>NC_062266.1:25013054-25343142 GCF_916048215.2 Malus sylvestris
AGTGATACAAAGAGTGAAATCCAAGTTAAACATAAAAGAAAAGGGTTCATGGAACACAACACCTTTCTTCTTCTTTTTTTCTTTGTTTTTAATTAATAAAATATGTTTAATTTTAGACTTAATCACGACCCCTTTTCCCCTACTGAATTTGGAGAGAGAGAGAGAGAGAGTGTGTGAGTATTTTAGAAGGGATTGATGCAAAGAGTAGAGCTCAAGTCAGTGTTAAAAGGAGAGTGAAAGAAGATGATGATGTGAGTGAAGCCCATCATTACCCATGAGGCCCAAATGTAACATGCTTCGGTTGTGGAGTCACTTTAATTAACCTTTTTCTCAATATTTTATTTTTATTTTTTAATTAATTCCAAAATAAACACATTTGATTTGCTGGTTTACTTAGCTTGGTCAAGGCTTTCTAAAATTTAAGCACAATGGAGGTGCACTATCGAGTTGGTGATTACCCACTTTACATAAAGTCCATGTTGGATTTGCCATTTAGGCATTTTACCAGTGTGTGACCATTTGGTAGGTGTGAAATTTGGGTTGGATCAATCCGTATTTGATCATATTCAATTCAATTTTCAACTCGATCGTGCAATTTGGGTTGGGTTAATTTGAATTTGACCATATTCAATTCAATTTCCAACTTGACCGAGCAGGTTAGGATGGAAAAAAAAACTCTTCCAAACCCAACCCAACCTCGATTCAACCATTATTGGGGTTGGGTTGGGTTGATGCATTATCTGCTCATGTCAACCTAAACTCAATCCGACTTTGAGCTTGAATTCGCTCATGCACATATTACTAATTCGATTTCATGTTACTTTTACAATTCTTTTGGTTAAAGCTTTGATATATGTCTTTTATTTAATTTCAACTTTGTATGATTGAAACATTAGAAATAGTATTCGAGTTCTTTGCTTTAACTTTTGTGTGGATGATGATATGTAAATGCAATTTTAACTAATATTGAGGTTGTTTAGTCCAAAATTTGAAAATCATACAAAGTAAGGTGTTATAAGATTGAACTTGATAAAGTTGGGCAAACATAAACCCAACTTGAATAAAAGATGAAACTCCTAAAATAGAGAAAGTTAGAGGAGCCACAAGCAAAGCGATGACAGCAATTTTTTTAGTCATTTTGAAGAGTTTGGGGTGCATTGTCCCTCGACGAATGATCGACTACTAAAGACCTTGAATAAAGCATTGATAGGTTTGTCTGAACAAAATTATAATCCGAAGCCGACTAAATCCACATGAACTCGAACCCAATTCAAATCCGAATTGTGAAGATTGCGTTGGGATTGGGTTGATTATCCAATCCGCCCGAGTTGCACCCCTATCGTTTAGGTTTTATCATGAATTTTGTTAACGTCAATCGTTTATACTCACTAACTATTTTGAAAGATGGATCAAATGTTAGTTTTACAATGATTTACAATTTGAAACTACCATGTACATGTATCAAATTTCTTGTGATAATACTAAACGTAAGCTTGACGATCATTTAAGTGCATTACCAACTGACTGTAACATAATTTTCTTCCACGAATTGTAGAGACATTACCATTACCACTATGGATGGGTGAGAGTGGACACAAAAGATTTTTATCCGCGTGGACCTAACACTAAAGCTGCGTGGTGTCAAGATGGAAAGCACAAAAACTAATCATTCAATTTTTGTTCTACCAAATTACTGAGGTCGCATTGCACCAACCAAGCATTTGTAATTTTGTAATGTTTGTTTCTTTCTAGTTGTACGTATGGATGTAATCGATCAACAACTGCAGCCAGTTGCATTATTCTGGGTCACAAACAGTCTTTCAATTAAAATCCAACATTTTCAATTTTGGGTAATTGTTAAGAATATCAGAAATTACGTGAGAACGACACTTGTACGTTGGATATGAACCATACGATGAAAATTGGATGGTGTGAGATTATCAATCACACTCACTCATTAGTGACATAACACACATATATTTTGGGCTTTCGAGGCCTATTTTTGTATATTAATTCACGTATTCATATTCTTATTAAGTGCTAATTAAGAGTGAAAACATGGCTATTGCATTAATAAATTAGATTATATTGGCCAGTTAACATGAAATTATAGAGTTATTATTTATGAGTTCAACCAATACGAGTAGAGTCATCGAAATATCGTATATGGCCGATAATTATTTAGTTTAGTAAAATTCAGTTTTCATTATGTTTCGAGTAATTATTAAATAATAATAAAGCCCTAAACACTAAATCGTAAACCCTAAACATTCAACACAAATACATGAAAACCTTGTAATTCGAGCAGGATGCAATCAATTACAGGTGGAATCTGACTCTTTAGAGGTTATGGCTGCCAGCAATGAAAGTACAACGGATTTTTCAGGTTGTGAGTTTGTTGCTTCTCAGATCAAGGAGCTGGTTTCCTAGTTACAAGAGTGTACAATATCATATATTCCTTAAAATGGTAATGGAGTGTACAAGACTTATTTTCTAGTTTAGCCTATTATTAAATTTCTAATAACGAAACAAATTTAAGCCTCTTCAGTAATAAAAACTAGAGTTTGTATACAGTCAGATTCGCATGGGATACAAACAAATTTAACGGTTCATGTATTTGTTCCATTATAGTATGATTGGAGATGCTCTTAGAAAATAAACATATTTTAAAACACATTCGTATGCTGTATAAGTTTATACCAAATAAGTTTTTGTAATTAATGTTTGAATAATCATGATACGGTATCTGAACTTTGAACTAATCTTTCTATGAGTTTCCTTAATTTAATTGTCTTATTCACTCTCTAAATTAAGCTACCGTGGGTTATATGTGTGTGTCACTCGCATTGCGCCGACTTATGTAATAATCTTTTTGCTTTCCAGATCATGTAACGTGCTCTTATAAACTCACAGATCTCTAATTTAACAATTACTCTCACTGTATGAATGTGCATATCCGTTTTGCAACCTGTTACTAAATCAAGACGTACGTAATTATACACCTAACAAATATTGACAACCAAATCATATCCTCTTAATTAATTTGATTAATTTACCAAACTTGACCTAATAGCAATTTGACCTAGGCCAAAAATAATAAAATAAAGAAATAAATCCAGAAAAAAAATTTACATATAAGAAATTAATTAAGTAACCTTCCAATTAAGGTTCCTAATGAATTTGTGCGGGAAAAAACAAAACATTTATGGCATTGAAAAAAAAAAACACGAAAAAAGAAATAGAAAAAGAAAATAAAGAAAGCATGTGTTGTGATGGATATAATGCCAAAAATGCCCACTTGTTTAAAAATTAATACGTTTCCATGTGGAGGCGGGTCGTAATTTTCCAAGCGTAACCGCGTAACGGGAAGGAAATCTAACGGCGTAACGCGGTAAAGGTCTTGTAAGAAAACGACAACGCAGCCCTAGGTTGACACAAAACGGAGGGCCAGACGAACTTACTTACATCCAAAATGACACGGTGACAACATTTCAAACCAATTAAACGTCGTCACGTGTTAAAATTCCTCACATGACTACAGCGATTGGTTTAAAATAACACCACCGTTGCATACAAACTGTAGTTGAGATTTTCCGGGACCGAAGAAAGGTAAAAAGTAAGAGGTAACGGCGGTTAAAGGCGGAGAGAGGGTTCTATAAGACCAAGTAATCTGCTGTCTCATTCTCATCACACGCAAAGCACAGGAGGAGGAAGAAAAGCACAGGTTCCAGAAGAGAGAGAGAGAAACTGAAAGCGAAAAAGTAAGCGGATTCACAAAATCCAAAACCCCACCTCCATTTTTTTATTTCGAATAATTATTTTCCTCTGTTCATATTTTCTGTGTGTGATTTTCAATTTTCGCGGTGAAAATCCGTGTCGAAATTTAAAAACATTTGGCAGAAAAAAAAAGAAAAAAAAAAGGTGTGAGAGGGAGAGAGCGGTGGGGGGGGGGGGGGCGTGTGGGGCCCGGGCGGAGGGAGAGGGAGAGGCTTGAAGGTGACGATGGTAAGAGACAGCTAGCAATGAAGGAGAGGCTCACCTACCATGTTGCCCACAACTTCACTCTCTTCCTCCTTCCTTTTTAGCCTTCCCCATTCCCCCTCCCCCCCTCTCTCTCTCTTAAATTCACTCTCTCTTTCTCTCTCCTCGCTCTCTCACTCCTCCTTATAATTGAGAAGAATTAGGGCTTTGGTAGTTTTAGTAGCACCAGCAGCAGTAGGAGGAGCATTTTGGGGTTTCTTTCTTCTTCTGCTTCTTCCGGTTTTGTTTAGGCGGGAGAGTGAAATTACAGTTCGAAACTAGAACAAACTCAAAGGTTTGGATCTGCATTTCTCCACTCTCTCTCTCTGTACTTTTCTCTCGTGTTTCAGAACTGTCGGCAATGGCTATTTTCTGTTTGGTTGCTCGGAAAATGAGGGAAAAACGCACAATTCCCTCCAGTTTTTAGGAGTTTCTCCTCTTTTCAGTTAATTTTAATTCGGAAAATTGAACTTCTTTCGTTTTCCTTGGCATTCGCTTTAGAAATTCAACTCTTTTGAAAGCTCGAATGTGAACTGGGTTTTCAAAATTTCAAATTTCAAATCTTAAATTCTCTGTTTCCTCGAAATTCTGGAGGTTCGCTTGAAATTCATGCTCTCATAATCTCCCTTTCTTCTTCTATTAATTTTTTTTTTTCAAAAAAGGAGAAGAAAAAAAAGTGAAAATTCGGAGTTGGAGTTGATACCAGCTGGCGCTACCTTACGCCATTTATTATTATTTTATTTGTTTATGTTTTTGTGAATTCATGAGTGTGAAATACAAGTAAAGTCGAACCAGATGAATCTTCAACCTTTACGTTTAGTTGCGCACCCCTGCTAAAATGCGCCCACACGCTTTATGCCGCCTCATTGCCATGAACATATAAATTCTAGAATTTAACGTCGCTGATTATATTTTTTGGGTTTTTGCGTTTCCTCAGGACTATTTGTGACGGAGAAAATGATCGGACAGAGCTTTATCGACGATATAGACTGCGGGAGCCTGTTCGACACCATCGACGACCTCCTCGATTTCCCAACGGACGACGTGGAGTCCGCCCTCGGCCCCGCCCCCGACTGCAACGCCGCTTTCAACTCCTCCTCCCTCTGGCCCAGCCAGTCCGGCTCCCTCCAGCCACCCAATGAAGCCGTCTTCTCCGGAAACTCCGCCTCAGACCTCTCCGCCGAGCTCGACGTTCCGGTGAGTCACACTCCCCCCGCTCTTTCTGTTTTTGTCTCACTCGTTGCTTAAGCGGCGTGTCGGTTTCACGGGATTTCCGGGAATTGAATGTGGGGATGACGTCATAAGTTGAAATTAGGACATGCTTTATTTGTTTTTTCAAAATTCGTGGTTTTGTGTTTCGGACATATTTAAGAATCTCGCTTTAGAAGATGGTGTTGTGCTCCTTGAATAATTTGGTGGCTTAAAAAAGCAAAAATAGACCGTTGAAATAATTGAACTCGCAAATCCCTCCTTTGCGGGGGTATTTCGGTCAATTACTTACTGCAACGACACCGTTTGGGTTGTCGGTGGTGGGGTTATGAACAGTATAAACCCTCATAATTGCATGGTGAAAATGTTGGAATGTGGGACGTGTCTGCAATGAGTACCTCCAAATTTCCAAAGGCGTGATTGTCTGCTGGATTTTTCTTCATCAAAATTATGGAATTAAATTATTTAATTAATTGAAATTTGGAAGCTTTAATTTTGTTCTATCTGTCTGAATTTCTTTGATGTATTTGTTTGACAGATTGAAGACATTGTTCAATTGGAATGGCTGTCAAACTTCTGCGAGGATTCCTTCTCCGGAGGAAGCCTAACGATCAACAAACCAGACAACTCCTTCGTCAACAACGAATCATCCCACCGGCAGTTCCAGACCTCCAGCCCCATTTCCGTCCTCGACAGCAGCAGCTCCTGCTCCGTCGAGAAGAATGTGCCGCAAAGCCCTGGCCCGGTGGTTCCTGGCAAGCGCGGACGCGCTCGCAGCAAGCGTCCCCGCCCAGCTACATTCAACCCTCGTCCCGCAATTCAACTCATTTCCCCTGCCTCCTCTGTTACTGAGGCCGAGGCCCTTCAGCATCAGCCTTTGCTCCCTCCGAAGCTCCATTCGGATTCTGAGAATTTCGCAGAGTCCCGTCCTGTGATCAAGATACCGAAGCAAGCTTCCGGGGAGCAGAAGAAGAAAAAGAAGATCAAGTTGACGCTTCCCCAGGCTCCGGCAGAGGGAAATCAAAGTTCCGGCACCACTCAGGGAGCAGTGAGAAAGTGCTTGCATTGTGAGATTACTAAGACACCCCAGTGGAGGGCAGGCCCAATGGGGCCAAAAACTCTTTGCAATGCCTGTGGCGTCCGCTACAAGTCAGGCCGGCTCTTCCCTGAGTACCGGCCTGCTGCCAGCCCTACCTTTGTCCCAGCCTTGCACTCCAATTCCCACAAGAAGGTTATCGAGATGAGAAACAAAGGCGGCGAACTGGTCCCTTTCGGAGAGACCGCAAGAGCAATGACCGAAACTCCAGAGCTCATCCCCAATGCTAACCACAGCATTTCGCTGGATTACATGTGAGGGGGAGGAGGATAACGTTCCCTAGTCGGAACACTCCGCAGTCCACAGCGCTTCGTTCTCTCTGTCATCAGTTTATGTTATTTGCCGTAGCGTCATTTCATTTCTTTGTTCATTGGTTTTTTGTACAGGGATGCAAAATGGGGGGTAAAATAGGAGCCAAATTAGATGACCATATATTTAGCTAAGTAAAAGGAGAGACCGAACAAACAAAGAAGTTGAAGGGTTAGAGAGATGCAAGTTTAATGGTAGACTTTTAGATGTTAGTGACGATGATGATGGCTAGTAGGTCCTTAAGGTTTTTTAGAGTCTGTGTTGTCTCCTTTTGCATTCTTCTTTCTTCGCCTTTTTCCTTCCTTTTGCAAGGGAATTCTTTTTGCAGTTCATTTGTAGTAGACAAAATTCTGAAATGAGTACTCGAATCTGAGATTTGTTATGCTTCGTATCGGTTTCTTTCGCTCTTGTTTTTGGTTTTTCGTTTCTTCGGGTATACCTAATTTTCTTCCCTTCTGGTTGAAGCACTCAAATTTCCACAAAAGTTTGGCTTGAAGAAGAAGGAAAGCTTAATGATCAATGATGGCAATTGGTGGTGGTTGTTTCAATCAAAGTTTTTGGCACATTTGAGTAATCATTTTCTGTTGCTATGAGGTCGTTGTTCCACATTTTAAGTTTGCAAGAGGGTCATCGATCATTATTCATCAACACTTGAGGAGAACAATTTGTGTCATAATCTATGCACCCATCTACTAGACTTCCTACATTTTCAAAACTATAAGAGAAAATCACATGGTTCTCTTAGATACCGACGTGATAATGCAAATACAAGAGAAAACTCACCTGTAACCGGTGTATACTTCTCCTTCTATTTCTCTCTCTCCTCCCTTGACACTCTCTATATTGCCCTCCTCGCATGATAAGTCATCATGTGAGAGACTCTGCACACCTCATTGTATGCAAGTTATTCTGTACATGGAACTACAATTATAAAAAGTATAAGAGACACACACATCCTTCTCTTGAACCCCGATACAAGAACACAAATCTCACCTGCTACAAGGTGCAAATGTTATTTTTTGTCACTCTCCACATGTACGACAAAGAAAAGAAAGTATACATCACGTTTCAAACACGTATTCTACGCAAATGGGGCTTCTAAAAACTCTAGTTGGTATAATGGAAATGTACCTTCAATCCACTAAACCCCTAGCACATGATTTTCCCCATTAATGCCACTTGTTCTGAAATGTCATGCTCATGAAGTGAGCGTTACAAAGTGGTCCTAAATGAATTTGCTAAAGTTGCTAGTGCTACACATTATTTCATTCATCTTTCAAACTAATCAAGCACAAAAATAGCATATATGTATCATCGAACAATATTTAACTACTCAAAGAATGAGTTGGTGTTCCTACTCAAATTGTTTGTTGTCGATTCATAGAACTTCGTGTTCACGATCAGAACTGTCCATAGTATAAATCACTCTACAAAGGTTGCCTCTGCAAAAAGTCAACTCATCGAATTGTATAAAAACAGATGAACGAAATTGGTAAAAGCATTGCAAACCATCTATGTATTTTACTACAATAGATTGACTAAATGACCATAGTTTTAATTTAATTTTCGCAGAGATGGTCTGTACAAAGTCATCCATATTATGAACGGTTCTAATCATAAGAACAAAGCTATGTGATTCGAACACAGTGAGTTTTGAATAGAAGTTCCTGCTCATCCTCAAGTAGCCAAGTATTGTTCTATATCAACTGCAAAGTCTTCAAATTTTTAGAGAGATTTCAATTCCTCTTCCCCCCTAAAACCCTAATTTCTCCTTTTGGGATGATTCAAATTGGGACTAATTTTAAATTCTTGGTCTGGTTTTTTAGGGATTTTGTTAGGAGGTTGGAAGATTTACAATCATATATATTTTTACTTTTTGGTGGATTTGACTCTGATTTTCTCAGTTGGGCACTTGCGTAATGTTATTTTAAGGTTTATGTTTAGCCAAATTGACTAAGTGATGCTAACAATGTGCTAATTAATTAATATTAATCTTTCTGCAACAACGTTGCTTAAAGGTTAATTAACCCCCGATGATCAGAACAATAAGGATTTTTATTTAATTATGTGCACAATTTTTAAAAATTTAAGTGGCAGCAGAAAACCAGTGGATTCAAGTCATTTTATATAAGGCTTGAAGGTTATCATTAATTTATGGTGAAATATTCACATGCCAATCTGACAAAAACATAAACAAATTGGGCAAAAAATTATAAGGGTTAAAATCGAAAACTCGGTAAGTTGTAAAGGTCGGACTTAAGCTTATTAGGCTGGTTTGATATTGAATTTTATCCTAAACATTAAATAAAGTTAGTTGAATGATTTTTTTTGTTGTTGTTAAGATTTAGGTTTTTTAAGCCTTTTTATTAGTTTTCCTTCGAAATATTAAAACTTTCGTAGAAGTTTTCTTGTCACGTGATCGGCTGATGACAGACACTATCCAATTAGAATTTACCGCATATTATAAGTTGTTGTTTATAATTAAGATTCCTTAACATATGATCGAACTTGTCTTTTAACCTGTCACGTAACAGGAAAGTCCCTGCAGACTTGTTTTTTGAATTACACACATCGGGTTTGGCTAGTTTGGGAGGAGAAGAGATCATTTTCGGATCTCTTCCACCAATGCTATTGGATTAAGTGATCCGGATCTTTGAAATTTCATCAAACGGCAAAAAACTATTATAGCTTTTAGGGGTCAAAACAGGTGAACCATTGGATGAAATTTCAAAAACCTAAATCACTTAATCTAGTGACCTTGGTGGAAGAGATTCAAAGAGGATCTCTTCTCGTTTGGGAGGGGTTAGAAATTCTTATAAGGTTGTGTGTCAAAAGACTTAGGCAACACGTCTCAATCTGACCAAACGCGAACCAAATGAAAGAAAAAGATCAACTTTATATTACCAAACAATGATAGTATTTATTATGCGCATAATAAACCAAATAAATAGGTTTACCATCAATCATTTCATAATATCCTGCTGTTAATTACTTTCATTTTTGTTATTAACCTGCTGACTGGACTTCTTTAATCATATGAAATGCATGTTTTAAAGTTTGATTGGACATTTCAATTACATTACACATTTGATTAAAACCCTAAAAAAATTGGTGTATTTTTGCTCATCAACCTATTTATCATTGTTAAATGAGTTTAAATGCACAAATATCGAAATTTAAACTTATCTAATGATGATAAATAAGATGGTGAGCAAATATATTCCCAAAAAATATTGGGTGAAAAACGAGATTTGTATGGTGTCTATTTTCCCTGTCAAATGAATAGTCTGGGCAACCTAATGAGTTTGGTTTAAAACTCAAACAATGTGGGGTAGATTAATTTAAACTAATTGCAAATTTTGGATTAAGGGCGTGGTTTAATGTGCAAATATGGGTTGGCCTGAAAATTGACTGTGTGGAAATGGTGACCCAAAAGTTGGACCAAAAATAGTCTTTAGAAAGTCCAAACTGGCAACTATTGAGGTGGATAGGTTTAGGCCCAATGCATTTCAAATACAACCGAAAAAAGTTGATTGCGCACCAAAAAAAAAAAAAGTGTTATTATTAAAAATAGTCAAAAGGTTCGTTACGTAGGATTGAATTGAAATGGACAACCTTTTAATTTCAAGGCATATTAGAAATAAGAGTGAATGATTTTTTAGCATGAAGAAAACTCATCATTTCTGATCCTCCAATTTTAGAGAGGATTGAAATATGCAAGTTTTCTTCAAAGTGCAAATTTGCTCACACCTTAAAGTGAGGGTGATGCTCAAACCCCCCATTAATTGTCTAGATTAGTTTGGTTTAACTGGTTTAATACACAAATCTCGAAATTTAAACTAATCTAACGGTAATTAATAGGAGTGAGCAAAAATGCACTATTTTCTTCACGAACCCTTACCCCATAATTAGACATAATTTTTTCATTTCTCTCCCCAACATACCTTGAAATTAGAGAGAGATTTCATACGTTGAATTCAAACTCACACATGCAATCAGAAAATTTAAGTACAATATACAAAAGTGAATTTAATTAATGACGAATCTCATGAGTTTGATTTTTATTAAATACTTGGCCAAGTTAATTAAATTTACATCACTATTAAAACAGTGCTATAAGAATCAAAGCTCAAGCAACTTGATTATTACGTATGATATTCAAGCTCGCATAAACCATTGTGGAAAACTTTCTTTTTCATTTTCTATTAGTTTGATTGGAAGATGGACATGTTTCGAAGTCCAAAAGGTTAACTTGGGCCCCAGGCCTAATTCTATTGCTAAGCCCAAAAACCCACTTCCTAATATGCCTAAACCTACCAAGTGTCTTATAAGCTCATAACACGTAGAAATGGAAGAACAAGTGTCTTATAAGCTCATAACTCGCATAAAATGTAACTGCATTATGAAGGGCCATGCAGTATAAAAAGTGAGATTGATGGTATTGTGTAACCCTTAAATGTACTGGTCAACAAAAATTCGCATAAGCGATATGGCAGTTGTTCCTATATACCCATCACGTGACTTAACATGATAGTTGTTTCTATAACATTTATTACGTGATTTCTCAAGGAATGAGTACAACAATAACAATTGTCTCATTATTTTGTTCCGTAAACTCTGATTTGCTGGTGACTACACGCACAACACACTCAGAAAGAGGTGGAATTAGAAATGATCTACATATGTATATCTCAGTATCTTTTTGAGTATGATAAACATACAACAACCATATCTAAGACTTTTTCCAACTTTTGTGTGATTTGATATGAGCTGTTTTAGCATGTGAACCAACTACTTGATCACCCACACTTCTCAAGCTCTAATAAACCAAGTCATTCCATTTTCTATATACATATATGTATATATAGAGGACGGATTCACGACACTATTTTTTTTCCTTAATTTTTTACACCCGTTTGTCTTTTAAGTCTTTCCTTAAAGGTCATGTCTACCAAAAATCATCTAAAATTTGAAATCATATGACCGTTGGACTAAAGGTTTATGGTTTCTTTGTAGAACTATATTTGTCTATTTTCTTCACTACAAATGAATGTCCTCATGGTTTTGGAGTTGTCAATTTTTTTGCAAGAATGATATATGAATAATATTTTAAAAGATAAACGTTTTGGATCGTTAAAATACATTACGGAGTGAGCCCTACAAATACTTATATAAAAAAATAGTGTCATGGATTTGCTCTATACATACATACATACATACATATATATATATATATATTATGCACCCTTTAGTTTGTAGGCTCACTCAAAACTCTCAAGCCTCAAATTATGGCCGGCATTCACATTTTTGATAAAATGATCGAGAGACCAAGCTCACGTGTGACAAGTTTCTTTTGCTTCTCAAAGCAATTGCTTCATCAAAATACACATACAACATTAATTAATTGAAGAAAACATTGTAATTAACAATGTTATTAGACTCGGGATCATGAATCAAACCATTTAATTATCGAGTCAATGACTCAACAGCATTGATGTTTGTCAGTCTTATTCATTAAACAAACAAAACTTAGTGGATAATTAGTTAGTTAATTAAATAAGAGCAGAGCTAGCTAATGAGTTGACCAATTGAAAGTTAAAGCTCCCAAACGAAGGAGGAATCGAGGGCAGCGGCCGTGGCTAGCGGAGCGGCATGTGAGTAGGAGCTGCCGCTGCCTATGTGCCCGCCATGTGTTGCAGCACCAGCCCCCATCAATGTTGCTCAAGTTGAAGCCTCCGATGTTCATGCAAATTTCCAACCACTCCGCCACTTAATTTCGACTAAATATTTACTGCATTTGCTTTGCTTTGCAGTCCCTTAATGATATTGTTAACCCCAATTATTGTGGCTCCTCCCCTACGCTACGAGCTTACTTACAAATAATGACACTTATATATCAACTTGACTAGTTCACACTTCACACTCGTATAGGGATTAGCATTTATCATTTAAAATTGATCACCAAAATAAAGAATTAAAGGATGCGATGATCTAGCTTACTCTAAGGGTTGGTTTGGTATTGATGTACTTTGAAAAAAAACTGTTTCTGCTGTGATGTGAGAATAAACTTATTTTTGCTGCTTTACGTTTTCAGCTTTTTTTTTCACCTAAAACTGTGAAAACAAGTTGTTTTTAAGTGTTTACCAAACACTTTTTTGAGCTCACCTCAGTACCAAACCAGCACTAACAAGACACAGTTTGGTGGAAATGACAAACCCGATTATGAGTTCTAGTGTCAAATGGGCAAAATCAAGCCGAATAAATAATGCTTAATATTTACCTCGTTATATAAAACATTATACTAGTATGACAATTGACAAATAGCTTTTTTGTGTCACATAAATTAATGATTTTATTTCATGATATCAGAAAGAAAAAAAAAAGCTTATATTCTTAAAAAATACTCAAACCCTGTTTATTAAGTATTTAAAAGTGAAAAGAGTCAGCCTCCGAAACAGCTTTCAGCATTTTCATCTGGTGTTTTTAACATTTTCACTGTTGTAGGGCCAACAGAAGAAACGACAGAGATTCGGTCAGGGGCCCCGCTTCCCCCAGACGCGTCATGTCCCCATCTTTCCCCATCAACCCATCCCCATCATCTCACTGACGAGATTTACAGCAGCAGTGTAGGGCCCATTCCCCGGTAACCGTATACTGTTGGATGCTGGCCACGTGGCGATGAATGCGGTTGAAGAAATACACGTTATAGCCGGCTCCGGCAGCGGCAGCGGCAGCGACTGTTGCTGCGACGAGACTGCATGAGTTGTGACTCTGCTTGTCAGTTGTTGGTGATCACCTCTTTTCCTTAATGCCAATTCATTCAAAGGGTAAAACCAAAAATAACACTATTATCACAATTAGTAATTACATCTTCCTTTTTTCTTTGATTGATTGCGTTCTTAACACAATTTTTACGGTCAAGGGCTTCGGTTAATAAAACTCATTAGATTCAATGCATGCAAAGTAAAAAATGAATGTCAATATTTATATTTTGTCTAAATTAAAAGTAGAAGATCAAATAAAATGAAATTTTAACACTTACATTGTCAGTTCCATCCCGTTAAAAATGATAAATTTTCTTCATAACTAATCCATCTTTTACCTTACAGTCAAACAAAACTTTTGGAAATTGACATATTCTTTCTTCAACATAATTAAATCTGAAGAGTTTTCTATTTCAATTCCAATGCTAGACCACAAGCGAGACTTAGTTGGAAAGAAAAACACAAAAAAGTCAAGCACCATCCTCGGACAATAAAATGTCAAGGAGGATATTAGGTGGTTCCTCGAACCAGGAGGATATCAGGTGGTTACCAAAAACAGCAAATGCATCTCACACAAAACACCTCTTAGTTTATGTGAATTACATCAAAAGTTTTCCTCCCATTATTACTAAATGAAAACAAGTTAGCTTCCCTTACACGTTAATTAATTTCCTAGCAAGAACCAAGAAGTAGTGCATTTGACTATTTGAGCACTCATCACCCCATCGATGCCATATAAATTATAACGTTAACTGCATGTTGGACAGTCCTTCTCAAAGACCCCCAAGTGAGAAGGACAATTAGCCCAAAGTGACTAGACAACCCCCAGTTAGTTAGAGACCCCTTGAATGAATGGGGCTTAGGGTTAGTTAGGAACTCGTGTTCTGGCATATATAGAAGACCTAGAAACTTGGCCGACCACATATATGAGAGGCCAACTAATTAGAATAATAAATTGTGGGGGCCAAGTCGTAAAGTTTGTTGAGAAATAGGTTTAGGGTTTGATGAATTTTGACACAATTAGTGTAGTTATCAGTGTTTGCATATCCTCCAAGTATTTAGGTCTGAACTTTTCATGTCCATTTGTAGAACATATGTCTGGTTAAGGTCACTTTCTACGTCTACCTTTAAGTTTTGGCTCTCAAGAATGTCTGCTAGGTGTTTATCAAGTTGGAGGTAATTTGATGGTATTTGAGATTCGGATGATGAGTCTGTAACCCTTATTCAACTGTGCACGGTTCCCATTTTTTCAGTAATGTTAATCCATGTATGACAAGTTATAATGAGGCACAACTCAATATCAAACTCACTATAGATATATTGTTCTCATATCCGTCTGAATCGATCTTATAAGATCTTCTCTATGACTAAGTAAAGACCAAATGTTGCTAAACTTATCATGTGCGTTATTCATGTTTTGATTAATGTCCTACAATGTGCTTGATATTTCTATTTTTGCAGTTTCTGGTTACATTTACAGTTGGACCAATTACTCAATATTAAAAGTTATAAATCCACAATTACTAATTAGTACTATAAATCCTTCATATGGTGTAGAATGGACTAAAACTCATGATATATTTACAGTTGTATCATGGACTTAATCACATGAATCCTTCAATAAGACCGACCGAGGTGATAGCCGAACGATTTGGCTTATCTTTAAATCCCGTCCCATTGTCATATTAATTTGTCCTAGTGTTTTAACAAGTCCATTCTCAAATCCAAATTTAAGCCCATTATTTTTTTTGCCATAATCGCAATTTTTATTAACTATTTTGCGATATATGTGGGCTAAATTGTCATTGGATGAAATTTTCATTGACAATGTAATTTTTTAGTTTTCTCCAATATCTTAACCTAAAGAAACTAGCAAGTGTGGTGAAAAAAAATGCATGCATTATGTGATATTATCTAAAAGTCTTATGATAATTTTATCTATGCAAATTTCCATTTCATGTTCTTTAGATGAGAAAAGAAACAAGGTTGAAATAACACTTGGAAAGGGTGTAAACTAAGTGTGTGATTGTTTCATTAGGTAGTGTGTCATTTCATCCTTACATTCTACTATACATAAAAATTCATGGTTTTATCCTTATAAATGGTATATTTTATGAAGTGTTACTTCATAAAATAAACATTTAAAATGCACCTCACAAATTATCCATTTTCAACTTTTCAAGGTTGAACTTTGAATTTTATAAAATTGAGCAATTTTTTTTGGGTGTATTGTGGTGTTATATGGATGTATAATTACGTTAATGTGAACAGCATGTTAAGTCAATGACTAGTGGCGGTCAGGTCGTAAAGTTTGTCGAGAAATAAGTTAGGATTTGATGAATTTTGACACAATTAGTGAACTTGCAGTGTTTGCATCTCCTCCAACCATTTAGGCCTGAACTGTTCGTGTCCATTTGTTGAACATATGTGGTGAAGGTCACTTTCTACGTCTACTTTTAACAGTTTTTGTTCTCAAGAATGTCTGCTATGTGTTTATCAAGTTGGAGGCAATTTGATGGTACTTTGAGATTCGGATGATGAGTTTGTAACCCTTATTCAGCTGTGCATGGTTCCCATTTTTTCAGTAAGATTAATCCATGCATGACGACTTATAATGAGACATAACTTAATATCAAACTCACATGACGACTTATAATGAGACATAACTTAATATCAAACTCACTATATATATCGTTCTCATATCCGTCTAAGTCGATCTTATAAGACTTCCTCTATAACTAAGTGAAGATCGAATGCTGCTAAACTTATCATGTGCACTATTCATGGTTTTGATTAATATCCTACATTGTGCTTGATTATATTTGTGCAGATTCTGGTTACATTTACAGTTGGGCCAAAACTCAATATTAAAAGTTAAAACTCTATAACTATATATTAATTTGTCCTATATAAATCCTTCATATGGTGATTAGCCGAATAAGACCAAAGGAAGTGATTAGCCGAATGATTTGTCTTTTCTTTAAATCTCATCCCATTGTCATGTACATTATCGACTCCATTCTCTAATCCCAAATTAATCCCATTAATTATTTGCCATAATCTCCCATCAATATCAAAATTTAGCATTTTGTCTCATGACTTGGCTACGATCCAAATGCCAATTCTAATCAATTCTCTCTGTTTTCTTTTTGGTGAAAGATTAATATATCGAAGTAAAGAGAAATAAAAGCAGAGTCGCACTACAACTACCAGTCCCGCGACGGGAAGGAAAACAGAAATATAAGTCAATAGCATATTTGCTAGTATTGTATAAAGCACTAGACCTTACCATTATTTTCCCTACAATATTAAACAAAAAATGTCCAGGACGTAGACGAAGTATCCATAAGAGTTGAGACTTTTTGTTGGTAAATTGAATAAGAATGAACTATCGATGAAATACCCTAAAATCTTAGGGTAACTCCATCTTATTTGACTTTATCTAGCTCAACTTTTATCCGCCATCCTCACCACTTGAGCAAACCCTAAAAAGTGAAAAGTTAAGACATTCTATTTCAACAGTAACATGCATATCCGATAAGAATTCCATTTTTCTTTCTTTTATATGAATGCATTTTTAATGTTTTTTTTTTTATGTTGTTCTTATCCTTAGAATCAAATAGCACGACAAGATCATGTCCAGAAGCAAAAATTCAGGAACACAAATAACAACCAGTGAAAATGTTGGGGGAGTTGACTAAGAACTATTGCCATGGTTAATCCCAAGGAGTTAGGGCATCGGACAAGATAAACTTGATTATAGTCCATGTAATTTGGTTAAACTCACTGTCTTGATTTCAGAGTTGTGCACGAAACTCGCAATTTTTTTAAAACTATTTTGCGATATATGTGCAAACTCAACTTCTATGCGCACTTAGGTTATACAACACAATGTTGGTGTTTAGCAATCCATCTAGCATAAAAGATGGGAAAAAGAGTTGGAAGAAGTAACACTTATTTTACTTTTACTCCAATAGTCCAACATTTCCTAAATTTTTGCGCACAAGTTTGAATACCACTTCGATGAAAAAACATTGTCAATGTTATATCACAAAAAAGTCGCGAGAGAATTCAAAACGGAGCACGATTTTTATAGATGTTGTGATACTTAAATCGCAAATTTTATGAATTAATGTATTAATAGAAGACACATTTTCTCTCGTGCATTAATTAAGGAGATTTAGAGAGAAAATAAAAATGAAATGTCAACCTAAACCATGCATAAACCTATAGAAAAACGATGAAATGTATGTTTTAGAAAGCACACAAAATCATTAGGCGCATAAGTTGGAATTAATCTGGTGGATTTATAGAAGAAAAGCAGAAATCTACAAACAAACTAATTAATAAGGAAACATATTTGTTCAGTTTCCCTCAACCTTGACTTGCTTTTTCAAGCCTTCCAAATTGTGTTTTTGTGACCTTGACATAAAATAAATGGCCTTGATTGCTGTGGGGTAGCCTTCAGTGATGCATGAACTTAAAATAATTGGAATGTTTAATGCCACTTAATTGGCTTACTTTGTTTAATGCATGGCCACGAGCCTTGTGCCTTCCAAGCAAGATTGGCTTTTCTTTGCACATGTATCATCAAAATCTCACACATGCGCGTGAGTACGTTCGGAAAGATTAGTATATATAAAATAAAAGCTTAAAAAACCATCGAAAAAATAACGCAAAACTCTTGCCCTATTGAAATAAACAGAAAATAAAGTAAAAAGGAAAATAATAATAAACATGAATTTAAAAAGGGTGGCCTTTGCCTTTTGGTATGTGCGTGTGTCCCTTGTCTAAATCTCTCTTTACACACGCTCCCAACTGTCTGCTCTGGTCGGCAACGAAGCTTCAACCTCAGCACCTGCCAACAGCAACAACTGCCTTCTTTTTCACCCAGAAAACCCAGTTCAGTTTTCTAGAGATAGAGAGAGAGAGAGAGAGAGAGGAGAGAGAGGCCGACCCTTTACAGTTCATACTTACAAAGTCACAGGAGGCACACCAACAACCCTCTTGATATTTCAGGGGAATTCCAAATCGTGGTGGAGTTTTCGTCTCTCGTATCTTTAGCTTGTTCTGAAAAGCAGGTAAATTATATGCACTTTGTTGTCTCTCTTCAATCTAAAGTTTCTGCTGTTGTTTCTGAAATTTTTCATCTTTTGGTGTGTTTTCATAAATCCCAGAAATTATAATCGAAAATGTCCTGGATTTTTCATTGATGGTTAACTCAAGATTGAAACTTTTCTTCTGTAGTTGTCAGTTTTGTTTTGTGATTTTAATATCAGATTTTTTGTGAGCTTTTTTCTATAGAAGAAGTGGGGTTTTCCCTTGCCACTACTATATCCGACTTGATTATTTTTCTGCAAATTTGTTGTGTTAACAGCTGCATTTTACTGAGGAAAGCAGTCAGACATAAAGAGGGTCATAGATTGTTTGACACAATGATTACAGTTATGGATTCTGTAAGAGAACCATTGAGGAGCAACTCAGAGAAATGGCTGGATTCTCAATTCTGGCACGCCTGCGCCGGCGGCATGGTTCAAATGTCGCCCATTAACTCTAAAGTCTTCTACTTTCCTCAGGGCCATGCTGAGTACACCCATGGGAAAGTGGATTTTGGGAATTCTAGAATTCCACCACTCATTCTCTCCAAGATATCTGCTATCAGATACATGGCAGATCCCGAAACGGATGAGGTTTTTGCAAAAATGAGGCTGATTCCGGTGAGAGAGAGTGGTTTTGATCTTGAGGATGATGGACTTGTGGGAAACAATGGAACAGTTGAGAATCCGGAGAAACCCACATCATTTGCCAAGACATTGACCCAATCTGATGCTAACAATGGGGGAGGCTTCTCTGTGCCTCGTTACTGTGCGGAGACTATCTTCCCGCGCTTGGATTACTCGGCTGAGCCTCCTGTTCAGACCATTCTTGCAAAGGATGTGCATGGCGAGATTTGGAAGTTTAGGCATATCTATAGAGGTACTCCTCGGCGTCACCTATTGACAACGGGGTGGAGTAGTTTCGTGAATCAGAAGAAGCTTGTTGCTGGGGATTCCATTGTGTTTTTCAGAGCGGAAAATGGTGATCTCTGTGTTGGGATTAGAAGGGCTAAGAGAGGAATTGGCGGTGGACCTGAATACCCATCTGGATGGAATACTACTGCTGGAAATTCTGGCTCGGAATATGGGGGTTATTCTGGCTTTTCAAGGGAGAATGGTAATAAAGTGTTTGAAAAAGGTTCGAGTGATGACGCGAAGGGAAAAATGAGGGCTGAATATGTTATAGAAGCTGCAACTCTTGCTGCCAATGGCCAGGCCTTTGAGGTTGTGTACTATCCCCGTGAAAGCACACCGGAGTTTTGTGTTAAGGCTTCAGCTGTGAGAGCTGCAATGCAAATACGGTGGTGCTCAGGAATGAGGTTCAAAATGCCCTTTGAAACTGAGGATTCTTCTCGGATAAGCTGGTTCATGGGAACCGTATCTTCTGTTCAGGTTGCAGATCCCATCTGTTGGCCCGAGTCTCCATGGCGTCTTCTACAGGTAGGTTACATACATACTACATAGTTTTTATCATATTGAGTTTAATCTTCCAAAACTATGTAATTGATCTTCACTACTACTTCCCAAATTATTGCTAAATTGTCATCCTATAACATAAATGTGCATCTGTGATTCATTAGATACCTTTTTTAGCAAGTCAAATTCTGTATTTTTGTGAGTAAATTGTATTCATACATTCATGGCTGATACTGATTATAGTATGTTGAATATAAATATGAAATTATCATTTGTTAGACATTAAACAAAATATTTTTTTTTTATAGGTTTCATGGGATGAGCCAGACTTGCTCCAAAATGTGAAACGTGTTAGCCCATGGTTGGTTGAATTGGTATCGAGCATACCATCCATCCATCCATCTCCCTTCTCGCCTCCAAGAAAGAAGTTGCGGCTTCAACATAACCCAGACTATTCCCTTGTTGGCCAACTTTCCATGCCATCAGTCTGTAGCAACTTCCTAAATTCGAGCAACCCCTTATGTAATGTATCAGACAACCTATCTGCAGGCATACAGGGAGCCAGGCAAGCTCAGTTTGGACTATCTTCATCGGAGCTCTTCTTCAACAAATTGCAATCGGGTTTGTTTCCAATTGGTTTTCAACAACTTGGTCATTTTGCCCCTCTTGAAACCATCGGGGGCAGCTTTATGCGCAAGGCTGAAAGAAATGAGAATATCTCTTGTTGTCCCACTCAAAGTTTGAAGGATAATGATGAGATAAAGACACCTCACATAGTATTATTCGGTCAGCTAATTGTTACAGGGCAACATATATCTAAGAGCTCATCTGGTGATGATTCAGATGGACATCCAAAGAAAACAACAAATTGTTCTGATGGCTCTGGTTCTACGTCACATCGCCATGGTTCAGTGGAAAATTGTTCTGATGGAGGGTCTCCTTCGAAGACAGATCACAGCGATCTTAGTTTGGAGACTGGTTATTGCAAAGTGTGTATTGATTCAGGGGATGTGGGGACTCTTGATCTCTCTGTCCTTAGATCATACCAAGAATTGTATGGAAAGCTAGCTGGAATGTTTGGCAAAGAAAGTTCAAAGATGTTAAGAAATGTGCTCTACCGAGATGCATCAGGTGTTGTTAAACACACCGGCGACGAGCCATTCGGGTAATTTTACGCATGCTTTATTGCCTTTCAAATCATTTACTTGAATGAGCATTTTTTTCTTCTAGGTTTTTCATTATGTATATGATCACCACTTACAATCTTGTTTGTATTGTTTGTTTTGGCAGTGACTTTTTGAAGACAGCAAAAAGACTTTATATGGTGTAACTGTGATAGCCTCATGCTTGTCTTTGCACCAATGCACCAATGCACCAATGCACCAATGCATCGTGAAGAGAACAGAAAAATTCATGCTTTTATCCTTACAAATGGATATTTTAAGAAGTTTTACTTCACAATTATACATTTACAAGCACTTCATAAATGATCCATTTTAAATTTTTAAAAGGCTGAACTTTTAATTTTATAAATGTGGGCAATTTTTTTTTTTGGGTGTATTGTTGTGTAATATGGATCTATAATTACATAATGTGAACAACATGTCGTTTCTTCTTCGGGGGAGGGTTGGTGCCTCGCACACGACTGTTGACAAAGAGCTATCTCGCCTAATCCTTCTCTACAAAATTTTCTAAAAAAAACAGCATTTTATATCAATAACTCGGCATCAAAGTGAAGCACGCAAGTGTGTCTTATGTTGCCTCTTGGCCAAGAAAACAAGATTTGCATTCCCCCTTTTTCTCCTTTTCTTCACACCTAGTTGATGAGTTATTTTTTTTTATTCACACTGTCATGCGGTGTGACTACTTCAAGCAAATTATCACATTTGGTATTATCACAAAGTTCATAAAATATCATTCATGTTGTTCACTCGTATATTATAACACTTGAGTTAATAATATCACGTGACATTGTGATACTGTAATCGTACATTTTCATATACAAGAGATCTCCAAGGATTTCTTGTTTAGATGAGTTGAACCACTGATCCATGTTTTGAGCATTGAAAATCATGAACCCTAAAACAGTCTTGGGAGTTTTAATAATTGTAAACATTACAAGTTCTAGAATCCCAACATTTTTGATCTACTATTCTGCCACAAATATAGATTTTGGGATTTGAACTATTTTTCTTATAAAGCTTGAGATCATAAAAAATCAGTCAAATGAGGATTTATGTTCTCCACTTCTATATCATTTCATAAAAATTTGATCTTTTCTTTTTAAAACTAAATAAATAAAATCAAACAGACAAAGATCGTGAGCCAAGTAATTCCAACCCAATGCTTACTTTGAATTGTTCATACGAAATGAAAATTTTATTTTATTTTTAAATATAAAATTAAGATTAGGTTGACATTTTACAAATCTCGCAAGATGGACAAATCCAAAAGACAAACCAAATTATTAAAAGACAGCAAAAGATGCTGCAGAGCAGAGACATCACACATTCTTTCTGCGTGGAATTTGGATCTTCATTTGGCAAAAAAAAAAACATTTGTTTGTTAAATAATGTTGAACGTCTCGCATCGACCATCTTTTAAAACAAATTATAATTTATAGTAAATAGTTTTATTTTTTATCATACAAAATTTTTGTGTGATAAAAATTTCATACCCTAAAATTTTATAGGGAACTTTAACGAAAAGCACTTGGTACTGTTCACTTTAACGAAAAACCACATTTTTACACTAAAAAATCAATCATGGTACTATTCACTTTACCCTTTATTTTGTCCTTATCATTAAAACTCAAAGTTTTCAAGCCATTTTCATTAGTTTTCCTAATTTTTTAAGTAATTAAGTCAAGGATTCAATAATAATGTGATTATTAATGAAACATCGATATGTTTTTCCCGAAATATTGTCGATGTATTTGTACAACAAAATTCCAAATAAAAGAAAATCGTTGTTGGTCAACAATAATATTAGACAACATTGAAAATTGGAGTCGTTTTTTGGATTACAAATGTACAACGATGATGTGGTTCTCAATATTATATTATATTTTAGTGACCAAGATCCAAGATTTCCCACTTTTGCTTGCGTCCCTACTCCCCTTATTAGTCAACTGTATCGATCGGATTTCCGACATGGGTTTTTGCAAACAAACTCCAACCTGTGTTTCCGTTTGGATCTTAATTAATTTTGCTTTTTCTAATCACCCGCACGCATTGAGAACATAAAATATAATTCAGTTTAGCGTTTGAGCCATTGATTAATCTCAAAGTCAACACAAAGAACATCATGAAGCAAATGTTGAGGAAGAGCATGTGACATAATGTTTTATTTAGTCAGTAAACATGTTATATTGATTTCTAACTACATATAGAGTCAACGCACAATGGTTACAATACATAGGGTTGAGTTTACTTGATATACAAAAGACGTTAACTAATAAGGAGAATCCGGAAATGAGAATTCTACTTTAACAACCACACTAAAGCAACAAAATGGTGAGTATGAAATCACTAGGTTCTTATCAAACTCGCGTAAATTTACTTGATACGTGTGGTTTACAAGTAATTGTATGTAATCAAAGTTTAATTAAAGATTCTATGCATAATAAGAAAGTGAACCATAAATTTTTTTTCAGACAAACAAAAACCTATTTGTACCACATTTATGAAACACATGTGAGATTTAGGTAAGAATGAATCCTAATTCCATCTATCTACGTTACATGTGATCAACATATGAAGCATTGTATATGCACTAAAAAGGAAAATATGTTCTAGAGCATTGGGTCAGATACTCAGAAAAATAGCCATCAGATCAGCTCATTAGATGCAAAGTCTAGTCCAATTTTGCCAATTGAGCTAATTGGGTTGGGTTACTATGTTGTCTTGGAACTGGTTCACCTCTCGAGCTAGGCCCTTTCTCTATGTGGACTCAATTTTTTGGAAAATAACTTCCTTGAATCAAAACGCTACGATGACAATAAATATAAGAAAACGCAAGACTCCAACACTAGAATATGTGATGTAGTACTTGGGTATTATATTAATCAGGGGAACTTTTTAATTCAGTTTGTAACTTCATCAATTCTAAATGAGTAAACATGCCAATAATAAAAACTGAATGTTGCGACATTGTATCATCATTTGCATGCTAAAGGTGGTTGTTTCTTGGTTAATCGTATGATTGAAGGTTGTTCTAGACTAGATAATAATTTGTAGTACTGCTATCAAAACACTGGATTGCAATACAACTTTGTAGGTATTAGATAGTGTCTTGTGAAATTAAACTCATACAACAATATTCGACCTAAATTCCATAGAACATAAATTGATGTTTCCTCTATTTTTTAAGAATAATTTTTAAAATAATAGAAAACAAAATACACATTATAATAAGAAACTAAAAATCATTTATGCCATCACTACCGTCGCCATAACCAAAACCACCGCCACAACTTACAATCATCACCACCGCGGCAACCATTTTTGACACTATTGCCATCACTCTTGCCACCATGGCCACCACCACCACCACCACCTCCACCATCCCTCCCACCATTGCTGAAACCTACCCTACCATTACCATCTCATCCTAACCACCACCACATGCACTACGCTGCCACTACAACCATATTATCCACCACTATCACCCTCACTACCATGGCCATCAACACCTCCATCGTCTCACCGTTATGGCCCCACCACCACCTCCCACCACCATCACCACATTCTCCACTTCATTACCCTCACCATGGCCACCCCCATTACCCTCACCATTACCACCACTCTAACCACTGTTACTACCAATACTATTCTCGTCTCAACCAAGGAAGAAAAAATTGATAATATCGGCGATATTTCGCCGATATTATCGTTTTTTTAAAGATCCGATATTTTTTTAACTATCCAAATGATTTTCATCAAAATATCACGATATTATCGATAATATTGATAATATCGCGATATTTTTAAAATTATCGATAATATCACAATATTATATTCAAAAATACTTTAAAATGTTGAGAAATCTCAACACATACTACACTTGATCAAAGCCCAAAGGCCAACCAAGACATGCTTTTCTCAGCATGTGAATGTGCCTTTTATAGGCGTTCTTGGCTTGCTCACTGCCCTCGCTGGGTGATGTGGGACTCGACCAAGGAAGAAAATAGGAATTTCGGCCGAAAATCCACACCCACTTTAAACGGCCATAACTTTGTCAAAACTCAACAAAATCAAGCAAGAAAAAAACGAAAGTTGTAGCCCTCGAAGAGATGAAGAGAATGGTACCTCACAAGACGTCTGAATCGTCGTGGTTTGGCCGGAAAATGCCTCGAAAGTCACTGAGGTCGCCGGAAACTGGGTAAGATTCAAATAAATATAACTTTTTCAATACTCAACGAAATTGAGTGAAACAAAAAGGAAAGTTGTACTACTCGACGAGACGAAGAGACTGATACCTTGTACGATGGCCAACTCGCCGTTTTTTGGCCGGAAATTGCCTCGAAAGCCACTGAGGTCGCCGGAAACTGGGTAAGATTCAAATGAGTATAACTTTTTCAATACGAAACTAAATTGAGTGAAACAAAAAGGAAAGTTGTAGTCCTCGAAGAGACGAAGAGAATGGTACCTCACACGACGTCTGCCTCATTGTGGTTTGGCCGGAAATTGCCTCGAAATCCACTGAGGTCGCCGGAAACTGGGTAAGATTCAAATGAGTATAACTTTTTCAATACTCAACGAAATTGAGTGAAACAAAAAGGAAAGTTGTACTACTCGACGAAACGAAGAGATTGATACCTTGCACGCCGGCCAACTCGCCGTGGTTTGGCCGGAAAACCAAAACGTTTTGTCTCAAGGGCTAGTAAATGTGAACTTGTGACTCCAACTAGGTAAGAGCCAGATCTAATTTGGGGCCTTCTATCCTATATTTGTGGACAACCATCAAATGCTAAAGATTAAACAAACATAATATGTTCTACTGCTTAGCAAAAAAAGCTACAAACCCTTTGTTTATCAACAAAAAAAGACAAGTCCTTGCACTAGATATACTTTCAAATTACGTTGAGTATCAACCTGATATATGTATTCGGACGAATTATAAAACAATTGACACACTCCTGACTTCCAAAATTCAATTCTTTTACTTTATATAAACTTGAAAAAACATAATCGGCATCCAAATTAAAGTTTAGTCTTATTCAATGTATTGATTTTCAATCGTTAATTGATATACTATAATTTGGAACTTCAACGCCTAGACGCATGCTTATCTGTAAGAAATTTAAAGTGTCAAATTTGGCACATTATTCTTCATCATTTTATTCACTTCCCTTTTTTTTTTTTAATATCCTAAATAAAACCTCCAAATATTGTACTAATTCATTATATATAAATTATTATGGTGTGTTTAGACTTCTTTCATTAATTACTACATATTTTCTACACTCACAATGTTTGTCAGCTCGCTATATAATCAACTTGATAATGTTAAATCCATCATGCAATGCATTTCTTTCCAATTTTTTGTGATAAACTAATAGATAATTGACTAAATAAACATTCTACAAAGTTTCAATAAAAATTTCTAAGTTTTTCTTACAATTTCCGTGGTTTCCATGTAATTTTTATCGATATCGATATTTTACCGATATTTCCATTGATATTTCCGTGTTTTCGGACTACCGATATTTCCGATATTACCGATATTTTCTTCCTTGGTCTCAACTATCATTACTATCAAACATGAAGTTATTTATAATTATATGTGTGTATACATATATTTTTAACGTTTTAGATATTGATATCAAACACGTTTTCAAAGTTTTTATTTCCAAAATCATTCTCAAATTAAACTATCAAAAATTTTTTTCAAGTCCTAAAAATACAAAATCCTATTTGTCGTTTTTTTTTATTTTTACAAACAGTTGTTAAAAAATTGTTTTGGAAGACGTAACCGGACGGGTCCTAAACAGATGGCGGTGACCTTCTATGAATAATATTTTTTTTTATTTCTGTATATGAATAATATTTGGATACTCAAAAGATGAATAGAAGTTTTTACTCAAAATTATTCATGATTGATATAGAATATATTCATAATCGTTTATATTATAAACACTCTATTATGTAATTGTGTAGTAAAAATTGATAAATAGAATCGATAAAAGTACAATATTCTGTGATTCGAACTCGAATTTTAAGTAGGAATTTTTACACAAGCATTGTTGTTATTCGTTCACCTACCCTTCCACCACCGTGTTCTACTTGCATCTATCAGTTTCTCCGCTCCCTCTTTCAACAAACGCAGCTTGTTTCATAAGATGGAAGGTAAAATTTTGCTTCTTTCTATGAAATTTGAACTAATATCAATTCTCCTAACTTTCCCATTTAATAAAAATTTATTCTCTTTTTTGTAAGTTTTTCTCTATTCTGTGACTTAGCTTTATGAAAGTGACGATTAATGCATAAAATCAATGCTTTTCATTCGGGATTGACGTAGAGCTCGTTTGGATGTGCTTTTAAAATGACTGAAAACATTTTTGGTGAAAATATTTTTAGAACCAATCTTTAGTAAAGATACAAATAAATCCTGAAAAACCACTTAAAAGTGCTTCCTGAAGAAGCACATAACTGGTGCTTCTTGCAGAAAGCATTTAAGTACTTACAGAATTCAAAAACATTTTCTCTAAAAGCACTTTTAGTTATTCTAAAAGCACATCTAAACGAGTCCGTAATTAGAGAATATGGAATTTGGGTTGGTAATTTTGTTTTCAATTGGTATTCTGAAGTACAATCCTAACAGCTACTCTGCTAGATTGTTGAACATGAAACTGGCGTTTTTTTGTTTTCATTAATAAATATGAATCTGAAGTTGGTTTGGATTAATAGTGAATGTAATTGGTCTTAATAAGTAGATTATATTGATGAAAGATAACGAAAATACGCATTGAGTCGTTTTTTAGATTGTGAGCTGTGTTTTGCTGACAGCTACATGAACTGCAGTTTATATATTCTGCCCAGCAGATTCATGAATCCTAATTCTATCTATTATCTGTTATGCGCTTTGTTGATATTATGCAAGTTTTGATCAAGTAGTTATCACATCATATCGCATTTCGTAAATAAATTTAGATGAAACCCTCTTCTACTCAGAATGTCAGTTCTCCGATGTTGTAGTTTGAAATACCAAAAGATTGCACTGTTTCGTAGAATTGACCCTTCTTAGCTCACAAGGAAATAATATTGATGAAATTTGGAAATGGGTTTCAAGGCTCACAAACACTGCTGATGAACAAACTCTCTTTGTTAAAGAAGGCAAGGATCAGCACGATTCAAGTAACGAATCAATCCAGCTGATATGAAATTAATTGTAATATATTTTCCTGTTCTGTTGTATGCTAGCTTAATTGTAGGAGTTAGTTTAGCATCAATTACGTCATAGCTATTGTATATAACCTTATACTTTGTGTTGAATAGTATTACAAGAGAAAGAATTTACTCGAACAAGATTTCTCTGACTCTTGATTAATATTTTACGACCGTGAATCTGATAAAATTGTGGACCTTCTATGCAGCAATGTCAGAGAAGACTGTCCAAAATGTTTCTGTGTCTCAGTGCTACCAACTAAGTAGGAAGTTTGACACCCAATATCAAAGGGACAATTTTGCCCCTTTCTCACGCAACATGCTTCTCTTCCAGCGAGGGAAGTTAGCACGTACATCCATTCCATCCGTGCAATTGCACAACTTATCAAAATACTGGAGCAGTTGCGTTAACCGAAGAACTGTTCAGTGCAATGGTCTGTTCTAGACTCTCATTATCAAGGTCTATATCAGAAAGCTGAGGGGTCCCGACGTTTGAGAATTTCTGTTGGCCATGACTCTTGAATATCTACAAAAAAGTTAGAGGTATGTCCATGGTTTGTTCGAATTTGGTTTCTTTTTTACTTTTCTGGATATGCAGGGACTGCGAAGTGTTTTATCACTCATACGCTTTCTTGGATATGTTTACCAAGTACCTTTTCAGTACTTCATTTTCTATAATACTTAGTAATAACACTTTAGAATCTTCGGTTTGGTACCTTGTCTTACTATATTTAGTTTCTGAAACTTTTCAGTGTCGTTGAAATATAAGAGAATTAGATTTTTGGATAGATACTTTACTGGCTTCCCCTGATGTAAAGTCTAATATATTGTGTTATTGCAACTGCAAGTCATTTGCCTTACAACAGGAATGGGTTCAAAATTTTCACAAATTCCGGAGGTCTTGGGAAACCTGACATTAAGAACATCTTTGAGCGTGCTGCAGATATATATGATAAATTTACGGTAGAAGGTTTGACAAACTCAAAACAAAAATTGCTTGCCTCCGTAAAGAGAGTTGATTGCATGAATGTATATACATCTGATCTTGTAAAGGCAGTCCGCAAAGCGGCAGGAAATATAGGTACGACTTCTATGAAATCTTCAACGTGGTGGAAATGTTCTGAGATACATCTTTTCATCCCTATCACGAAGTGCAATGTTGGTTGTAGTTTACTTCTCTGTTCAGTGTCCAACACCAACTCCTTCATTTCGTAAAACCTGTTTTTATTATTAGCTCCTCCCTTAATTTTCTGTAAGCAGCTCTCTTATTGCCCTTCCATTTAAATTTTTGTCCCCTGATGCGCTTTCATCTTCTTTTTGGTCCAATTTGTTTTGTGTTATATAATCTCAGAGAAGCCACTGGAAGGGTTCCATATTGTAGTTGACAAAGGGAATGGAGCAGGAGGATTTTTCGCTGTAAGTTTTCTTATTTTGGACGTTGATATTTGCTTCCTACCTGTACTGTTAGCCTTTTTTTATCTCGTATTTATTCTCTAACTTGAAGGCAGTATGCTCTGTGCATTGATGACAAAGGTTTGATATTTGTTCAAATACATACTCAAGTTAATCATAAGTGTTTTATTTCAATTTTATCAGGCAAAAGTGCTTGAACCTCTTGGTGCAGTCACTACTGGTAGTCAGTTCTTGGAGCCAGATGGTAATATCGATTGTTGAACGCAAAAATATTGAAGTTGTACATACATTATTGAACTTTTTAATAAAATTGATGTTCTTGGATCAGGTATGTTCCCAAATCATATACCGAACCCAGAGGACAAAACAGCTATGAAAGCTATCACCCAGGCAGTCCTTGATAACAAAGCTGATTAGGGGATCATCTTTGATGCAGATGTCAATAGGTACACTTTCTTGCGACCCATAGATCTATTTTATATTCACACTGTTTGCTTCTTTCTAATTAGTGTTGCCCTTAGATCTGCTGCTGTGGATTCTACCGGCCTTGAGTTCAACCGGAATCGTCTGATTGCCTTTATGTCTGCAATTGTCCGTGAGGAGGTAAGATTTTTCTTCTTTTTTTGCACCAAGGCTCGTGTCAAATATTGTTTATGGTTATACTTTTCCTAGCATCCGTGAACAACTATTGTCACAGACAGTGTCACTTCAGAATCTCAGATGGTCTCACCACATTTATTGAGAAGAAACTTGGTACGAAAAAACCGAAAATGGTATGCTTCTCTGATTGTATTGAATGTCTTATAATTTTAGCAATTTCTTGTAGGGGGAAAGCATCACCGTTTCAAAAGAAGCTACAAAAATGTCATTGACGAAGCTATTCGTTTGGTAAGAAAAACGGTCTAGTTATCCTTCTTACACTGTTTATTACTTACACAAAATCATTAAGGAAGAACTAACAGAAAATCTTGCATCGAAGTGCTCGTAGCTTTAGAAGCCCCACAGTGCTTCTAGGCATGTTTTTGTGCATTAGAAAGGACGACCCAATGGAGTTCTTCGTCCTAGATCTAGCGTTAGGAGAAATATGGTCCTTCTAGACATGGTTTGCACATTAAAATCTAGGAACTATCAGTGAACCAAATAAAAATTTTCTAACCGATCAAGTTGTAGCCACCCATCGACAATTAGAACAGCTACTGGCAATGAAATCCTTTTCTTCTTTCCTTACACCCATTCCCTTTTTGTAAATATTTTATGTCCAAGCCATAGATCTTTTGTGCATAGTTTTTGCATTTTATATATTGTTTTCTATATACTAAACATGCCCGTGAAATACACAGTTATATATTTCTTTCTAGCCAGCATTGTGTTAATAATTCCTGTTTAATTGTGCATCTTATTTTTCTTCTCAACTAAGCATACATGTTGATACAGAACTCGATCGGAGAGGAATCACATCTGGCTATTGAGACAAGTGGCCATGGAGCTCTCAAGGAAAACCACTGGCTTGATGATGGCGCATACCTCATGGTAGGCTTTTGATTTAACACAGCAGCAGGGCCTCTCTACACTTCAGATTAATTGTCCATTGATTGACATACGGCTCGTGATTTGTGAAATTTGCTCAACTTTCTTTATCTTTTCCAGGTCAAAATTTTAAATAAACTTGCTTCAGCATGCGCTTCGGGGCAGAGTGGTGGCAGTAAAGTTTTGACCGGTCTTTTAGAAGGTCTTGAGGAACCAGAAATTTCAGTGGAGTTGAGATTAAAGATCCATCAAAGTCATCCAGATCTTAAAGGAGGGTATGTTACTGTATACGTTTATCCTCTTGTAAGTGTTTGTTCTGCTTATGTATATGCTATGAAGTTGCTGATAAATTGCTTTCAGAACTTTCCGAGGCTATGGAGAAGCAGTACTGAAACATTTGGAGAACCATGTCGACTCTGATCCAAAGCTTCGAAAAGCCCCTCTTAACTACGAAGGGGTAAGGTTATTTCTCTTCACACCGACTTTATTGTCACTTTCCATTTTGTTTAGTTTCTTACACTCATGCTTCCCCAATTTGCTCTTGGAAATAGGTCGGAGTTTCTGGCAACCGCGGATGGTTTCTTCTTAGACTCTCACTTCATGATCATGTACTTCCCCTTAACATAGAGGTAGGCAAAAACTCATCACCACTTGCAATCATTTCTTAATGTACTGCAACTGATACAAGTTTTTACACTGCAGGCACCGAGCAACAGCGGTGCCATGTTACTTGGAAATGTTGTGCTTGCTGCTGTGAAGGAGTTCCCAGCTTTGGATACATCTGCTTTAGACAAATTTGTCCAAGCATCATAAATTTTACATCTATCCAGGCGGAAAATCCTTCGGCTTCGTTGGCATCTTCATGCCTCGAGAAGTGTTTTCCGGCATTGGTTGTTAGGCACCATAGGATCTCGAAGACATTTGTTTACCTATATAATACCACTGTACAACGATTGAGTTTGCCGTACTTTGGCGGGCCGTTTAGAACTATAAACACGTCGAATAACGTGGAATTCTAAGGGGCATATTATGAGAGCATCTGATTGTCCATGTTAAAACGTTGCAATTTTGATTTCGTTTGAAATGTGAGCCTTTAGACATCACTTGTATGTTTTGTGATCATGGTCTCTCTGATTCTGAATTTGTATACGAGCAACAGCAATTTTTATTTTTTATTTTTTTTTCCGTCTGGTACCATGGCTGTCTTTTGTTCCGCCATGACGATGGCCATGGCCTTCGATGGAGGTCATGGCTGTTCAGTTACTAGGTTGCATGTTCAGGGATGAATATGAGCGGTGTAAACATCAGGGGAGGCGGTTTTTGGCACGACACGTTACACAACTTCGAAAAAATTGAACTATAAAACAGGCAGAAATATATCTTCATAAGACAATGGGGCAAAGGATGCCGAGACCTGCCCCCAAATATTTTACAAAATTAGCGTTTTATCCAATGAAAAATACAAGTTCATGGCACAGATGCATCTTTCCTTGTATGTAATTATGTACAACCTATTCTCAAACATCCTAGTTTTTCTTCCACTTTCCTTTTTGTCTTACTAAATGTTTTCTTCTTTTGTCTGTCTCCCTTATTAGTTTCTTCACATGTTCCTAAGCGAGTCTAAGCAGAAATCTTGGGGTTCAGAAGCTTCATCATGAAGTTGAACCGAACATCCGGACCGGTCTTGGGCTGGGGCCAGTTTGCTCCTTCAGGCACCTTGATGCTTTTGAAACCCTGGCCTTTGTACAGCTTTACGGCTCCGGGGTTGTTCAAGTCGCAGTGCAATGCAATGGCACGGCAATCCCAGCTCCTGGCTTGGGCTTCTGCTTTTGCTATTAGCCTTTTAGCTATTCCTCTTCGCCGAAAACTCTCCCGGACAGCAACGTTTGACACATATGCAACTCCTTTCCTGCAAACAAAAGCAAAAAAGAATGTATACCAGAGGAGCCATATATATCTTGCCAAATTTTACAATGAACATCTGATGTCACCAGATTAATGCTTTGCAGAATTGAACTCTCGTTAATGACAACTGAATAGAATGGTCAGTCTACAAACGGGGCTAGCGATCACTGTATCATTTCCAATTTCCCACTCTCAGAACACATCATTTATGTATGCACAACAGAAGAAATTTGAGCTACAACAGCTGATGCGAGGAAGAGAAATTCAGAAGAGACACGGATGAATAGTCCGTAATGGCTAACAAATAAGTTTCATCCAAAATTTAACTCTGCTAGTAAGTAGTAAACAAAAAGCTGCTCAAGGCTTTTAAGTAATTATGAACTCACCTTCTCTGCCGAAGAGGCCCCCTTCTCGGAAGAAAATCAGCAACAGTATCCACAGTCAATATTCCAGCCACATACCTCCTACTGAGACTGAACTTCCCATCAAAACCGCCAACCTTAAAATCATCCCTCCCGAAGAGGAACGTTTCATCACCAGCATTACCAATCACAGCAACCAGACAAGTCCTCTTACAACCATTTGGCAAAGAAAATCCGGCCAGCATTGCCACCAGCCGGTCAATCCTCAGAACAAAATCTAAGGGGAAAGAATACTCGGGGAAGAAGGAGCTGCAATGTGTCTCAGCCACCTCCCAACAGTCCTCTACCCGCGCCTCCCGGACCACAATCTCAGGAGACACCGTGGGAAATAAATCAGCCACTTGACTGGCTCTGCAAACTCCTACACCCAAAAACCAGAAAATGGGACCTCAAAAACCCAAATTTCCTCATTTAACTATATAATACACAATCACTCAGCTGAATCAAACCACCAAAAGGGCTTCTAGCCATGTTTGACGGAAGAAGTTAGAAGTGCTTATAGATCATAGCAGGTGCTTCCTCGGTAACCCCTTGCAAGTTCTTTTGTAGGAAGCACTTCACTTTTTTTTATAAATATTTGAAATTGCTTGTTAATAAAAGCGCTAATAGCAAGAAGGAATTTGAACACAAGTGCTTTCTACAGAAGTCGCAAACCGGGAAAATCCCTCTTTGATTGCCAAAATAATCAGAAAAAAAAAAAAAAACAAAGGGAAATGGAATCCAAGCTTTTGGTTATGGTTATCCATATGAACATGTGTGATTTAAGTTTAACCCAATTGAGCAGTCAACTCAAAACTGAAATTTACAGATTACCCAAACAGTCTTACATAGAAATTAAGGGAATTGAAGTAAAACAAGTAAAAAGGTAAAAACTTTCGGATTACCCACCAGATTTGGAGAAGTTAAGGAAAGAGAGGTCATCAGGGGAAGTGTAGGCAGGAACAGGAACAGGAACCCTGGAAGAAGTGGAACTAGTAAGAGGAACAAGAGGGTTTGGTCTGTTGAGGTTGAGACTGTTGAGGAAGGAGCTGTTTAAGGAGTTTGGGGATGCTGCTGATATTCCCAACGGTATCGTCCGCATTTCTTGGACCCTGTTTGTCTCTCTCTCTCTCAGATTCTTTTTTTTTTTTTTTTGGGGGGGTCGTTTGTTTCAGCAAGATGACACCTGATGAGGAAGCCACTTTGTGTTCGACGCCAAGAGTAACTGAGTTACCTAACTTTCCGTTCACACGTGTCTTGTGTTGGGAACCGTGCCGTTTCTCTAATTTCACTTCGGCTGAAAGTAAAACCCATGTTTTTTTTACTTTGTTGGATTAAATTACTAAATGCCCATGTTTTTTTGGTGCAAGTTAAGCCTGTAAACGGTGAAGATATTGCCGTTTTTCACATGTAAATCTTGTATGTGAATGTAAACGGATGATGTCTGCAGAGTAGCCAGAGGTTTTAACGGCAGTTGGACAATATTTCGGCTATGGAACGAAGTTTCTGTCTCTTATAATGTATCAATACTATCGTCATCAAGAAAATGTAACGACATATTATCAAAATACATTTTTAACACTATCGATGAATGTATGTCCTTTAATAAAGAATGAGCATCCCTGTATATAAGATTTCTACCGGACAATTCAACTTTAGGGTTTCAGGTAGAGCAACCTATCACTATAAACACAATTTTATTTGACGATATCTTAATACAAAACTTAATTACACTTGAAAATGATAATGGTAATGCTATATTAAAACCCATATATCCTTCAACAAACCAATTTGTGTGTCTGCTTACATATAATTCGTGTTTTTTTCTTCAATCTGAAATTTCCTATGCAAGTAAAATGTATAAATTAAACTCGAAGCACCTAAAAATTAACAGGAAGATTGCTCAAAAATGCAAGGGTGTGGGGGGACGTCGACTTGCCAAACAGCGAACACCAAGGAGGAAGCTTCGAAAGAACTCTTTCGACTTTAGGAGTCACTATGTCCACATCAGTTCTTAACTTTAGAAGGGGAGCGTGCTCGTCTCTCTTCCCTTCAACATTGTGAGCCAGCCGGGTAGAGTTTTGTGACCAGAAGAGTGCTAGATCGAACCTTGTTGGTGCATTTTGTCCTCCGGAATACTGGATAATGTGCCATCCATATACGCTACTCATGTCACCCAAAGAAGCCAATTCCTCCGAGCTTCCTGCAACTGAGGTTAAAAGCTCGTGAGAGAAAGCTAAAAACAACATAAAGGGATAAGGCTAAGTGACTAAGTCCATGTATACGTGGTACAAACTGAACTTTTCAGCTTAGCACTTCATTTACAAACACAAGTACGGAAATAGCGAGGTCAAATAATGCACATGGTTGAAGTTTAGTTTACCTTTGAATGTGAAATCTTCTATGTCATCAGCGTTGATGGCAAGTGTCCAGCGTGTTGAACCTTTTGTATCAAGTAGTACTCGTGTTGTTCTTTCATTACCATGAGTATCGCTGCCAACGTTCATTGTGGGTATATCTGATTTGCTCCACCCACTGTCACCGTCATCATAAGTCCAACAACTGTATTTGGCTGAAAAGGTTACAAGATCAACAACTTTGTCTCTACCACATCTGAAACCTTCATTAATTTGCTCAGCCTCCTCTGTCAACTTTCCAGGAGTGAAAGAAAACAAAGACACATACGATCTAGGATCTTGGTTTCCATCAACGCTTCCTGTCGTATCTACAACATGCACAACCTGAAAAACCATAAAGAATTTGTAAACATGCATACATCTAAACATTCTATGTTAACAGGACAAACAGAGTATTCCTAGTTAGCGATATTTCAATAACATCAAGGATTATGCACAGAAAAAACAGCTTTATGAGCATAAATACAAGGTACAAAGTTTCATTGGTAACCTTACAAAATTAGGAATTAAGAGGTAAGGACACTCTAATGTTGAAATGTCCCACATCGACCGTATCAATGAGAAAATAAGAGTTTAAATATCCTAACCCCACTCCAACTATTACCGAGGCCTTTTGTAATAAAACCTCACACCTGACGGATTGTGCAGGTGGTAATTACCAAGTTGGGGACAATATCGGTGTTGTTGGAAGTGGGCTGTATGGCCCATCTCTCTGATAATTCTACATCTAAGAGGTAGGTGCTATCAGAAACTTACGTTTACAGCTCTGGATGTGTCTGCGGTAAATGGTGGAACGATACCCAACAATACAACAGCAAGTGAGAGGCCAAACAGCATGCAAGTTGAAAGGACAATCGATCTCTTGGCACCTAGAGAGCAATTGTGATGAATCATCCAAGTTAGTTTAAAGATAAAACAAGGCAGTGAAGTTCTCTCCATAAAAATTAATATGATATCGATGGCACCATACACTTGAGAACTCAACACCACCGTAAAAAATCCAACTGCTTTGAGATAAACAAAAACCTGAAAGATGAATATATGAAAGGAGATACACCAAAGTCAGGCACACAACAACAGCAACAAAAACAGCAACTATAACATTCGCTAGCCACTCAGGGGTGCCACCCGGGTTCCTGTAAGCAAATACAAGGCAAGGTAAACAGTTATTTTCCAAATTTTTGGAGAATTAACAAAAAGATTAAATTTTGAAAGTTTTCATGGACAGATCACAATGAGGAAATTAAAAATTGAGGAGTAGCTTGCTGAATGGGCAAATAGCTACAAAAAATAATTTACACATACAGACCATGGACTCTTGTTCTGCAGGATTTTGTAAAGTAATTCATTATAAAGCCATACAAATAAATAAGTCATATTACCTGTCAAGTCGAACCACAGTCCCAATTACCATTCCAGCCAGCCGAATAAATCCGCCGGAAGAAATTACTATTGGTACAGCCAATCCTATCAGCAGGGTTGCAAGTCTGAGTGGCTTGGGGAATCGAGCTGGGGTTAGAGTCGCTTCAAGAAAGCCATCTGAAGAGAACTATTTAAAATTAGTTGAAAGCAAATCCTGTAACCTCGTCAAAAACATGGTTAAATCAAACATAGGTCCAGCAAAGGTGGTCGTAAATATAAACTCACATGCGAATGCTGGTGGGACCAACCAAGCAAGAGCCAGATAAGTTGATCCAATTTTGTAATAGGTTCCCAAAATGAGGAGAATGAGCCACTGAAGAGATCCAGATTTGTAGAGCCATCTTTCAGCCTCTAATTTAACCAAACCAGCTTGTATATCAGCTGAGAGTTGTTTTTTCTTGGCGTATGCTTTTGACAAATATGTATGCAGACCAAGATAACCCAGATATTGACCACTTAATGCCCCAATAAGAGCAGGTGCGCCAAATAACCCAATTACTAGCCATGGGTTTGCAACATATGGCACTGGTGAAGAAGATAATAGTGATATAATGAAGGCAGGAAGAAGAGCGAAACTTATTGCGAATATCCACATTAATATGATACTCAAACATGACAAGGCCAATGAAATTGCAGCCGGATAACCACCCATAAGCAATGATGTAGTCCATATCAGAAGTGACTGCGCTATCACTGAATTATGAAGCATATTTGCAAAGCGTTGACGATACACGATCATATATGACCCCTACAATTTCCACAACGGTTAGAACTACATTGCAAACCTGGACTATCAAGGCAACTGAACACTACAGGTTTAAAATCCTAAACCATCTCGGAAAAGAAACAAAGAAAAAGATGTAACGAAGAAATCCAAAGGGTGGAGTGTCAAGAATCAAAGCATGAAAAAGGATAAAGTTTCTGCAGTTATAATATACCAATATGTCAAAATATATGACAGCAGTCTCGCCCTTATTCTCTTCTACCACTGCACTGGCTTTTGGAAGATGAGAGGATGCAGCAATCTTTAGTAGAAAAGCAAGCATATTTTCTCCAAGATGCTGAAGAGATCCTAATGTATGAAGCTCGATTTTGTCATTCTGCATGATAAGAAAAATTTAGATCATAAACAACAATCAACATGGAAAACCAACTTAAGTCCCAGTGCCCTTCCCCATCTGGCAGGTCTGTTAGTTTGTATACTCTTGGTTAACATTCATAATTAAATAGGCGGAAGCACATTAAAACCATTCCTATCTCCACTAGGCAATAAAGTTACATGCATACGCAAAGGCTAAGCACTAATTAACCCCTCCTGTAAATCTCACACCTATGCTCCGAATAGATTTTAGAACTATATCCCAAAAAAGGGGCAAAAGAGAAGAAAAAACCTTTGTATGGTAGACTGCAGTGTTATCTGTGTAAGCGAAGTCGAGCCCTGGAAGGCCAGCAACCTCCTTATATACTTGGAAATCTGTTGCAGATTTTATGGCTCCAGAAGAAAATATATCCTGCAGCATTAAAATCATTAAGACTTAAAAGCACTTTTCCCAAGTGAATACACATGAAAAGTATCAAAGAGAAAAGGAAGCAAAAATTATCAAAAAAGAATTACAAACCTGTCCTATAATTTGGCCAGATGGGTATTTTGCTACCGAGGCAAAATTCTCAATAGACCAAGCATCAGCCTATCAGATGAAGAAATATTCGTAAGGGAAAAAGTAAGCTTAAACAGGATTTTATATGTATGATCTCACTTTAAAAAGTATAAAAATAAAAATAAAAGATTTACAGTAACCAGATTGCATCAGCAATTTAGAGCATCTTAAGGTAGAGTAAGCTATAAACTCCAAGTTCTAGGACAATAAAGAATGGACAACCATAAGTGAACCATCTGCTCAATTCCAGACCATGATGATGCACAAGCACTTTGAAGTTAGACGCAGCCTGTCATGGGTGCCAGCGATTGTGTTTACAATGGTCCATATCAGGGCACTTGGCGACATTGATAGAGGGAATAAATTACAAGTTCCCTGTTTTCTTCATTTTGGTTCTCCGGATGTTGGTCTTTAACACAGTGATAAAATACCTATATAGCAATGTTATGACGCTAGAAAGATTTGGTAAGTTCAGCATGTCCCACACTTTCTGGAACTAGATAAATTTGACTTGACACACCTGCTTGACACAGCTTATACGGAGGTCATTTACCTAGACTCTACAGTACCAAGAACATATAGTCATGACTCATATCTCATAAGCCATGTAAAATTACAAAAGCAAGTGAATTATCATTACAAACCTGACCTGAAATATGCCAGACTTCCCTCCAATACCCATAGCCTCCAAATCAACAGCCAGACGAATAGTTGTACTCCACGGATGCTGCACCAAAAAAGTCAGAAACAAATATAAGACAGAAGTTTTATAACAACAATCTTTAAGAACAGAGCAGAGAGAGAGAGAGAGAGAGAGAGAGAGAGAGTCCACGTTAACCTGAGTTATAAAGCTATGAGCACCATTTAGACCCTCCTCCTCCCCAGTATTAAACAAAAATATAACAGCATGCTTAAATCCATGAGCCCACTGGGAAACCCCACGAGCAAGTTCCAACATGACGGCTACACATGAACTGCAATCTCCAGCCCCTCCCCTGAAATGCGTCAAAATATTTCCTTCAAGTATCACATAAAGCCTATACAACTTGTAAGAGTGATAGTTCAAATGACATGCCATCAAATTCAGCTACTGAAAGTGTGTCAAAACCCGTAATTGTTCAAACTTACATCGCAAATTAACTTGAAAACCCAAAAACAATATAGCTTCTATTCGCATAATTCACCAACATGGATACTTCAGCAAGCAACAAATATGATCACTTTGACAAACGAAACTGAAAAGGGCAATAAAATTTGAGATTATATAAGCTGAAGAGACATACGTTGAGAAGACGGTGTCGATGTGAGAAGAGACCAGAATCGCATTATCTACTGATTCAGGCGCATACTTTGGCAAAACTCTTACAACAATATGATTTAGATCAGCATATACAAGTGTTCTTCCCTTGAACAGGCCACCAACCATTCGATTTGCTCCCGATTCGACATGGAACGAGTCCACTTCAACATCAACCTCCCAGTGAGCAGTTTTCTTGATCTTCTCAGCTTCTGCCAAAACATACTGTGGGGGTGAAAACCCATGTTAATAAAACCCAAAGATTGCTTCTTTCACAAGAATTTAAGAAATCCAAGACTGCTTTTTCTATAAGAATTAAAAAGAATTGGGGATATGGGATTCGATGAATCAATAAGTGAGAACCTGGAGAGCTAGGTTGAGAGCATCGGAGCCGACAGAGTGAGGACCCAATTGGGTCAAGGCCTCGACGTGTTTGAGAGCTGAAAACTCAGAGAAGCCGCGCTTTCCGGCCTGGTCCGCCGTGAGCGGCTCGGGCAAGCTCTCAAACTGGTATTGGTAAACTCCATAAGAACAGTATCCGATGGCCAGGAATAAGGTGAGCCAAACGAAGGGTGACCGCTGAGGCCTCTGCTGTCCGACCCATGAAGTGGACACTGGTTCTGCTCCGGTGGGTGATGGATTGGCGGTGGCGGGTGCCGGACTCTGCTGGGGCCTCCGTCGCATTGCGAAGTGTCGTCGGAGAAAGTAGGAAAAATTGTGATTGGATATTGGTTGCAGTCTGAATAAATCTAAAAAGTCAGACCATCATGGCTTTTGCTTTATCAACACTTGTAAGTGGACTGAGATTTCGATTTCATAATTCGGTTACCAAAGTTCTGCGGTAGCATACGAAGCCTACACTTTTAACCGTTAAATTTTATTTTTGTATTTTTATCAAAGAAAATTTAGAGTATTCGATACTCTGGAACACCATATAAATACTATAAGATGTAAATTGATGATAATAATCCAATCAGAATTGCTCTTATGGTGCTCATTTTGAGGACATGTGTAGTCCTTTTTTATATGAATCATCAGATTAATCTTATTGTAGATTAAACTATCATTTTAAATAAGGGAGTTTTAACGAAAAGCCCACGGTACTGTTCACTTTAACGAACCACATTTTTACACTAAAAAGTCAAACCTGGTACTATTCACTTTACCCTTTATTTTGTCCTTATCATTAAAACTCAAAGTTTTCAAGCCATTTTCATTAGTTTTCCTTTTAAATAATCCACCGAAATACAATAATTCTGCAAAGGGATTGAATTAAAATAAAATTCTTGTGTGAAACCCTTCGTCTTCTTCCCCTACCGCGTCTCTCCTCCACATCCCCTTCCTCTCTCCGTCTCTCTCGCAATCATTCACTCCCATTCCCTCCTCATGAATTTTGTTTTTTCTTTTTGCGTATGAAAAAGGGAGATGGACCTGTTTCAAAATTTTCACTGTTGCCAAAAAAATTCATATGAAAAAAGAGTTCACTCGTTCAAGAAGAAGGGGATCCATTTTCAAAACCACACGATCTCAATTTTTTTGTGATTTTGTAACTAACTGAGTTAGATATTCGATAAGGAGACTAAGTTTTTCAGATGGAAGGGATTCGATATGACGTGAAACCTTCTTGCCTCTTCTTATTTTTTTTGTTTTATTATTTTATCAATTAGTATTTTGTTTCGTGTAACAAGAATGATTTAAGTTAATAGCTAATATAACGTAAGATTAATCTGAGAGTTCATATAAAAAACAGGGCCTCATAGGTCCTTAAAGAGCAGCTCTCATAATCCAATTGTATATATTTGTTGTAAATACGTCATGCCTAGAAATTTGTTGGTACAACGATTTAGTTATATCAGAATATTAAATTGGTAACCGACTTATTATTCACTAGATTTGACCTCAAGACCATTGAAGAGCATCACTAACAGTAGGACTAAGTCGTGAGGACGTTTTAAAAGGACTTGGATTCTCTGTCCTCCCATTTCGGTGCCCTCCCTGTGCCCTACTGTTTTGTGTGGTTACGGTTAATCCATGCTAACATTTTATATTGTTTTTTATAAAAATAATAAGACAAAAAAAAATAGTAATATAAAATATTACCGTGGCTTAACCGTGATCACACAAACAGGAGAGCACGGAGAGGGCACCGAATTGGGAGGGCAGAGAATCCAAGTCCGTTTTAAAATGCCAACAAATGTATAAGTCAATGACAACCAAAAATATTGTATATATTAAAATGAAGTTTTTTTTTTTTTTTAAATACTCTAGGACATTATAGTCTTATTCTACTCAATAACGTGTTTGTTTTAACTTTTATTTAGTAAATTTTTGTTAATATGAAACCCCCTTTTTTTTTGGTTACCAAACTCTACAACTTAGTTTCATGATTTCATCGTTTGTAGTTGATGATTATTCTAAAATCTAATCATGATTGATTGATCAATTAATCATCATTATGGTTCTCTCCATATTTTTTTTAAAAAAAAGGGTGCAAAAAATTAGCAAACTAAAAATGGATGATTATATATATATATATATATATATATATATATATATATATGAGATACAAAATAGTGAGCTTGGCATACAAGAACAAAGTTGCAAAAATAAAATGTCCATTTACAAAGAAAAATGTTGTTGATTTTTCATATAAAAGGGATCATCTTTTAATGCAATTGGATAGTAATTAGGTATGAATTGATAAGTTTAATATGATGCCAAATATGATCGACATTTGGTAATTTAATTATCTAAACTATCAATACAAACACTCTCAAGAACTTAATTATGAGTCTATTGTTGCAGTCTTATTAGATTAGGAATGTGATTATGTAAATCCTAGTATATCTTGGAATATCTCTTCTATTCCTATTAAAAGTTGATTACCTATTAAGAGTTGTAATTCTAAAACATTAAGGAATTAATCTTCCTACTACTATAAATAAAGGCAGAATGGGGTGGAATAACACACACCCACAATTACACATCTCTCTCTTTTCTCTCTATGCCGCACCATCTCTCTCTATATGGCCATGTTTAGTAAATTATGCTTACAACACGTTATCAGCACGCTCTTGACGCTGCGCTAAAGAAAGTTTGATCTTCAATCATTAGAGTATTACGTTTTAATCATTATTTTTATGATTAATTTACTATTTTATTGAATTGATCTACATGCTATTGATTCAATTTAATTTTTCTTTGTTGAATGTGATACAACGCATTAGAGATGCAATTCCGGCTTTCCGAGAAGAAACTTCTACAAATTCAAAGGCTTTTATTATTTTCTACCAATCAAGTACGCTTGAAATAAAGTAAGATATTTGAATCGACCTTGAAGCATGAAAACATACCCCATGATGCATGAAATCCCCTATGTTTATATTTTCATTCTGATATATATATATATATATATATATTGTATATGTTCATATATTTGTCAATATTTGTTTTATGCATTACGTAATTATATTTGCTATGTGGAATTTGTGAGTTAATGTATATTAAATAAATTAGAAGCATATTTAGGGTTTCCTAAACCCTAAGGGATTTCGGAAACAAAAAAAGAAACAGATAGGGGAAATTGGACATGGTGCAGCACACCCACCGCACCATCACTATGCACGTCACAACCAGGCCTTGGCTTGGGGTAAATTTTGATGGGCTTGAAGCCTTGAGCCCAACTACACCTTGGTCCGCAGCCATTAACCCACAACTAGCAAGCCTTGTTTGCTGGGCTCCTGACCCGCTCGCACCCAGGCCTGAAGTCTACTCACTTCGGTGTCAGCCCACACGACTGGGCTTGGTCCCTGCGGCCCATGCCAGTAAGCTGTCATGCTTGCTGGGCTTTGTGTCAGCCCCGACCCACATCACAAGTCGATAGCCCATGCGGCTAAGCTCCCTATGCGAACCCACAGGCCAGCTTTCGTTGGGCCCTAATCTGTGCCCCCTTTGGCCCTAATTACGCCAGCACTTATTATTAGGCTTCAAAAATTAGCCCGTAGCCTAAAGACCAATCCATACCCAACCCGAGCCTTTTCTTTTGCTCACGGCACCTAGCCCTCTTTTGAGTTATGATATTTTCGACCTATGATATTATTTTAATATTATTTTTGCTTCTACGATCGACCCCGTTTGGTCTTAATCTATTGAATTAATTAAAAGTGACCTGCGGTCCATTAATCTGATAATGAATCCAAAATTATTGATCTGAAGATCACTTTTCAACATTAACGATTCAATTATTTTATTTTTATACTTTGAACCGTTGACATACTTTCGTAGTAACCAAGCTCTCACACTTGAGTTCCCAAAGAACCTCAAATCCACTACACTTAAATCAGCATATTGCATTTTGTGTTCTTGCAGGAACCTTTCTTTTATGAACTAAACATTCATAAACTAAATTGAACATGTAGTTTCAAATTTAGTGCCCTTGAAACCCAAAGTTTTCATAAAACAATACACCCATGAAAACCCGACATTTTTCATGAAAACCATGTCTTAGAACTCGAATGTTCTAACTTTGATGCTTATGGATGATTCATTCCCATAGCACCAATCACAATCTTGTTCCCTCCAATTCAGTGGATTGTCAAACCGTCACAACTTCGATTTTCTTGTTTGGACGTTTCTTATAGAAACCACTTTATGTGGGGTACAAGATGTGAATATCCACTTGACTATCAAGAAACTAAGAAACCATTGAAGCCAACAATGGCAAGGAAGAGCTAATAAGCCTCTGCCATGATCTTCATTCGAAGACTTATGCTCGAAGCATTACAAACAAAAATACCTTACGAATGAGGATTCCATGGCTCTTTGGCTCGCTCCTAGGTACTGTTTGGTATGCAATCGGGACGTGACGGAATGGGACGGGACAGAACAGTACTGTTTGGTATGCAGTCGGGACGGGACGGGACAGGACAGGACAGAACGGGACAGAACGGAACGGAACCTTATGTTTGGTACGCGCATGATGGAACATAATGGTTGTTCCGTTCTGCGTTTGGTAAGCACATGACAGCATGAAACCAAAAGATTAAATGACTAACTTACCCATGTTCCGCTTGTTGTTTAGTACAATGTTTATACATGGATCAGAATGAGACAGTTTCCCACAAATCTAATTAAATATTTCTATGTAGATTTAAAATATTTAATAATAAAAAAATAATTTTTATTTTTATATAATTAAAACTTAAAAAAGAAAAAAGAAAAAGAAAAAGATGAACTATTCATCTTCTTCTTCCCTACCCTGTCTTCTTCCCCATTAAAACTTAAAACTTAAATATTTCACTAGCAAACCCCCATCAAAACAAAAGTTTCCCAAAATCTTTATCTCACTAAGGTTTTCAAACCCAACAGCAAATAAGCAAAGATTTTTTTGTCCTGCATGTTGAGATTTTGTTTTCTGGGTTGCAAGATTTTTTACTCATTCTCCAGAAAAAAAGTCCATATATACTAAAAACCCAACTGCAATTCAGAGTTGATAAATCTGGGTTTAAAGCCAAAGTCGTCGTCAAGTACGTTGTCGTTGTCGGTCACTGGCAACAATCAACTTGCTAGAACTCGTTGCTCGAACTGAACTCAGGAGTACCCATATAAGAGTGAGAAAGATGAAGCAGGGTTTGGGAGGCAAAAATTGTAGTGACGAGGCGACCGGAATAGGAAGCCCAATGGGCGACGGAGGGAGCGTTGAGGTTGAGGAAGATGCAGCTGGGTTTGTGGTGAAGGAGGAGGAGGCTACATGAGAGAGGGAGGGTAGAAGAGAGGGAAGTTACAGGGAGAGAGAGAGATGAAGGGTAGACAGTGGAATTAATGAGAAAGATGAGGGGTATTGTTGTCCAAAAAATTATAATTTTGTGTTCCATAGGTGTGGAACGAGCCGTTCTAGGGGGTAAGGTGGAACGAAAAAGTAACCATATTTGGTTCCGTGAGACAGCTTGTTCCACTATTTTTGACGCACTAAACGTGGGACGGAACGCCTCGTCCCACTGCATTCCATCCCGTCCCACGTACCAAACGGTACCCTACAAATTGTCTAATCATTCAAGACATTGCCTGAAGCACACCATGATTACGTCCATTAATGAGTACAATTTTGAAGTTTATAAATCTGATCAAATTTTGACTGGAGAATACTTTTTCTCGTCATCCCATGTTTCTAACTTGCCCCTGAAGCAGCAGTGTAGAAAGTGGAAGTTTACCAACTTCTCGGATCTGATTACTACCATAAACGTGAGGGAACGGCATAGACTCGGTTCGGTTGGAGTCTACCAAATGGCTCGACCTAGTTCAGTCAAAGCCTACCGAATGGTGATGCACTACTTCGGCAGATACACCGAATGGCATACTGTTTCACAATCCAATTTTAAGTTTATTTTTACAACATATGGTAGAATGAAGGCCTGCCAAGGTATGACATCATGCCCGAAGCGTGATCCTTGGCACCTAAGACCTAAAACTTCAAGAATAAGGAATAGTATTCCTAAACCTTAACCCTGCAGAATCTACTTTTGCTTTGATGGAATATATTATTGGTTATGCACCTGTTCGTGCCCCTACCAATGTTGTTAAGGAGTACCATTCTACTAGTCAATATGTGAGACTAATTTTGCTCCACTGAACATCGTTGGAAGAGTAGAATTTTGACATGGATGGCCTTGTTGGCCGAATCCCTTTAGTGAACCATTTACTTTGTAAACATTTTTCCATGTTCTTGGATTCAAGTTTGGTGTATGTTTTACTTATGGATAATCTTATTGATATTGTCCTCGAATATGAGTTAATTCAATCATGTTTCTTAATACGTGTGACTGATTCAATTAAACACGTGATTAGGTAGGAATGTGGGAAAGTTAGTTGTCTGGATGAATGCGATTCTACGCACACTAACTTTACACCTAAATCACATCTCTAACAACGACTTCAGGTCTATCCAACCTGATTAAGAGCATTGGCACGCTCATCGTTGTATGAATGATACTGCATCACCATTTAAAGGACCTTAAAATTCTCCTTGTCGTTAAGTATTTAAGGATATTCGAGAGAACAATGATCATCAATGAAACCATTGAAGAAAATAGAATGGAATATCTTTGCACCACCTCCAAAAAATGAGCCCAAAGATTTGATTTAGGGCCAATGGGTTGTTTCCCAACTGGAAACACGCGACATATGGCAGGCCTGGAGCCGGGTGATTCGAGCAATTTACTTATTTTGGCACGACCTTTTGGGACACTTGATGCTACGACGCATCTCCTTACCCGAAGTTAGGATCCTGTGCCTACAAGCACACTTTGCCAAAACCCGGTCGTTTTGGGAAAATTGATTTTCTAAATCATCCCTTGCAAAGATATGAAACGACTCTCTTTTCACAATGGACTCAATGGAATATATGTGGACTAATCCAACCAAAATACGGACCATATAAATACTTATGGTTTTGGTTGATGCATCGACAAACTGGTCACATGTTTGTCCACACACATTGCTGCTAAACCTCTTAGCCGATTAACGGTTCACCACTCTACTTATCCCTTAAGGTTCGAGAGACTGGATAAAGCCGGAAAGTTTATATCGACGTTTTTTCAATAAAGTATTGCATGTATTTTAGGTTTATAATTGAACATCAAATTCCCATGTTCACCCTAAATAGCCTTACCTAGTGGTCATAAAGCATAAATTAAATGATCACCCAGATTTTGGTAAACGTACCAAGTTTTAGGTTTCTGCCTAAAGCTATGCAATCTTGTACACAGTAATGTTGGTCCGCCTTGAGGGCCATTGCCACCCAACCTATATGACGTTACAGTTGGTTACTGTGTACGAACCTTACGATTTTCGTATTTACGCATTTGGGTGTGCATTCCATGTGCCAATTTGCGCCGTCGCAAAATACCAATATAGGTCATCAAAGAAGGATTTGAATCTTTGTCAATTATGATTCTCCTTCACACTAGATCTCTTAGAGCCCTTACACGCGATCTCTTTACGGCTTATTTGTGGGTTGTCACTTTAATGAAACAGTTTTCCCGCTATTAGAGGGAGATAAGAACGTCAACGTTCCTGGAGAATTGCGTGAATTTGCATGGACGTTGCCCATTATGTCTCATCTCAATCCTCGTGCCGCACAAGTGTGATAAGTAAGTGCGATGAATTCTAGCTTTCAGAATGTTTCCTCAGATGCATTCCTCTGATCTAGCTAAAGTGACGAGATCATATACCAGTTGTAAACATGCCTGCAAAGATAGACATACTTAACAGACATCGAGTCAACATCCCTGGAGGGTGTGCCGCCCTTGTTAGACGGTTTAGATGCCCCTGTTTGACGGTCCAGTACATCGGCAGATAGCCAATCAATCTATCTTGGCCTGGAGCACGACAGATCACTCGGTTCGTAAGATTCACTTCCCTGGAAAAGGAAGACATGGCACAACAATGAATTTAAACTTAATCGATGTCTCAAATCATTTCCATCTCGTGAGATTAATCCGAATTACTCCCGAGACTTGAAGTTCTTGGTCTAGTATACTAGTTTGGATAAGCTAAATGGAATTGAAATGAGATTATCATTGATGATGTTTTAACTTATATGGTAGCTACCGACATAAATGAAAAGCGACGATATCAAACTGTGCTCCGTTGATTGAGTGACAACGTAGAACTGATTGGACAACCAAAATTACAATCCAGGTCAAATTCCTTACCAAAGTGTGTTTTGGACTGTCGTTCCTACATTACCCAAGGTAACCCTGTTGTGTTACAAGTGGGAAAGGAAGCGTTATGAGATGAATGAAATAAGTGCGATATGATGCACGCCTTACGACTTAAGTTTCTCTCAAACGTCATGTGATTAATAGCAGCATTATGAAATGTGGTTAGTGTTTTCTCCATGGGGATATAGATACGGAGATTTACATGTAAGTTCTCAAAGAATTACAGGAACTATTTCAAATAGTTCCAAAACCACGGAACACCCTCTTAACTTTTTTTGAGGCGTTCACTTATGGATTGAAAAATCCGACAGATGTGGTATACTCGTCTACGTGATTATTTAATTAGTCAGGGATATGAATTATGCCCTTACGTGTTAAACTATGAAGTCTTATTCTGAATTGCTAAAGTTACGGTTTATGTCATTAACATGAATCTCACTAAGACTTCGAAAGAGCTTGGGAAAACTACCTCGCACTTGAAGACGAAATTCGAGATGAAGGATCTTGTGAAAACTCGTTTATGCCTTGACCTGAAGTTCAAAAGTTGTTCTAACGATATTTTGGTCTACCAGTCGAACTACATCCCTGAATGTGTTACTTTTGAGTATACCTTTGATCATCTATACGTTATATGCAAATGAGATCCTTGAAGAGGTTATGGAATCCGAAATTCCATATCTAAAGTTCAACTTTGTACTTCGTTGTACTTGGCTCATTGTATTAAGACAGGATATCTCCTTCGTTGTTGATCTTCGTAAAGATGCAGCACTACACTTACACGCATCCACTAAATTGGTATTCAAGACGTACCTTGAAGGTACTACGAATTTAGCCAAATCCTAACGCATCTCGAGTGGATCCAATCCCCATGATCCTCGAAATGATGCTTGCCTTATTGTTATACTGACGCATGTTACTTATTAAACTCGCACAAGGCAAAATCTCCGAATGGTTATGTCTTTACCATTAGGGATATCGCAATATCTTGGAGGTCCACGATATGACCTTAGTTGCGAAATCTTCAAATCGTTCCAAGATTCACCTTACTTTACTATGCCACAAGTGAGACATGGTTAAGAGTTCTTGTTGAGCATATTCGAAGTACTTGCTGTTTTTCATCTATCGTTGAAGTCCCAATGATGATCCATGAAGATTATGCCGCATGTATCAAGCTGACCAATCCATGATACATCAATGAAGTCAACGCCAAGACATATTGCATCTACATCTACATCAGCAAAGCATCAGGAGATTGAAGTCATGCAAGCCGATCCCAGACAACTTTGCTGACCTCTACATGACGTCACTGCTGAAGTCAACTTTCTAGAAACTTGTCCGAGGAATTGGTATGCCTAACTATTCATATGCGATGCTTGTAGTTCTCATTTGGAAGTTATGTCAAACTCAGGGGAAGTATCCAGAAGTATACTCACTTGATCTTAATGTACTCTTTTTCCCTACAATTAGGAGCATTTTTCCTACTGGGATTTTGCTGCCTAACTAGGTTTTAATGAGGCACCCATCCTGGGCTGATCATACCCTTATGAGCTATTCTACTTGCGTCCAAAAGACGTATAGTTTTGACTTAATGCAACTTCTCACTTTTTTCCATAGTATATAGGTTTTCTCCTACCTTGGGTTTTACCATAGCAAGGTTTTGTGAATTTTACTTTTTATGCATTCTCCCATTGATCTAAGACTAGCATTCACTCATTGTGCCGACGACTTCATCAAATGTACTTACTTCATCGCTGAAGACCTGATGCGCCATTTACTTGAGTATTTACACACTCAAGGGGGAGTGTTGCAGTCCTATTAAAGTCGGAATGTGATTGTGTAAATCCTAGTATATCTTGGAATATCTCTTATATTCCTATTAGGAGTTGATTACCTATTAAAAGTTGTAATCCTAAAAGGGTAAGGAATTAGCATTCCCTACTACTATAAATAAAGGCATAATGGGGTGGAATAACACATACCCACAATTACACATCTCTTTCTTCTCTCTCTATGCCGCACCATCTCTCTCTATATGGCCACCATAATTATTTAGTAAATTATGCCTACAACATCTATAACCATCTTTTTATATTTTCCAACTTTTTAAAATTTTTTCAATCATAAAGTAGATGATTCGAACTCGAGATATCTTTCAATATTTGGAAAGTTGGTCTCAATTTATAGTCTTTATGTGTTTTTATATAGGGATGGATCTGTGGCACTACTTTTTTTTTTTTACATAACTTTTGACACAAATTTTTGTGGGGCCCGCTTTGTAATGTATTTCAACAATCCGAACCGTCTATCTTAAGTCTTTCCTCAAAAATCATGTCTACCAAAAATACCCAAATCTAAAACCATATAATTGTTGAATTAAGAGTTTAGGGTTTCTTTGTAGAAATATATTTGTCCATTTTCTTCACTACAAAATGAATGTCTTAATGATTTTGGATTTGTCTAATTTTTTGTAAAGATGATCTATGAATGATGTCCTAAATGATAGATGTTCGAATTGTTGAAATACATTACGAAGTAGACCCCACAAAAACTTATGTAAAATAAGTGGTGCCACGAATCAACCCATTTTTATATAAGGCAAAATTGTAGCAATAATCTTTACTCGCGTTGTACTATTAGTTATTTTCGTTAACTACATTACCATTCTCATAAAATGGGGGAGCAAATAAGGATCTCCTTCTAATAAAATTAAGAAAAATGCAACAATGTTTAGAATTTATGAAACAAATTTAACTCGAATATAAATGAGAAACGAAGAATAAGTTATTGGCGAAAGTATTTTTCTTCTTTCAAATAAGAAAAAGAGAAAATTGTAACATTGGTCTCTCAACTTTAACTCAATTGGAACAATGGTGCCTCAACTATTCATGACTATTCGTCCATTAACTCATCAAAACAAGCAAATATGGTCATTTTCGTTAACTCCGTCAAAATGACTCATGGTGGAAGGACCATTACTACAATTAGGTTAAAGTTGGGAACTCCAATTGGGTTAAAGTTGAAGACCATTGCTATAAAAGAATTTCATTTTATTTTTCATATTTGCCCCTGGATTTAACCTCATATGCGTGACATGTGACTACTTTGACAGAAGTTCTAAAAGAGTTGACGAAAATGATTATAGTTGAACGTTTTGATTAGTTAAGAGACCAATAGTCATGAATTTTTAGTTGAATCCAATTGAGCTAAAATTGAGGGACCATTACTACATAAAAGAAAAATAAGAGGAGCATTGAGCATTTGACACGTGCGATATTTTCCAAGAATGTCACGTACTTACATTACATATAGAGACCACCCTCCGCATCTTCATCTTGGAAAACACTCAACTGAAACAAAAATGATGAACCATGCCCGCCCTCTGGTGCACCAAGTCGAGATACCGCCGTCACAAACTGGCGGAATGGCCGCAGGGAATCCCCTGCCTCGTGGAAGAATGGACGACCTCTCCGGCATGTCGGGTAGGCGCGGAGGCCTGACCTTGCGCCTCAACCAATTCGCCTTTGCTTTCATCTCCCTCTACGTTATGGCTTCCACCGATGACATGTGCATCTGGGACAGACCTTGTAGAAGAATTAGTTTATGTTGGTGGATAAGCATGGAAGCTGGATCAGATGCATTGTAGCTGAAGAATGAAATAAGGAAATGGAGTTCGAATGGTCTAAGTGTTAGATTAGTTGAATTTCAAATAATGTAATGAACGAACAAGATTATAACATCTATACAACGTATATCTTGCCACGTGTCTAGTTTGTTAGGAGTTAAATGAAAGCATGTGATGTGTACGTGATCATAATCACGCTGCAAGTGTGTGTGTGTGGGTATGCAACGACTATAAATCCTACCATGTATGCCGATTTTCATGGATCGAATCCAACATAGATTCGAGGAGCAATGTACTCCTTCTCTCTCTAAAGTTCATCTCTAATATTGAGTCTTTGAATTCATTTCAATTACTTGTTGAATTGATTACCAATACATAGAGAAATTTAGCTCAAAAGTAGCTCAAACACTAACAATTTAATAAGTGCTAGAATGAATTATGATGGTATGATTCAGAGGTCCTTTGTCAAAAGTTACTATGCCGTTTCTTGTTAGAGTATATAAGGCAGTTAGGAATGTGATTGTTAGAATAATTAGTTAGGATTGTTGGTAAGGGAGTGAGTCGGTTAAGGTGGTTAGCCTAGCACTCATCTATATAGTAAGCATACCATTGTAACCATCGAATTAATCAAGGAAATATCAGTGCAATTCTTTCTTTCTTCCTCTCTAAATTCTCTCTGATTCCTTCTTCTTTTTCCTCTGTGATCTCTTTGTTTCTCCTTCTGCATATTGCTTAACATGGTATCATCGCCTCGCATAGACCTGGCGCTTCCGCACCTCAATCAAAGCATTTCTTTCTCTTCTTTACCCTCTAGTTTGCAATCTGTTGTGTGATAAACAAAACAATTGGCTTCTTCCGATCTCCATGAATCTTCAAGAAATTGTTCTTCGTTTCTGCATACCAACTGTTCGATAGATTGTCTTAGTGAAAGAATTCTATACAACATCAACAATGGTGACTACTGATCAGTTAAAGATCGTTCAATTTTTGATCACTGGAAGATATTGACCAGAAAATATTGGGTATGTCTTCTCTGTTTTTCTAGGCATCTCCGATTGCCCATTTCTGCATTCTACATTCAACAAAGTTGTGCACACAAGGTGTTTGCTCTTTGTTCTCGAAGAAAACTGATCAACCAGTTTGATTTGTCAGCAACAAATTTGGGGTTTCTCTTCTAAATCTCTATCTGGGTTGTTCATTTCTACAACAAAGGTTATGGTTACCGCTGCACAATTGCAACTTTTGCACTCCCCAATTGTATCGTTGATTCTGTCAGTTTCTTCCTCTACTTGTGTAAAATTAGATGAGCCTAACTACTTGCAGTGGCATTTTCTGATGAAGATGATGCTACAAGGTCATGGCATTATGGGATTCATTGATGGATTGAATCCTTGTCCTCCTCAGGATGTGGCAACATCTACACATTCTGTAATCACATATGAATCATCTGCTAGACCAGAATTAGATGAATTTAAAGTGTGGAAAATGCATGATCATGCTTTGATGTTGTTACTTACTGCAACCCTTTCTTCATCTGCAATTTCTTGTGTGATTGGTAGCAAGAGTTCTCAAAAGATGTGGGTTCGTCTTCAAGACGAATTTTTCTTACCAGTCACAAGAACTAGTATCATCAAGTTAAAGACTGATATGTACAACATGAAGAAAGGATCCGATTCTGTTTCCCAATATCTTCGACAGCTTAAAGAAGCAAGGGATGGACTTTCTATTCTTGGTGTTACATTTCCTGATGAAGACTTTGTGGTCTTTGCGCTGAATGGACTCCCTCCAAAATACAACACATTTAAATGTGTACTCAGAGGGCGTGAGAATATCATTTCACTCAAGGACTTTCGTGCACAATTGCTTGCTGAGGAAACCATTGTGGATTGTTCTGCTGATTGGAATCCAGATTTTGCCTTCATTTCTGCACAAGAGAAGCAGGAGGAAAAGATGACGTTTGATGCTTCACAGACAGGGGATCTTGGTGGAATACATCATAGTGACAGCAATGGCCTGGCTCCCTCTGCACGAAATCTTGGATTTCTTGGCCATGCTTTAAAACATTCACATGGATTTCGTCATGACCACTCCCGGCTGCACCAAGTGCAGGGTATGAAGAATGAAGAGGCTGATCCAAGTAGGAGGGATCTGGATGCACAACAGATAACTGCTATGGCAGGACAGCAGTCAATTTATGGTCATAACAAGGATGGTGAACTGAATTCTCCATCAGCTCACAAGTTATCACCACTTGGAAATTCCAATGCAACAAATTTCCTGACGGATGCAAAAGAAGGTCTAAGTGTAAAAACTTCTTCACAATCTGCCCTCCAAGCCCAAGGCATGGTTGCATTTGGTGAATGTGATTCTTAGAGTCCATCTATTGGCAATCATGTGTTACCTAATTATTACAGAAACTTCTCAGAAAGAAGCTTCAAGGAACAAGAACAAGAACAAGAACTGGACCAAGAACAAGAACAACAGTTGGATTTAATGAACTATCACAGTTTGTCCCAAACAAGGTATGTGGAGGAAAAGACAGCAGTTGAAGATGAGAAGGTGGTTAATAACAAGGAACAAACTTTTGTATCATCATTTGATTTGTCCAGCAGCCAAGGTAAGAAGAAATCTGGTGGCGAAGGTAAAGAAAAAGATCACTATGCACTGTTAGGTTTGAGTCATTTAAGATCCTTTGCAACCGAAGAGCAGCTACCTAGTTCTGTTGGTGCAGAAAGTTCACACATTAGCAGATCACATACCATTTGTTCACAGAAATATCATTTTGATGCTGACAACAAGACGAAAATTGGTGTTCCTACTCAAATTGTTATACCTGAGTTCCGGGGATTTTATGTACTTCAGTTATGCAATGGTGGATGTATATTTGATATTCAGTTAGGCTACCATATGCGAATTTCTGATAAGGGTGGGGGCACCGAGTCTACGCTAATTTGGGTACTATGGTATACACGGTATAATGGTAACATACGAGCTCCAGATGCTAGGAGGTTTCTTTTTGCAGGGTATGCTTGCAGCAGTGACCAGATCCTATACTCTCCAATTGTAACAATCTCATGCTTGAACCATCATGAGCTTACGGGGGGATGTTAGAGTATATAAGGCAGTTAGGAATGTGATTGTTAGAATAATTAGTTAGGATTGTTGGTAAGGAAGTGAGTCGGTTAAGGTGGTTAACCTAGCACTCATCTATATAGTAAGCATACCATTGTAACCATCGAATTAATCAAGGAAATATCAGTGCAATTCTTTCTTTCTTCCTCTCTAAATTCTCTCTGATTCCTTCTTCTTTTTCCTCTGTGATCTCTCTATTTCTCCTTCTGCATATTGCTTAACATTTCTAAGCATTAGTTATATCTTAATCGAGTCACGTTCTGGCTAGTCGGTCTTGTCCTGAAAAGTGAAAAACTTTCCTAGGATTAGTAGCTAATACTCGTAGATTAGTAGAGAACTAATTTTCTTCTTTCTGTTTTAAGTGCTATGCTTTTTGCCATAATATTTTAGAAGCCACTCATGTTTTGCTTAAAATTGTCACGCAACTAAACTGCTTGCATATTAGCATTAACTAATTTCTTACATTTTCTTAATCCTAACTGCATATCAGTTCCACATTGCTATTTGCTTCAGCTTCTGCAACTGCTGCAATCACAGATCAATTAATCAGTGTCAAAAGAATAATACACCTATTAGGTGATTGCGGTGTTTTCTGCAATAAGGTACCGGCATCTATAGCTATGGCTTATTTGAGTTGGTTGGTTGTTTCGTCATCATTTATTCTGAATTACTGGAATTTGGTATCCAAGCAAAATCGTTGAAGCTTCAAGGCCATTCCAGTTATGTTTTTAGTGGAATTTTTTTTAAGGCGGTCTTCGATTAAGTGCCCGAGTATTTTCACCTTATATATCGCGCTTCAGCGGCGATTGAGTAACTAGGAAAGCTAACAAATTGTAAATGCTTTGATAGATTTATCATATTATGGGGGTTATATTTTTGGGAAATACCCAGAAATAAGATAATTTTTTAATCTTTGGACAGAAATAAGACATTTCAAATATGCACACGCCATGCACAAAAATCGGATAGAAATAGGGTTTTCCTACACCTTGAAATGACTTAATTGTCCTTGTATATAAATGAATTTTTTGCTCCCATTTTCTTATTTCTCTATTTACTCTCTCTCACTCCCTCTCTATTCTTTCACTTTCTCCCTCACGCACTCTCTCTCCCTTCTCACTGTGCACACACGGTGCACTGTCATCCCGACCAACACCGTCCAAATCGAAGCCACCACCAATTTCATCTCGTCCTCACGAGTCCAAAACACCTAGCCTTGTCACGAATCTCATCCCCGATCGTTGGGATCGAAATTCAAGCATGCTACGAGTTTTTTGACCATTTTTGGCAAACACGCAAACAACCGAGGCTCGAGACCACCACCATTGGACTCGCATCAAGGGTGGGAACAAAGCCCATTCATTAAAAGTTGGTGCTTTGTTTGATGAATTTTTCAGGATTTACCCATTGTATGTACACGACATGTACATGATATGCTCATAGATCTGAGCCAACCCAAAAACCCAGATGAATTAATACTTAAAAGTTAAATTAGGGTTTGTGTTTCATGTTGGGGCCTATGGGTTGTATAATAAATTTCAAGTTTTGACGTGCTACAAAATTAGGATGGAACAATTTCTGGTTCAAGTGTTTAATTGTAGAAATTTGTAAAAAAAAATTCATAATGTGCATGTGGTGTGCATGGCTACATTTTAATATAAGAAACTGGAATGTTCACAAGTTATGATGCACATATGTTGTGCCTCCAAATTTAGCGAGTATGACCACAACCTAGTTGGTCTCGGTAAAAAAATAAAATAAGAAAAAGCTTAGAGGATGTTAAGGATCATGCGTGTCCAAGAAATAACGACAACGAGTATCATGTTTTTCACATGCATGGTTAAGCGATGATTTATATACGTAACAAGATTTTTCAAACTGCCACTGTAACCTTACTACGTAACAATTATGTTTTAATTATATCTATTATACCAATAGGTTGCCGTTAAAGTTTCTTATTAATGCGAAAAGCAGCTCGTTACTCAATTTCTAGTTTTGTGCATATAGTGTATATGGTGGTAACGTCACAGGTGATGACTTCATTTTTCTGATTTAAAAAAAAAGAAAGCTGTGAGCTCTGGGTTTTTGGAGTTGGAATATTATTATAAAGTTAGCCATGCACACCATATGCACATCACACTCACATTACGAAAAAAATTTCACAAATTTTAGCAATTGAACGTTTGAACCAGAAATTGTTCCATCCCAATTTTGTAGGATGTCAAAATTTGAAATTTATTCTACAACCCATAAGCCCCAACATGAAACACAAACTGTAACGCCCCGCCCCGAATTAATTCTTTAATTCCAAAAATATTATTATTATTATTATTATAGATAGGCCCAAACTAAACTCCACTTTATTTAGCAAATTTTAAATCACAAATCTTTATTTAAATAACTCCTTCACATACGAAACCATCAATATTAATTAAATATCAAAACGTATAGTTACCTTACCAAATTTATGTACTAAAATTTATTTCCTATACTTTATAAATATTTCCATTTTCTTTCAATTGACCAATGCTCTCAAAATAAGAAAAAATTTCAATTAAAGTGAAATTCTCGATTATTTAAGGCTGCATCTAACACTGTTAGACTGCCTACGTACCCTTGAGCGGGATCAAGCCTCTCGTAGTTTACATATTCCAAAATTAAACAAAATCTGAATATATTTCGTTAATCCAACATATACCAAAATCGTATTAATATTCAAACCACAGCAATTTGATCTCAAAAAAATATAATTAGGATAACGAAATTCGCATAAAGAACAATTGTCGGCTCCCTGGCCGTGCGCCGCCACACCTGCTGCCGCGGATGGCGATCGGCCGCCCCGACTCGCCGAAAAATTCAATTATTTCTAAAAATTCTCAAAAAATACAGAAATGAAGATCTCAATGATTAGAGAAACTTTCATACCTGTGACCAAGGCCAACTTGGCCGGGAAACACCTCAAAATGACCACGAACCGTTGGAAACCCTTGTTTTTGGGTGTTCTTGATTCGTCTCCAAAACAACTCTGACGCCCCAACCAGTGAATGGGCTTTGTTCTAGACCTCACGGGGGGTCTAATGGTGGTATTAATTTGATGGAATTGTTTCAGAATTGGGGAAACAAAGGCACGGGTTCATCACACCCACCGCTGCGGTTTTACCAAATTCAAGGCCAAATTACAGGGTTTTTGGGGTGTAATAGGAAGATGGAATGATTGGGTTTGAAGTAAGGATCAATTTGGCACCATTTCCGTCGTCTAAGGTGGCCGGAATAAAAAGATCCGACCGAGTCGGGTCGTAAGTATAACCGGGTCGAAGGATCCGATGCACTTCCTTCCTCTCCTTTCCCCTCCTTTCTCTCTTCTCTCATTGGTCACTCTCTCATTACCCATTTTTCTGATTCGCTCCTTTCTCCCTTCTTTCTCTCATTTACCCTCCATCTCCACCACCTAACTTTTCCTACTTTTAATCTAGGCCACACACATGGCCTTTCAGATTTGGCTCCAAAAATTTGGAGCATTCTAGAATTTATAAATTTACAATTTTATCCCCGACTTTAAACGTTAATAACTTCTTCGTTCTAACTCTGTTTCACGAACGGTGTGCGCCTACGCGTTCGTGAGTTCGAGCTCTATTCAAAAATATAAATTTTGACCTTGAAAGGTCTATGTATTTTAAATAATTAATGTCCAAACTTTAAACCTCGTAACTAGTTTAATTTAAAACTAAACTTACACAAATTATTATAAATTCTTGAAAAATCATATAAAAGCTCAATAATACAAATATGTTGATTATTATAATTTCCGGAAACAAAATTTTAAAATTTCTCGATTAAATTCTTCATAATCATAAATCGATTTATTTTCGATTTTCTCAACATATGCATAATTATGAATATATAATTCATATATTTAAATTTTCAGGGTATTACACAAACCCTAATTAACTTCTAAATATTAATTCATCTGGGTTTTTAGGTTGGCTCAGATTTGTGAGCATATCATGTGCATGTCGTGTACATACAGTGGGCAAAGCCTAAAAAATTCATTCAACAAAACACCAACGTTTAATGACTGGGCTTTGTTCCCACCCTCGATGCGAGTCCAATGGTAGTGGTCTCGAGCCTTGGTTGTTTGCCGTGTTGCCGAAAAATGGTCGGAAAACTCGTAGCCTGCTTAAGTTTCGATCCCAACAATCGGGGATGAGATTCATGACAAAGCTAGATGTTTTGAACTCATGAGGATGAGATGAAATTGGTGGTGGCTTCAATTTGGACGGTGTTGGTAGGGATGACAGTGCATCGTGTATGCACAATGAGAAGGGGAGAAAGTGCGTGAGTGAGAAAGTGAGAGAAAAGAGGGAGAGAGAGAGTAGAGAGAGCAATCAGAAAATGGGAGCAAATAACTCATTTATATGTGGGTATTTTAGTAATTCGATTTTGTGCATGGTGTGCTTGGCTTGAGCATGGCCGGTTTGTCCTATTTTTATTCCAAGATTAAGAAATTGTCCCATTTTAGAGTATTTCCCTATATTTTTTTGCATAGCGTAATTAGTTTTAAATGGATGACTGTTTACTTTTTGTACTTTGTTAATAGTTGCTTGAATTAAGCAGATTAGTTTGTTCATCAATTAAGCTAAATTGGTAAAGCTTCATTCTCTTTACCGATGATCAGATTTCGTTGTAGCCTTATTGGTTTTCGGTTTACTTGATCTAAATGAGATTGTGAAAGTCAGCCTTTTTGGTTTTTGGTTTTAATCCTCAAATGCTACCTGTATTTTATAAATTATACTAAGTTGTGCCCAATTCTGGTACTGTTCTCACCCCAAATTGTCTTAGATCATGAAATTGAAAAAAACATTGTACATAAAAGATCCTCATTTTTACCTCCCACAAACCCCCTATTAATTTTTTTATCATTGACTTTCTTTAATTTATTCCACCAGCGGCCAAAAATTTAGAGAGGTGTGTGTGAGACATTAAATGGGTATGTGGATAACACTATCCTAAAATCAATTGGCAATATAAGAACTAGCTCAACAACTAATAAGCACATGCAAAGTCCATTTTTTAATGTGGGATTTATAATCTCAACATGACCCCTTACATGTGACAAATGCTCAAGCCAAACACCTGGACAATACGAACTGGGTCATTTGAAGCATGTGTGGCCGTGGACTTGACACGAGAGACAACCTTCTCTGATATAATGAAGAAAGTTGATGTTTCACCATACCTAATTGGTAATATGAGAAATAACTTAATTACATATAAGTACATGTAAAATCACTTATTTTCCAATGTGTGATTCATATTCTTATCCACACTAAATATTCAGTCAAGATGTCCACTTAACAAAAATATTAGACAAGAAAATAAAATGAAATTGGGGACTGTTATAAAATTGGTGGATGAATGAATGCCCACAAAGTGAAGGAGACTTGGGAATGGTATGGAATAATAGTGAATAGTAAGGAATAGTTTGTTGTGTTATGCTTTTTCAAAAGTGTAAAGTCACGGGTGTTGTTTGATTCATAGGTGTGACTTTTCATTTTCTGTAAACCTTCACTGAGGCTCTATAAAATATAGCACTCCATAGGTGATCAAGATATAACAATTGAAAGAGAAAAGAATTGAAAGCAATAATATTAGTATCCCTCTCTTTTATCTACAATCTTTTTGTGTCAGAGCTATGAAACTAAACAGTGTGATATTTTGCATCCGCTTCACTCCTATCCCTAGCAAAGGTTATCTTTCTAATTTTTGCCTATTTATAACACTTTATCAACACGACTATCTAACCCTAAACAGTGCTCATCTCCATTTTTCAAAAAATGCTTCCTCCAAGGATTTTCCTGTTCTTCTTCCTCCTCTGCCTCACCTGCTGGATGTACCCTCGTGAAGAACTACTAGCACCATGCCTGTTTCTAGTTCTCAATATGACAATTACTTATATTTTTGATTTCTTGTTTGGTGTAGCTCCTGATTACAAACCTAGTGTTTATTTATTTTTATTGTGATCGAATATGGTGCGGTATCATCGCCCATCTTGAACTGAAGATTTAATATTACTGCAATTTTAGATGGTGCGGTATAATCAACCACCATGCTCTGCATATTTAATTTTTCTTGCGATTTGAGTGGTGCGGAATCATCGCCTATCCTATACTATTATGTTTCAATGAGAGTGGTGCGATACAGTCACCCTCCTCATTAATCATGTAAATCTCAAACCTGAAATTTCAAGTGCTTATCATTTTGGCCTAAAGATCAAAATAAAAAATTTGTACGAATCAGAAGTTTTAACTCTATAATCCTCCAGAATACATATTATTGCAAATTCTTACACATCTCATTTTTCTTTCAGAAAAGAAAATGGTGAACTTGGCAGAACTTGATTTTGTTGCCCTAAATAGTACTGGAAAGAACTACCTTACCTGGGTAGTGGACGTTAAGATCCATCTGGAGGCAGGGAATACTGGAGAAACCATTAAGGAGGAGAACAGTGCATCCTCTCAAGATCAGGCGAAGGCCATGATCTTTATCCATCGTCACCTTGACGAATGACTAAAGAGCGAGTACCTAACGGTTGAGACTCCATTAGCCCTCTAGAAGGCATTGAGAAATATATACAATCACCAGAAAACAGTGATTTTTGCAAGGGCTTGTTATGAGTGGACTTACCTAAGGATCTAGGATTTCAAGATGGTGGCTGAGTACAATTCTGCAATGTTCAAAATTAGCTTCCAAATGAAGCTCTGTGGGGAAACCATCACTGAGGAAGATATGCTGGAAAATACCTTCAACACCTTTCATGCCTCCAACGTGCTCATGCAACAACAGTATAGAGAGCGAGGATTTACTGAGTATAACTAGTTGATATCTATACTCCTTATGGTTAAACAAAACAATGAGCTTCTGATGAAGAATCTCCAGTCCTAACCTACTGGATCGGCACCATTCCCAAAAGTGAATGCTACTTCCCTTGAAGTGAATACGACATCCTTTCATGGCAATAATTACAAACGAAGATGTGGCCACAAGTAAGGCCGATGGAATGGGAAAGGCAAGAATCATGGTGTCAAGTTTCAAAACCAGGTTCCAAGGCATAATTCAGGCCCGAACTTCAAGAATGCAAATCACCATAAAGGCAAAACTCATATGAATAACACTCCTAGAAATCCTAAAGGAGTTTGCCATAGGTATGGTGGCAATGGACATTGGGTGCGTACCTGTCGTATCTCAAAACATCTGGTGGATCTATATCAAGCCTCCCTCAAGAAAAAGGGTATTGAAACCAATTTTATCGACCAGACTAAACTGATGGATATAACTGATCCAGTGTTCGATTTATCAGGGCAATTGAACACAACCCACCTGGATGTTTCAGACTTTATTATAGAAAGAGGGAATGAAGTGTATCTGTCTGATTGAATCATTTCTGTTAAATGTACTCTTATTATTCTAAACTAGTAGTTTAAAGCTCGCATTTTTAATTCAATAAAAGTGGCATTTCAATTTCCTTTTATGAATAAACTATTTTTAACTGTGATTCCCTTACTTAGAGAGCATGGATAAAAATTATAGTTATTCTCAAAACAAGAGCTTTGACGGAGATATTTGTCTTGCAGACAGCACAGCCACGCATACAATACTTTGGGATCGAAAATATTTCTCAAGCTTGATGCTTACAAAAGTAAAGGTAACAACAATATCAGGCCAATCAGATGTAATTGAAGGCTTAGGAAAAGGCCATATCATGTTACCAAATGGAACAATATTGTCCATACAAAATGTGTTGTACGCCACTCAATCTACTCAAAATTTGTTGAGTTTTAAAGACATACGGTTAAATGGATACCACATTGAAACGAAAAGTGCAGAAAATGTGGAATATCTATGCATTATCTCCAATGATACCCAAAAGCGTATATTGGAGAAGTTGCGTGATTTATTGAGTGGATTGTATTATACATACATAAAGATAATTGAAGCACATAATGTCATGAACCAGACATTCATTGATTCAAAAGTTTACATGTTTTGGCATAACCGTCTGGGTCATCCAGGATCCACCATGATGCGTATGATCATTACCAACTATAATGGACATCCATTATTGAGCAGACACATTGCTATCTCAAATGATAGCCCTTGCAAGGCTTATTCTCAATGGAAGTTGGTAATTAAACCATCACAACTAAAGATTAATGCTGAATCCCCATCATTTTTGCAAAGAATTCAAGGGGGTATTTGTGGGCCTATCCAACCACCTTGTGGACCATTTCGATATTTTATGGTTTTGGTTGATGCATCTACCCGATGGCCACATGTTTGCCTCTTGTCTACTCGAAATGTAGCTTTTGCGAGACTTCTTGCTTAGATAATTAAGTTTCGAGCATAGTTTCCAGATTACCCCATTAAGTCAATCTGACTTGATAACGTTGGTGAATTTACGTCTCAAACCTTTACTGCATGACACTAGGCATTGATGTTGAACACCATGTTCCTCATGTCTATACTCAAAATGGTTTAGCAGAAGCATTTATCAAGTGGCTTCAATTAATAGCTCGCACTCTGCTCATGAAAACAAAATTGTCAGTCTCTACATGAGGACATGTCATCTTACATGCTGCATCATTGGTTCGATTGAGACGTATAGCCAACCACCAATACTCATCAATATAACTCGTGTTTGGGCATTAGCCAAACATTTCACATTTACGAGTTTTTGGTTGTGCTGTTTATGTACCTATTGCATCGCCACAACGCACTAAAATGGGACCTCAGCGCAAACTAGAATTTATGTGGGTTTTGGTTCACTATCTATCATTAGATATTTGGAACCCTTGACAGGTGATATGTTTATAGCTCGTTTTGCTGATTGTCACTTTGATGAGACAGTCTTCCCATCGTTAGGGGGAGAAAAGACCGCTCCAGAAGAACAACAAAAGATGACATAGGTTGTACCTACCTTATCTTATTTTGACCCACGAAACACTCAATGTGAAAATGAAGTGAAAATGATCGTTCATCTTCAAAGTATTGCTAATCAAATGCCAGATGCATTTAATGGTGCTACGAAAGTGACAAAATCACATATACCAGTTGCAATGCACCTGTAAGAATTGATGTCCCTGTTGAACAAAATAAAGTGGCAGCGAATGATTCATCAAGTGCACGCCTGAAGCGTGGTAGACCCCCAGGTTCAAAAGATTCAGCCCCTCGAAAGAGAAAGATGAGGGCATAGCTAAATCTAAATGAAATCATTCAGGAAAAGAAAATGAATGACAAATCCACAATTCATGATTCTTATGAGACGCATGTCCTTAAAAAGATAAAAATACATGAAAGCGAAGAAATCTCCATAAATTATGCATGTACTAACGAATTATGGGATCGAAATGAAATAATCATCGACGACATGTTCGCATTCGCAATAGCCATTGAAATCATATTACGCGATGATATTGAGCCTTGCTATGTTGATGAAGGCAAACAAAGACAAGATTGACCTAAGTGGATAGATGCAATCCAGGCAGAATTAAATTCCTTGGAAAGACGAAGTGTTTTTGGACCGGTAATCCAAACCCTGCCTGGTGTAAATCCCATGGGTTACAAATGGGTATGCACAAAAAAAGGGAATAAGAAAAATGAGATTACAAGATATAAAGCACGACTCGTTGCACAAAGTTTTTCACAAAGACCAGAAATTGATTATGAGAAGACATACTCTCCTTAAAATGGACGCAATTACGTTCCGTTACTTAATAAGTTTAGTTTTTTCAGAAAAACTTGACATGCGACTTATAGATGTCATCACCGCATATTTATATGGAGAATTAGATACTGACATATATATGAAAGTCCCAGAAGGACTTAAGTTGCCTGAAACAACTAACAAACCACGAGGTATGCTCTCAATCAAATTAACGCAATCATTGTATGGACTAAATCAATCTGAACAAATATGGTATAATCATCTCAGAGAGTATTTGATTAAAGAAAGATATACCAACAATGTCCTTTGTCCTTGTGTGGTCATTAAGAAATCAAATTCTAGATTCGTTATAGTGGCAGTATATGTCGATGATATAAACCTAGTTAGAACCCCTGAAGAGCTCAACAAAACTGTTGAATATTTGAAAAAAAACGAATTTGAAATGAAAGACCTTGGGAAAACAAAATATTGTATCGGCATGCAGATCGAGCATTGTGCTAATGGAATTTTGGTCAATCAATCAGCTTGTATTGAAAAAATCCTGAAGCGATTTGGCATGGATAAGTCTTATCTACTCAGCATGTCAATGGTCATTTATTCTTTAGACATTAAGAAAGATCCATTCCGTCCAAAAGAAAATGATGAAATGGTCCTTAGTCCAGAAGTACCATATTTGAGTGCAATAGGTGTTTTATTGTATTTAGCACAATGTACTAGACTAGATATAGTTTTTTCAGTCAACTTGTTAGTAAGGTATAACTCTGCTCCAACAATTCGTCATTGGAAATGAGTCAAAGATGTATTACAATACCTTCGTGGGACAACAGACATGGGCCTCTTCTACTCAGATAAATCGACAAATGACCAGATTCTTGTTGGATATGCAGATGCTGATTTTCTCTCTGATCTGCATAAAGCTTGCTCACAAACTAGATATGTGTTCACTAATGGAGATACAACAATTTCATGGCGCTCAACAAAGCAAACATTAATTGCTACATCTTTCAATCACTCGGAAATACTTGCTTTACATAAAACAAGTCGTGAATGTACTTGGTTAAGATCAATGATCCATCATATCCAGAATTCATGTGGTTTACCTTCAAAGATAGACACTCCAATTGTCATCCATGAAGATAATGCAGCTTGTGATGCCTAAATGAATGAAGGATTCATCAAGGGCGATAAGACTAAACACATATCTCCAAAGTTTTTTGAGTGCACATGAGCTTCAAAAAGCTAAAGTTATTGAAGTTAGACAAATCTGTTTTAATGAAAATCTGGCAGACCTGTTTACCAAATCTCTACCAAAGTGCATGTTTCAGAAGTTAGTGCAGGGAATCAGATTACGTCGGCTTACCAATCAACTAAATTTGAAGAATGCAGAATCAGGGAGAGATACAATTCAGGGGGAGCATGCATGATACATGCATGTTATACTCTTTTTCCTTCGACTAGGATTTTTCCCACTAGGTTTTTCCTATCAAGGTTTTAACGAGGCAACATAAGCATACTCAACACTATATCAACAATCTAGGTAAAGTTGTATTCTTTTTCCTTCATTATGGTTTTTTCCCACTAGGTTTTTCCAAGCAAGGTTTTAACGAGAGCAACTGATGCTGATATGTGGGCATCCAATGGAGAGTGTTGTAAAATTGGTGGATGAATGAATGCCTACAAAGTGAAGGAGACTTGAGAATAGTATGGAATAGTAGTGAATAGTAGGGAATAGTTTGTTGTGTTATGCTTTTTCAAAAGTGTAAAGTCACGGGTGTTGTTTAATTCGTCACTGGTGTGACTTTTCATTTTCTGTAAACCTTCACGAAGGCTCTATAAATAGAGCACTCCATAGGTGATCAAGATACATCAATTGAAAGATAAAAGAATTGAAAGCAATAATATTAGTATCCTTCCCTTTTATCTACAATCCTTTTGTGTTAGAGCCATGAAACTAAAAACTATGATATTTTGGACCCACTCTCTCTAACTTTTGTCTATTTATAACATGGACAAATATATAAAAGGAGGTGGATTGTCTACCGTTCCATTTCCATATTTTTCTCATCCCCTCTTATTTTGTGTAATCACGGTTAAACTATGTTAATATTTTATATTTTTATTACTTTTTTTTTTATTTTTTTTTTTTAAATTAATATAAAATATTGACGTGGTTTAACGTAACCACGTAACCGGAAGGAGATGAGAAGAATATGAAAATGGGACAATCCACCTCCTATATATAAAGTGTAGTTTTTTCACCACTAGGCACTCGGCACTCGCACAGGCACAGTGAGGCTGAGTCCCGCTCTGCAAAATCCACCTCCTTCTTCTTCGCAAAGTCCCTCCAATAAACTCTGCAACTGTATCCACAACTCCCTCTGCCAAACTCACCAACAAGGTATCTTCTCTCTCCCTTCAATTCTCTCTCTTCTCTGCAATTTTGATCATTTACTGGCGCGAGATCTCGGCCACTGCAAACGATGACGTTGGAAAGCACTGGGATGGCTGCTGTAGAAATTTCTTAGAATTTTGCCTATAGGTTGATTGGATTTGAGGTTATTAGATTTGGTGGTAAAGATAATCCGTTGAATCATGGTTGTTGTTGAATTCTATCAGCTTGGCTTAGTCACAGTCAGAGGTGATTGATTGTACTGAAATCTAGGGCTCTCTGGGTATTATTTGTCTCATTTGTATATTTCTACAATACGTATGTTTGTTATTTCACTAGAAAATTTGTCACACGTGTTATAATTCTGCAATTTGGGCTGTAATTGTATTGGTGAATGCATGAAATGAATGTAATTTACGGGGAAAATGATTGTACTTTTATAAAACCAAGCAGAAATTGATTAAACCCAAGTAAACAAGTTAATTAAATATGGGTATTTTGATAAATTTCAAGGGAATAATTTGTAGAGCTTGTAAGTGTACTTTTGTGTGTTAGAGCATTGTTTTTCAAAAAATATTAAAGGTGAAGAATGCCCATCATCGTAGCTGCAACATCCGTAATCTTATATGCTTATAATTAGAAGATGCAGTTCGATGTGTAATGGAACTAAAGACTTTTCCTTTTTAGTTTCATTTTACTTTGCTTAGCTAGGTTGCGAATTTTGAACGTTGGAGCATTTCCTAAACTACTCACATTTACATTTGTTTTGCTTTTAAATATGTCAGGAATCAAAACAAGAAGCAAAGAGGGAAGCCATGTCTGGCCTCCCTCGGTCTTCAAGTGCTCCACTGAAGAATGGCCTTCCTCCCCAAGAACTCCTTGATGATCTGTGCAGGTCCGTAAATACTCGCTCTTTTCATATTAATATTGTTCTCCTCTCTCTTCTTAGTGATGAGTCCTAGGTGCAGTAAATGATTTATACTGATTTTAGAAGGCTGATGAAATGTGCAATTTTCTTGCAACAAAGCTTTTCCTTTTATGCATCTCAATATCATTTCATTAAAACAAGATTCAAATTGCCAATTGGTTTGGTCTTCCTCTCTCCCTCCACCTGCTAACAGTTTGTCTATGTTATGTTAACTTGCTTTGATGTGCATCTGAATCTATTCTTTTACCATTTACTGGCAGCCGGTTTGTTCTAAATGTGCCAAAAGAAGACCTGCAATCATTTGAGAGGATTTTATTTCTCGTGGAATATGCTCATTGGTTTTATGAGGACAACTCAGTGGAGAAAAATCCATCGCTGAAGTCTTTCAATTTGAAGGAGTTCACTTCTTTATGTATCCTTTGCAGACAATGACTTGAATTTATTATCTTCGTGTTTCTTATACATCATGGTGAAATCAGTATACGCATATCTGTCCCCCATCTCTCTCTCTCTCTCTTTGAAGGAGTTCACTTCTTTATGTATCCTTTGCAGACAATGACTTGAATTTATTATCTTCGTGTTTCTTATACATCATGGTGAAATCAGTATACACATATCTGTCCCCCATCTCTCTCTCTCTCTCTCTCTCTCTCTCTCTCTCTCTCTCTCTCTCCCTCCTGTACCAGCAATATCTAGCTTAGTAGGAAAGCAGGTTGCCTTCCCTTAACATCATTTGTATTGTTTCCACATGCATAGCATTCCACATGCATAGCATAGCCCAAATTGGTTATTGCAGCTCCTGCATGTATGGAGAGCTCTCTCTCTCTCTCTCTCTCTCTCTCTCTCTCTCTCTCTCTCTCTATCTCTCTCTGTGTACCGTCAATATCTAGCTTAGTAGGAAAGCAGGTTGCTTTCCTTTAACATCATTTGTATTGTTTCCACATGCATGGCATAGCCCAAATTGGTTATTGCAGCTCCTGCATGTATGGAGAGTTTGCCAATTTCCATCTGAAAGCATTGCTGACAGTATGGTTGGCAAAGCTTGAAGTTCTTGACTATGTCATGTTGACCTCATATGGTCTATCCGATCCAATTTCTCATTCCCCTGCTCCATGTTTGTCCTTTGTTTAATTTCCTTACATCCTTGTTTTCCTTAATGTGTTGCAGTGTTTAACAGCTGTGATGTTCTTAAACCTTATGTTGCCCATATAGATGACATATTCAAGGACTTCACTTCTTATAAGGTCAAGGTTCCTGTAACTGGCGCGATCATTTTGGATGAAACCTTTGAAAGGGTGAGGATTTCTGTGAATGATTCTAGAACTCCCAAGTTCAACCTTTTCTTAACATGAACGACTTTTTAAAAGCTATTTTTCTTATGTTGTAAACCATTTGGTATTTTTTAAACTTGATGACTGGTCGATATCATAAGTTTTTGTTATGTCCGTGCACAACCTTCTGTATTAGGTGAAGTTATTGGTCAACTATTAGAGCTTTAACTTAGCAGTTCGATTGTTTTTCTTGTACTAATTTACATTCGTCCAACTGCAGTGCTTGCTCGTGAAGGGATGGAAAGGATCAAGTTGGAGTTTCCCTCGTGGCAAAAAGAACAAAGATGAAGAAGACCATGCATGTGCCATCAGAGAAGTAAGATTTTTATCATATGGTGTTTTCTTTTTTTATCCAGATCAATATTTTCCCCGGGTATTTACAGCGAGGTTTCACAGCCTTGGACCAGTGAAATTGACAATACTGTTAAAACTATATCGCTGTCTCTTTGCAGCTGTGAATGTGTTGTGAGGGCAGAGGGTGGGTGGTGTGTATTTTCAATCTGACATTTTATTTCCATGATGTATGTATGTTCATCTTTTTGAGGTAATAAAATTTGCTGCTGTTAGGCAGAGCTGACAAGATCAACTACATGCGCTATGATTTTAGAATTCATATCCATTCCATAACAGTGTTCTTGCCCTATATTTTTGTGACACGTTAGGAGCGTGTATGGAAGGAAATGTTTCTGAACTCAACTTTTTCCCTACTCTCCGACATGTAGCAGGACTTTTGATGCTTTTGGACCTGGTCAATGTGATAGAGTTAGGAAAAGGGTTGAGAAATTAGTCTGGTTTTATGGCATCATCCTGTGGGAAATTGCATTTTACTAGGTTTACAGTACAATGCTTAACACCAGTAGGTGTCATATTTTCCCTCTGAAGGCACACACAACCTAGACAGTTCTTGTGGTCCCCCTTCTGTTATAAATGACCTGGTTCTTTGTGGTGAATGCAGGTCCAGGAAGAAACAGGTTTTGATGTTACAAAGCTTCTCGACAAAGATGAGTATATTGAAGTTATATTTGGACAACAAAGGGTGCGGCTCTACATTATTGCTGGTGTGAGAGAGGATACTGCCTTTGCACCACTCACCAAAAAGGAGATCAGTGTATGTGAATCTTAATGCATCCACGTTTTTTCTTCATTTTTTGTTTTTACACTGTTTTACGTTTCTTTAGTGAAATTTATTCTGAAGGAAAACCACTTGTAGTTTTCATTGTAGGATACTTTGGTAAAGTTTCAGAGTTATCTCTTAATGACGTACTTAATTTGTGGTTTTTTCTTTGCTAGGTGACCTCTATATTTTTATTTAATGTCTTCATTATCACTTGATAGAATATATGTCCCTTTTTTCCAGCACAATATCATTGGTTAAGTGCACAGCTTTTGTATTTGTTGGCAGGAAATCGCATGGCACCGGCTGGATGATCTTCAGCCTGCAAGTGATAATGTGATATCTCGTGGTGTCACCGGCCTCAAGCTTTACATGGTGTCCCCTTTTCTGGCGTAAGTTATTTTGGTTTATAACTTTAATTACTTTCTCAATTCTTCCAACTTTTTATAATGTCTGATAGGATCAATGTCTTCTAACAGAACATTGAGATCATGGATTTTATCACATCAGTCCCCGGTTGCTCCAAGACCTGATATGCCTCTCAAAGGTTCTTCCCCTTCCTTTGAAATTTTTCGGTAGCCTATAAGCTTCAGGTTTATGTTGTAGTTATGAGATAAAGGAAAAGGAAAAAGAAAGATGAATCTTACAAACTTGGAGAAATCAGGCATTAATAATGCGAATAGTTGGCCAACAGATGTTGGTTCTTTTACCCATGAAAATACAAAACTGCCGGTATATTGTGGTATACAAATTTAATCATAGTTTAGCACCCATATGGATGTCGAGTTGTATTTGATCTTTATAAAAGACCCATTTGTGTGTAAATTTCTTTTCTGCTTCTCTAATGAGCTCTGCTTTTCATTCTTCTTAGGAATCAGCGTGTGGAATGCGAAAAGCAGCTCGATAGGGAGTAGTAGCCCCATGATAGTGGAGAGCCAATCAACTAAACCTGAGCCCGAGGTTCGTCCTTCTGAGACAGGACCAGGTGAGAGTTTCAGAAACTTCAGGTTTGATGTTGCTCCAATCTTGCAAGCAATTGATGCTGGTTTCCGTTCTTCAATGTAACTTGCCTTCTTGTAAAGTGGTTCGAGTTTGCATAGCCCGGTTAATATCCCCATTTCACTTGTATTCCCGAATAGTACAGAGTTGCCCTCGTGTCAGGTGTACATCGTTGTTGGTGTTAGATTCTCAGTTGTGGGTTTGTGTATATTCTGTATAGAAACCCACCTATGGCAAAGAATATATTTTGAGTTCATGTTGGTTTGGAAACTTGGAGGCGGATATGGTGAATGAGAACGTTAGATTCTACAGCAACATGATTTGTGTTCTTCGTTATGATAGATTGGTCTTGTGGCTTGTTCTCTAGAAATATTCATTTGTGAATTCCGGTCCCTTCAATATGTTTTTCATGTCATCGTTTGCGATTCTGTGCACGGAGGATGCTTGTTTTGACATTTGATAATGACCTGAATTACAATAGCTATTAGAGGTCGCACTTGGTGCGATGGCAAGGGTCTTCGCCCATGAGCAGTAGGTTTCGGGTTCGAGACTTGGGAGCAGCCTCTCCATAAATGGGGGTAAGGCTAGCCGACATTCATCTCTTCCAGACCCTGCGTAAAGCGGGAGCCTTGTGCACTGTGTACGACCTTTTATTAGATGGAAAAAAAATTTCCCATGTTAGCGTTTTTGTTAGGCCTTTCATGTTAGGTCGGAAATTTTGAGTTGGATTTCTATAAATTGAAACCAAACTCACACTATGCCGGAAAATTTGTGTTCAGTAGGGTGGGTTTGTTTTTGTGTAATATATGAGCCGCATGAGTTTGATTGTTTTTAGAACGACTCTCGTAGCTATTAAACTCACACCACTAAAAACATTGTTCTGAAATTCTTACATATGGAAATTTATACTCCGATGAAGATGGATTTTCTACGGTACCTTAAGAGTATGGGACAAAATGTTGCTGCGGGTGATCTTCGTTTTAGGGTTATTAGATTTTTCAGAGGGGTCACGGTTGGGCCTATTCGGGTGGACTCTGGCTTTTGGGCCGAGCCACATATTTTTTTTGCTTTAGGTATAATTGAGAATCTTTACTCATGCGATGAATGCATAAGTGGCATCTATTTTGTACCTACCTCATTTAAGAGGCTGTTGTCTTTGTATGTGTCCGTTTGGACTTTGTTATAAAATTCCTCCTTGTCCAAAAAAAATAATACACACGCAATTTCTAACACTCCGAAGCATCCTAAAATTTTCGATAAGGAAGGTGCCGACAATTGTGAGGATTCTTATATAGGCTGTAGATTTTGCATGCATGTCGGTATATGTTTGAAATATGAGCTTTCTTTTGTGTGTTGTTTGTGATTGCGACCCGTGAGGTGCTAAAAGGACTCTGGCCGCGGTTACTTGTGGCATACATTCTCCCTGGACTACTTTTTGAATGTGGATTCTTTTCTTTTCTGTCTATCTGCTTTTATAATTGTGGCGGTGCTGGGCATGTGGCTCGTGCTCTTCCTGTTCGCTGCATTTCATTTTCGGCTTTGGTTTTTGCCTTTCAGTTTAGGACCAAGTTCTTGACATTTCCATCACACTAGATTTGTGGAAGATTTCATTTTTTTCTCTTTCACTTTTGTTTGGTTTGATCGGCTTGTTATGTTGAATTGACTGCAGAGTCTATACCAATGTCATCATCTACATAATGGACCCGGCACATCCTCAAACATGCCGTTATATGATTTGATTATCGAAATTAAGGAGAGAAACTTCTATAGGACGGCCTTAAAACATTATGTTTGCATCTCTCACCACGGTCACACAATGAGAGATGGACACAAATGGCACATGGGTCACCCCCTTCAAAAGTGATTATTGCTTAGAAACTTCCATAGGGTGAGACTTGTAAGGTGTAGCACTTGTGAATTTATGTCTCTCGTTGCAGTGACGTAATGAGAGAGACAAAACTAGACTTCCATAGATTGACCCCATAACTCCAATGGGTTTATCTTTCAATTTTATCACATGATTACAGATAAGCACATATTATTTATGAAGTTGTGTCCGAAAATTAAAAAATATGAAATTTGATATGTAATCTCTCTAATACGAGTGTCTAATGATGACACTGCCAAGAAAGCTCTTACTATTTCTTTGGTCATCACAAGATAAAAGACCTAGAATCTCTTGTAAGTGGTCAAGAATTGTTGCTTCACTAATTAGTGGAACAAAACATAGAGTTAGTATTACCCTTTACATCATGCATATCAAAACGTAGTCATGATGCCCCAATACCATGCATCAAGTGTGCAGTCTTTTTGGACTTTGTGTTGTATAGGGGGATGTACAATTAATGGATCCATTGATGATCTTTAAAAAAAAGCCTGTTTTGCTTTGCTTTCTTAAGAAGGCACTTTGTTCTTTCAAAAAAAAAAAAGGCACTTTGTTCTTGTGTTGCAACTTTTTCCAATTCTCCATCTATCATTCAATTATTACAGGGATTCGACGTGAAAAACAGAGTGCCACTTGTCGACTGTCTGACGCTCTCTTCCTTCTCTTTCTAGGATTCATACAACCGACCCTACTTAGTGAAATAAGACTTAAATGTTGTTGTTGTTCCATGATCACTCAATATCTCCTAATCATGGTGTAAATGCATACTTTATTCCTTGTTGCTTGTAAGGATTTTTTTTTTTAACAAATAATATTATCTATAATAAGAGGGTTGAGTTTAGCATCACAATGGGCTATAGCATAATATGGTTCAAATTCGCCTTTGGCGAGAATCAAACCTAAAACCTCTTACTTACAATATCGGTGAACTAGTTGCCACTTGCTGCCTCTAGTGTTTTATTTTATTTTGTTTAAAAGTGACATGTTTTAGGTTCGATTTTCACCAAAGGTGAAGTAGAACCAAATTATTATGTCTAAGTCATTGTGAGGATTAGCCCACCTAGTCACCTTTGGTAAACTAATGAAAAGAACTTTAAAATTTTGAGTTTTAACCAAAAATCATCATATAACTTTATTTAATGATAAGGACAAGAGAAAGAAAAAAAAAACAAAAAACAAAAAAAGCCTAACTAAAGGCGAGTGCAAAGAGCACCCAACCAATCTTTCAGTTGCATAACCCTTTGACATAATCCAAGCATATTTTATTCCTCTAAAATTAAAATTTCAAATTGAAGTGGGTTCCGTTCGATTCAGAACCACATATGGGGCGGTATGGTTAGGAGGAGTCGGTCAGGTGTGGGTTGGGATGGTTAGGGGTAGTGGTGAGGCAACATCGTTGGACTCATCATCCATTTTTCTAGTAATGGTATTGAGCTATTAGTCATGCATGACTTTAACGGCGTGGACGTTGATCTCTATTTTTTTTTAAATCTTTTTATTTCATTATGGTGAAAGAACTTGAAAATCTGGGACAAGTATCTACCGTTAAATTTCATAAACAGTGTAGTATCGTTAAGTTTCATAAACAATGTAGAAAGTTTCATAAACAATGTCGTACAGTTAAGTTTCATAAATAGTGTAATAAGTTTCATAAATAGTATAGTAAGTTTCATAAAACAGTGTAGTACCATTAAGTTTCATAAACAATGTAGTAAGTTTTATAAATAGTGTAGTAAGTTTCATAAACAATTTGTGTGAGGGGCGTGAAGATCCGCACATTAGTTTTTATTTTATTTTAATATTAAAATGATGTCTTTTCATTAAAATTTATTTATTTTTTGTAATTTTTATTAAAATTTAAGAGTTTTTCATTAAAATTTAAGTCTTTTTATTAAATAAAGTTATAGCATAGTTTTTTTTTATTAAAATAAACTTAGTCCAAGCCATTTTCATGAAAGTTCCCTAAATAATAATGCATTACAAAATAAAATTGTTATTGACACTTTAAAAAACTGATTGTGTACTCTAATTTTTATTTTATTTTAAACAAGGGGTGTGCTATTCACACACATTTTTTTTACTTTTTCCACACCTCTTGTTAATTATTGTGCTTTGATCTTCTTTAATTCATCTGATTCGACGATCAAAATTAAAAAGGTGTGTGAGAAGTAAAAAAATATGTGTGAATAACACTTTTCTTTAAACATATACTCGAAGAATGCACAATTATATTTTTAAAGCGTCAATAGTTGTTCATTTGTTAAAACCACTAGTCGCTACTTGCTACACTTGACCAGTAATTCATTTACCCTAACACTTGAAGGTGCATGCATTTAAGGGCACTTTTTTTAATTAGAAAACTTTAACGAAAATTTCCAGTACTGTTCATTTTAACGAAAAACTATATTTTTACATTAAAAAGTCAATCCTGATACTATTTACTTTACCCTTTATTTTATCCTTATCGTTAGTTTTTCTTTTTAATTATTTAAGAAAATAACAGTTTAAAAAGTACTTTCCTCCAAACCGAACAAAAATCAACTGATAATATTATTTCTTTTCGTGCATTCCAGTGCGAAGTGAAATGAAAATCGAACGGCCCAGAAATCAATTCGAACTCTTTTATTAACAAAATCAACCGTCCAATTCCGAGAGGTAACAATTTAAAGTAAACAATCGACGGCTGATGGGATATGTCTGGACACGTGGTAACGGGTTCTCTCACAGTCTCACCATCGGGTGAGGTTAATCAATGCACAGGATGATTGGAGTACCAGTGGGTCCTCATACGTGGCATGCGGCTGATCGTTGGCCTAGTAAACAGGGGCGGTCCTCGACGGCAATGGTCGGTTGATCATATTCAATCAAGGTCACATCATAAACGTGATTTTTGTGCCCTGTACATTCCATTTATTAGAAAAACGATACGTACGTAGCTGCACATAAATGTTGAAATAGTCATATCAGTAATTTTCTTTTACAATTATGCAGTTGTTTGATTTTCTGTTATGACAAGGAGTTCCGAAGTTCGATTTAAAAAATAATAATAATTTATGTTTGTGATGGTCACATTAATGTATGTTAAGTTGTTTTCCATTCTTTGATCGGAAAGATATTTGGTTATGGAAGTAGAGAATTTTATTGTTTTAAAGAACAAGTCAATATACAGAAGTAATGTGCCATTTAGCATTACGATCTACTATTCACTTGTAAGTAAGAGGTCTTAAGTTCAATTATCGTCAAAAGCGAATTTGAGCCAAATTATTGTTAGTTCATTATGAGGTTAAACTCATTCCTTTGCTTTTTAGTGTAGATAATATTGTCTTTTACATATATATATGTGTGTGTTCGTGCGCGCTCGCGCAAAAACAATGCAACAAAAGACAACATCCAAGTACATTCTTCAAGATGAAGATCAATAATGAGGTCCGGCGATTCCTTAAAGGACATGAGACGTATTTCGTGAAAAATTCTACATAACAATCTGGAATGAACAGACGTCGTAGAGTCATGAAAACACATTTTTCTACCATACATTGGACCTTAGCCTCTATGAAATAATGTACTAATTAGTGTTAAAACATGATAGGGTTGAGATTCGCATCTATAAAATGAAAGGTCATATGATGATGAATCGGTTGTTAAAATCAGCAGTTGTGACATAAACCTTAGTGGAATGTCATGTGCTTGGAGGTTGAGGAATCAATATTTGCTTCCCTGGCCGACCCACTCTGTATGCTTATCTGTCTTCTTATTCGTTTTGCAAATCCACTTCAAACTGTCCACTAATTAATCAGGACATGTCACGGACATGAGGGATCATGGGTGGACTAATAACTAATAATTTGTGAGGCAAAAAAAGTCTGGCTCTCATCATTTTGCACATTTTTATTTAATTAATACATGTAAAAACGTTATCACTTTTACTTAGTATTACGGTATAGTGATATTTCTTTTCACTTATAAGTGAGAGGTATTAGATTCGGTTCTCGTCAAAAGCGAATTTAAACCACATTATTGCTAGCATATTGTAAGGCTAAACCTATCTCATCTCCCTTATGTAAGATAATATTGTTTGTTCAGAAGAAGAAAAAAAACATCATCACCATTTTATAATTCGTTTTTTTTTCTAGCCATTTTATATTTCGTTAGGGTTTGCGATTTGTGGTAACATGGGATTTATGGTGGACATAGTTTGGTTCGGTACGGTTTTGAGTGAAACCAAAATCGAAACTGAAATTTTTTGCGGTTCGATTCAGTGCGGTTTTGAAGCTAAAACCGAAATGAAATCAAACCGTTTGATTCGGTTCAGTGCAGTTTCAAATGGTTTCTGTTTGGTTTTTAAGAAAAAAATGTACAATTTGCAATTTAACATATTAATAAGCATTTCCCAGTAGCAAATAGCAATAGGAAAAATACATTTGTTATGTAAACAATTAGCATGTTGCATGCAGTTGTGATGTTAAAATATATTTGTACAACAAAAGGGTGCCCCATACAAGGTATAACATAAAACAAGTTGAATAACTTTGAATTCATTAAACGTGAGCGAAACTTTCATACTAGAATATGTGATATCATGCTTCAAATGAGTGGACTTCTGATAGAACCCTAACTTTGCATCTTGACTTTGTTGGAAATGTGCCCTAAAACCAATCATGTGATGATACTTTACGGACATTTCACATGTTAAACTAATCTAGTTTAATATAAAGGGCAAAGATTATTGTTTGAGCCGTCTCATATAAATGTTATATGCTTAAACGATAAAGTCCAAGGAATATGTGATTGGAAGAATGTAATCTAATGAAGTTAGATTCATGAGACCATTCTTTCGTAGACACATCCTAAATGTTCCTGATCATAGGATTGCCAATTGGGCATTGACAGTCCGTCAAGATCGGTACGTGCTATGTCTTCTCTCAGGGAGAGTGACTAGTCTCGAGTCATTGGTGTGTGTGACATCAAGACAAGTACGTAGGTGCTCAGTAGAGAATGAGTTCACTGAACGTGATCAACGAAGAGTTCTCATACTCATGTCACATGAGAACTCATGTTTGGGATAATGCAAATTAGTCCTTTGACCTGAGGCATCACAGTTGTCTTGTGGTTAAGTCCTTGATCTTTGATTATGTCAAAGTCACCCCATCGGGGTGTCCACGGCATCGTTGGGGTTAAGCCACTTAGTCATGGAGGCAAGTGAATGCGCAACAAGGGATCTCTAACCTTCAAATCGTTTGAGGGAGAATACTCTATGATATGATTTAGAATCTCTGGCCAGAGTATGAATGAGATTTAGAAAAGTTGTTCTAAATCACATTCAATGAAATCATATAAGCACACGAATCACATTGGATAGTAGACATGAATAAATAAACTATCAAACCAAACAATGTGGTCAAGAGTATTAGATTAGAGAAAGACCGTATTGCATTTGTAATCCCAAACTGAATAGGTTTTCTCTACCTCTTCTGATTAGCTTGGGTAACCATGATATGCTGCAAGGTGTCACTCATGGTTTGTGGAAGCCCTAAACGTGTGTAATCACTAAAGGGAGAATTGAAAGTAAGTTTCAATTCACAATCGATTTGAAATGGTTTTAATCGCCCACTGCCTCGCTAAAAGGAACCTAATGGATCGCACACCATAAGAGGTGGAGATTGGAGATTAAACGGAGATGAGTAAGAATGATTAAATGGTTTAATCATTTATTTATGGCAAAGATTAATTAATATGTTAATTAATCAAACGAATAAGTTCGTTAAAGACCTCGGGATAGGTTTTGGACCTTAAGGCCCAATGGGCTTCGAACGTCAAGCCCATTGACTTAAGTTGTATGACAACTTAATGAATAATGATTCACTAAGACCCAAAAGCCCAAACAACACCCCATGGCCGGCCATTTAGAGGAAGGGTAGTGAACTTGCTTTAATTACAAGTTTGCCACTCAAATGAATAAAGGTATAAATATGACTTTATAGCCTTTTATTCATTAGGGTTTCTTTTAGAGAAAATTGGTGAGAACTTGTCTCTCCATTTTCTCTCTAGGAGGCCGGCCCCTTGGGGGGTGCATCTTGCAATCCCACTACTCCAAGGTCACTCATTTCTTCTCCAATCTCTCCTTGGTGAAGAGACTTAGAGGTTCCCTACTTTGGGAACTTGGAGAAACCTATTCTTCCATCCAAAAATATAGATTTAAGATGCAAGGAATGAAGGCCCTCTCTTTGGGTGATTAGCCTTTGCTTATGCAAAGAGGAATCAACAAAGGTATAAATCTCAACTCACTTTATTTTGAGTTGATTAATGGTTCACCAATCTACTAGGCTTTGAATTTCTTGGTTAATGTTTTGTTTTTAAGTGCATGCTAGCATGATTCCGCCTTTAATTGTTAATTGCATGCTTATAGATGTTGCTTAAATGAACATGTTTTCACAAAATTTTCCTTTAAGTGGTATCAGAGCCTAGGTCTAGTAGTTGGTGAATCCTTTTGGGTTTTGTAGTTCATAGTTTGTGATTTAAAAGTTGTAATTGTTACAAGCTTTATTCTTGCTTCTTTGAATGTAAATTTTGTTAGAAAATTTGCCATCTCAAATGTTGTAGATGTAGTTCATATGAGCATGAATATTGGAGCTAAAATTTGGTGCCATGACTTTGGGGATTTTCGGCCAAATCCAAAGGGTGGATTTTTGGGTTCTTGTTTGACTTGTTAAAAGTGTTTTAAGGTGACTTTTGGAACCCCTATGTACCCTAGTTTGGTTAGATGTTATTTCCCTAAAGTTTGAATGGTTTTGGAATGTTTTTGGGTGAAAAATGTTCATGGAAATTTTTGGTGTTTTTCATGAATGTTCTTCATTGTTCTTGACATTTTTGCCAAGAACAAAAAGTTTGGTGTTTTGATTCAAAGTTTTGATTAATTTCATAAAGTCTTTGTTTTGTGTTGATTGGTGTGAAATATCTATCATCAAAACATTTATATTTTTGAAAGGTGATAGAAATTGTGATGGGTGTGTAAGACTTACATACACACCTTACACACCTTACACACCTTACAAACCACTTGCATGTATTTATGTCACAAACCACTTGCAAGGCTTTATGAATTTGTTGAAAAAATTTTCAAAATTTTGTGGACTAACACTCCAAAACCGGCCACCCTATTATTAGGGTTCTTTTGGGTCTTTTATGCAATTACATAAAGTTTTGATACTTTTGTGTATTTGCACTTTGGCCCAAAAGTTTACGTTTTCACGTTTAGGTCCAAAAACGCTAAAGGACAAATTGTTTTGCTCCTTTAATGAAGTTTTTGCATTGATTAAATTTTGGGTTCTAGTGTAATTACATGAAGTAGTGGACTTTTGTGTCTTTACAAAGTGACCCCAAAAGTTTTGCAACATAGCCCAAAAGTTGAGGTTAATTGCTTAATGACCCAAATAAGTTGTGGTTATTGCATGATGGCCCAAATTAGGTTGAGAACAAAATTGTTTTGTCTCTTTAAATGAGAATTGGATTTTCATTTTGTTTAGCTCCATTTAAATCAATTTTATGGATACAAAAACCAAATGAAAATGTTGCATTCAATTTAATTAGTTAAAGTGTTAATTAATTAAAGGGTGATTATGAACCTATGCCTTATATAATTGAGCTATGTGATAGGCCGTTTCAAATTTGTTTGAACCATGGGAATGTGTAGATTAATTTTGGTTGTAATTTGATTTGATCAAATGTTGTAAAAGGGCTTAAGCTCTTCTTTACTTTAAAGTAATTTATTTTATGCAAATGTTGTAATGAGCATAAGCTCACCTTTACTTTGAAGTACTTCTTTCTTGCTTTATATGATATGCATGAAAATGAAGTAGTTGGGTCCAACGCCCCTAAGACAACACGCCTTAATATGATTAAACGCGTAACTAAAATCAATCACCATCCCTAGACCGAGATTCAACACAAGGCTCATGTTGAATCTAAACAAAGGTTCATAATCATCCTAAGGCCCTAAGGCAACTATATAGTCCATCAAATGAATGCAAAGGTTATGTTAGTAGTATCATATACTCTTGCTTTAAAAACCGTTTTATAAGCATAGTGGGAGTATTATATACAACTAAAAACAATCATATGGACCAATAGTTGTAATAGGACCAAAATAGTTTTAATAGAGATTAAAATGTATGTTTATATGTGATGAGACCTAAAACCCTCAACCAAACCCTTATTAAGTTGATAAGCGTGAGAGTGCTTTGAACACTCTTTCGTGGCCTTCCACCGTGGTAGGCTCCGATCGTTTGTGACTCGTACACCGGCTTCACCCTATAATGGGGGAGTACAAAGTGCGTGCTTACACTCAGGAGGAGTTCTATATACATACATGATGAAGTGAGGTAGGCAACGAGTTTAGCCAACATGATATAATTCTGAGGCTATGCTTGAACCCCTACACGAACTAGGCATGGTGGGAATGACTTAACTAAGTACAATGACGCCAACATGATATAATTCTGAGGCATCATTTTCTAGAGGCCAAATAAGATGGGTACTTGCAAGAGGTTGTTGCAAATGAGTAAGTGTACTCTCTCATTATTATTAACGCTAGCCAACATGATATAATTCTGAGGTGGGCTTGGTAATAGTGAGCCTCCCATAACCTACTAGGAGTTTCATCCAAAACTCTCGAATTCCAATGAGGGATATGGAATTTGCCAAAAATAGTGGGTGGTGCTATTTTGATTTAAAGGCCCGAATCAAATGGCTTAAAATCAATCAATTTATATTCGTTATGTATTTGTTTACCAATATATTTGCAAACGCTATCCAACACTTGACAAATAAAACCGAATGTTTTAGTTTCCGGACTTGGTACCACAATCCCAAAGAATGTCTTAAAAGGATTGCATATGTATCTAAGTAGTCTCATCCTCACAATCTTCCTAATGATAATGTATCATTGGAAGAACATGTTAGAAAAGTCTATCATGAAGAGGACAACACAAACAACCAATGCTTATTCCTTCGTTATATGAACAAAGGAACTTACGAAGATTAGCATAAAGAAAAGGACACTTTTAGTGTTATTAGTTCTTCACTTACAAATCGTTGTATGAAGAAATGAGAGTTGCTTTGAACAACTCTTGAAAGTTTGTAATTATGTTTAGAACATAATGGTTGGTTGACAAAAATAGTCCATCAACATGGACTTATGATGATTTTGAATCATTGAGTGTTGAAGTATTAAAACACTTCTAGAGACGGGAACTAGGCAAGGACTTCACCTTTGTGTCCCTATCCTAATCGTTCACTAAGTTTATTGTAAACTATGTAGTGTACAATAACCACATGCTCTCCAAAATGTTTGATGTGTATAACACAATTGAAATAAGTTTCAAGAGAGATAGTGGGAGTTTAGGGACCTTGACTATGGTAGTCAAAGGAGAAGTCAAATGAAGAAAACGAAATAACTCCAAGGGAACAAACTTTCTTTATGAAAGGATGGACATTAGAAGGGGTATTTGCAAGAAATGTCTTGCAAGTGTCAAGAACACACCTTTCGAAGGTGTTGTAAAATGTTCTTGAATAGTTCAAAACAGTTGATTCTTCTACTTGAATGTTTGATTCCGTATTAGTAACTATGTTTTACAATCGTTGTAAAAGTGTGGCTAATAAGAAGTAGAAGATTAATGAGAGAAGAGAAAGTACTTCACATTCGGAAAGTGAATAAAATATAGATTTCTGCGAAAGCAGATGGTACTTACTTCCTCATATGAACTACCAAAGAAATTGGAAAAACCAAAGACTGTCTTTACATTCCAATTTTAAGGAATTTAATTCCGTCACTATAGTAGAGATGGATGAATGTTTTGTTTGACAAAACATTGTTCTTTATTAATCAATGATTGGATTATAGTAATCTAATTGATTGTCTCTATAGTAGAGATGATATGGTAGTGTTAACTGTTTAGAATACAACGATGCTTAAAACCCAAAAGGTTGCAAGGTAGTGACTAATCCCAACTAAAGTTGTGATACCTCTAAAACATAAATTACGAGTTGGTCATAGATGGACGCTTTGGATCGTTAGATCCGGATCCAATACCTTCTTGTTAAAATTATATAGAGGCGAAATGTTCGAATCTTTATTCTTTTGGAAAGAAGAAAGAATCACAAAGTTGTTGAGGTTAATTCACTTAGATGTTAGTGGCACTTGTCCACAAACATAATACTACTCATGTTGGATAACATTCACCGAAGATCACTCTCGGTTGGACTATAGTTTATTTTCAATAAACACAAGTCCGAATACTTTGCAAAATGTTTCAAAGAATTCAAGAAATGTAAGTTGATGAGTAAGACATCTAAAGTATTTACCTCCTTAGATTTGATCCAAGGAAAGGTAACACTTTAGATGAGTTTCCTTGAAAGATATCAAGGAAAATAGCATCATAAGATAATGTATTTCTCCATTAGGAGAAGAACGAACTCGAATAAGATTTAGTTCGTTAGATGTTATCTATTACCCATATATAGGATATATACTTCTAAAACAATATGATTGTCAATGAGAAGATCTTCCAATATTTTCATGACTCCATAAGATGTAGTTGGAAAGAAAGACAAATCTTAAAACATGTTAAGATTTGGGGTTGTGTGCTAATAAGCAATATTTGTTTGATAACAATCTTGTAGGATATCCTTAAATTAACTTTTGGATATCGCTTCTATAAACCAACTAACAAATGTTGTTTTGTTGGGTAGTTCATTGTAATCATACAATGTGATTTGCCTAAAAGCAAATAAACGAGAGATAGAACTCAAAGAATGGGTTCTTTGAGAGACAAGAAAGTAATCAACAAATATAAACAACCTAGTTCCTATACCACAAGCTCCAAGGTAGTCGAGAAGGATTTATAAACCGTCTCAGTTGAATGGTTTGAACTTTATGACTATGTCATAGAGTTGCACCTCTTAATTCGAAAGAAATAAGAATGTAAATCCTTATGACTACATTGAGTGCATATACGATATATACTCATGGGAATGGTAAAGTACCATTTGACCCGAAATAATGAAACCTTCATAAGCTAATTGGTAGCTTAAGGTGACTACAATCAAATAAAATGGTTGACTTTGAAGGAACCATTTTTGACGTAGTCTTAGTTTCAATTAATTCGAAGATTGCTAGCTACAACTAAATGGTGATTCAATGTTTGGACATAATATGGGTTTCTGAAACCATTATTAAGATAGTCTTGATAATATATGTCTAAAACTATGAATCACAAGACATATAAGTTGTAGAGATCCATCCATCATGGATCTTAGCAAGCTAGTGGGAGCTGTAAGCGTCTTATAAGAGAAAGGTCAAATTGTTTGATTTCTCATAAAGATGTAAATGAATCTTTTGTTTACTAGTTTTACAAAAGATTAGTGGGAGTTATTCATATTCCTAAATTTGTATATATATATATATATATATATAAATATATATGTGATATATATGAATATATGTATGATATATTAATTTTGGAAATGAAAAGAATATTTCTTCGTTAAAGTTATGACTTTAAACATTATATGAAGATAGAATGTATATGGGAGACATAGTCTATATACATGGGATGGAAATCTATATTGATAGATTTTAGGATATAATTTGATTATATAAATCCCTAATAATAGACAAAAGATGCTAGGAAGTTTCTCATATGATGATAAACTTCAATTAGAAGGATGACTCTAGTGTGACTAGCAAGTTGCCCTTCTCAAAGGGAACGTACCCTTTGACTCCCAAAGAAATAATGCGTAAATAGAATCCTTTATGCATACGCATAAAGGTGATTTATGTATTTCATATTGTATGAAAAACATTGATATGAGTTGTACCTAGAACGGTACAAGACGATATCAGTGCAAGCCCAGGATCAGAACCATGGCAACTGTCAAGTGAGTCCTTAAGTATTTAAGAAATATTAAAGGATAAATTCCTCAAAGATCGAGGAAGAATTAGAGTAACGTAATGGAAGCGTAAATGTATTATATTATGAATCTAATCCATCATTGGAAGTTTCTTCATTATGAATGAAGAGATAAACGGATATCTCTTTATTATGACTAAAGAGATATTTGGATGGAAACATTAAAGTAATGACTTTAGTGTGTTCCATTATGAATGCAAAATATATTGCCATATAGAAGTTTACAACAATGTTGTTTGGATGGGAAAGTTCATTTATGAACTCTCTATTCGGTTCCAACCAGAAAGTGTATGACACTAATGGGGCGATAGCTCAAGCCAGGGAATCAAGGTCTCATCAAGGTCCGAACTCAAATGAGAGACTGAACCACATGATTGAGAATCATGTATAATGGTGACGTCGTTATTCTCAAGGTTGCTTCTATGGATAACATATAGATATCCATTGTCTAGGCCTACTATTCAGCCATTTATGAAATGACTACAGAAGAGGTATCATCACTGATGACCAAGCTGATTGGCTCTAGTGCAAGTGGGAGATTGTTGGAAATGTGCCCTAAAACCAATCATGTGATGATACTTTACGGACATTTCACATGTTAAACTAATCTAGTTTAATATAAAGGGCAAAGATTATTGTTTGAGCCGTCTCATATAAATGTTATATGCTTAAACGATAAAGTCCAAGGAATATGTGATTGGAAGAATGTAATCTAATGAAGTTAGATTCATGAGACCATTCTTTCGTAGACACATCCTAAATGTTCCTGATCATAGGATTGCCAATTGGGCATTGACAGTCCGTCAAGATCGGTACGTGCTATGTCTTCTCTCAGGGAGAGTGACTAGTCTCGAGTCATTGGTGTGTGTGACATCAAGACAAGTACGTAGGTGCTCAGTAGAGAATGAGTTCACTGAACGTGATCAACGAAGAGTTCTCATACTCATGTCACATGAGAACTCATGTTTGGGATAATGCAAATTAGTCCTTTGACCTGAGGCATCACAGTTGTCTTGTGGTTAAGTCCTTGATCTTTGATTATGTCAAAGTCACCCCATCGGGGTGTCCACGGCATCGTTGGGGTTAAGCCACTTAGTCATGGAGGCAAGTGAATGCGCAACAAGGGATCTCTAACCTTCAAATCGTTTGAGGGAGAATACTCTATGATATGATTTAGAATCTCTGGCCAGAGTATGAATGAGATTTAGAAAAGTTGTTCTAAATCACATTCAATGAAATCATATAAGCACACGAATCACATTGGATAGTAGACATGAATAAATAAACTATCAAACCAAACAATGTGGTCAAGAGTATTAGATTAGAGAAAGACCGTATTGCATTTGTAATCCCAAACTGAATAGGTTTTCTCTACCTCTTCTGATTAGCTTGGGTAACCATGATATGCTGCAAGGTGTCACTCATGGTTTGTGGAAGCCCTAAACGTGTGTAATCACTAAAGGGAGAATTGAAAGTAAGTTTCAATTCACAATCGATTTGAAATGGTTTTAATCGCCCACTGCCTCGCTAAAAGGAACCTAATGGATCGCACACCATAAGAGGTGGAGATTGGAGATTAAACGGAGATGAGTAAGAATGATTAAATGGTTTAATCATTTATTTATGGCAAAGATTAATTAATATGTTAATTAATCAAACGAATAAGTTCGTTAAAGACCTCGGGATAGGTTTTGGACCTTAAGGCCCAATGGGCTTCGAACGTCAAGCCCATTGACTTAAGTTGTATGACAACTTAATGAATAATGATTCACTAAGACCCAAAAGCCCAAACAACACCCCATGGCCGGCCATTTAGAGGAAGGGTAGTGAACTTGCTTTAATTACAAGTTTGCCACTCAAATGAATAAAGGTATAAATATGACTTTATAGCCTTTTATTCATTAGGGTTTCTTTTAGAGAAAATTGGTGAGAACTTGTCTCTCCATTTTCTCTCTAGGAGGCCGGCCCCTTGGGGGGTGCATCTTGCAATCCCACTACTCCAAGGTCACTCATTTCTTCTCCAATCTCTCCTTGGTGAAGAGACTTAGAGGTTCCCTACTTTGGGAACTTGGAGAAACCTATTCTTCCATCCAAAAATATAGATTTAAGATGCAAGGAATGAAGGCCCTCTCTTTGGGTGATTAGCCTTTGCTTATGCAAAGAGGAATCAACAAAGGTATAAATCTCAACTCACTTTGTTTTGAGTTGATTAATGGTTCACCAATCTACTAGGCTTTGAATTTCTTGGTTAATGTTTTGTTTTTAAGTGCATGCTAGCATGATTCCGCCTTTAATTGTTAATTGCATGCTTATAGATGTTGCTTAAATGAACATGTTTTCACAAAATTTTCCTTCAGACTTCTGTGTAGCAGTAATGAGTAATTTTCTATTGCAATTAACAACAAATACAACACCAACCCTTTTTCCGTTTACAACCCTTCCTAATATAGTAGCTAGTTAGCTTCCTCCGTAAGCTTACTACTAACAACCTTATCCTTTTAACCACACATATCTGTCCTAGTCAGCACTAATACAATGCTCACTTATCAACCAATTCAGTTATCACATAGGATCCTATTAATACCCCCCTTCAAAACAAGGCTTGTATACAAGACTTGAAAAACAGAAAAATTTGCAAAATACAATGTATTAAAGTTGAGCAACTCCTGGAAAACGTAGCTTCAAGTCTGAGTAAGTCTCCCATGTAGCTTCTTCTAAAGTATGATTTTGCCAATGTACCAACATTTATGTAATTGCAGTTGTACCCTTCTTCACCATTCGTATGTCCAAAATAGCCACAGGAACATCTTGTAAAATACCATCATCAGTTAACACATGTAGTTGAATCGTAGGTTGAATAACAACCCTTAAATGTTTCTTAAGACAAGAAACATGGAACATTGGATGAAGCTTAGAGTTGTCTGGGAGTTTCAACCTATAAGCAACAAAACCCACCCGTGCTAACACTTCAAAATGACCATAAAAACCAAGGCTGCAACTTGTGAAATGGGTGAGAGGCCAATGACATATGCTAATAAGGTACCAGCCTCAGATAGATCAAGTCACCCACCTCATAAACCATTTCAGTTCAATGCTTATTAGCTTGTACTGTCATTCGATTTTGTGTTGCTGCTAAATTGGCCTTCAAGAGAGATAAAACGCGATTTCTTTCCAACAAACATCGATCCACCATTTCCAATTTAGTAGTACCAGCTTCATAAACGGGAATCTCAGATGGTGGCTGACCATACACCACTTTATAAGGGCAGAGTTTAGTAGCAGAGTGATAGGCTGTATTAAAGCTCCACTTTGCCCACGGTAACCAAAGGGTCCATTTTTTGGGTTGAAGACTACAAAAACACTGCAAGTAAGTTTCCAAACACCGGTTTACCACCATCGTTTGGCCATCAGTTTGTGGGTGATAACCGGAACTGAAACATAGTGAGGATTTGTGCAATGAAAAAAATTCTTTCCAGAACTTGCTCATAAAAACCAGGTCTCTATCACAGATAATAGATGCAGGCATGTCATGAAGTTTAAAAATATGCTCCACAAATAAAGTTGCCACTGAAGTTGCAGTATAAGGAATGAGATAGGGGTAAAAAATGGGCATATTTGGATAAGCGATCCACAACTACCCGAATGAAAGTTTTTCCTCGACATGGAGGTAAACCAATAATGAAATCCATGGATATGTCAATCCAGACCCGTGAAGGAATAGGCAAGGGCTGCAGCAATCATGCAGGAGCTAAGGTCTCGTACTTGTGTTGTTGGCATATCTGATAGTTGGCAACCTTGTCCTTAATGTCGTTTTTCATGCCAATCCAATAAAAAGACCGAGAAAGCCTCTTATATGTCTTCAAAAATCCAGCATGACCAGCAACATGACTGCTGTGATGTTCTTCGAAGACTTTCTATCGCCATGAACTCATAGGACTCAAAACAATTCTCCCTTTGTATCTTAGAAACCCATTCTCAACATTAAACTTCAAGGAATTCAATGATGTAGAGTCAGAAGGATGTAGGACTTCCTGAATCTTGTCTAGTATGCAAGCATCTTGTTCAGTGTGACGTCTCAAATCATCTAACCAACTAAGATATGGGTATGAAATTGCAGCCAATTCCATACTAGAATGTTGAGAAATGTCGTTAATAGGAATTCTAGAAAGTGCATCTGCCATCTGATTATCACAACTTTTCTTATATTGAATCTCGTAATCAAAACCAAGCAATTTAGACACCCATTTTTGCTGAAATAGAGTATTGGCCCTATTTTTCATAAAGTATTTCAGAATATGATGATCTGTTTTGATGATGAAGTGTCTCCCTACCAAGTATGACTGCCATTTTTAATGGTGTGTATGATAGCCATCATCTCCCTTTCATAAGAAGACAAGTTTTGGTTCCTTACAGTAAGTGCCTTACCAGTAAAGGCAATAGGTTTGCCACCTTGTTGGAGGACAGCTCCAATTCCAAAGCCTGATGCATCACTTTCGATAACGAAAAGTTGGGAAAAATCTGGTAGGGCTAGGACTTGTGGAGACAACATAGCCTGTTTCAATTCCTTGAATGCTGCAGTTGCTGAATTAGACCACTTGAAATTGTCTTTCTTGGTGAGTACTGTGAGAGGACTAACAATCTTGCCAAAACCAGGAATAAATTTCCTGTAGTAGCCCGTCAATCTAAGAAATCCTCGCAATGCTTTAATGGAAGTGGGAATAGGCCACTTAGCAATAGCTTCCAATTTAGAAGGATTAGCTGCAACCCCTTCTATAGACACTATATAGCCCAGATACTCCACTTGGGTTTGACTAAATGCACACTTTGTTTTCTTGACAAACAAGGTATGGCCTTGCAAAAGTTAAAAGACCACTCTCAAATGCTCCAAATGAGACTCCCAAGACTTGCTATACATTAATATGTCATCAAAAAATACTAGGATAAATTTCCGCAGATAAGGTCTGAAAATTTCGTTCATAAGACATTGCAATGTGGCCGGAGCATTGGTTAAACCCAAAGGGCATAACCAAAAACTCATAATGCCCATCATGAGTTCGGAATGCAGTCTTCTCAATATCACTTGGATGCATTCGAATTTGATGGTAGCCAGATCGTAGGTTTAGCTTAAAGAAAAACTGGGCTCTATACAACTCATCTAGCAACTCATCAATTAGCGGAATGGGAAATTTGTCCTTAATAGTGATGAGACTAAGGCCTCTATAATCCATACACATTCTCCAAGTGTCATCCTTTTTCCTTACTAAAATAACTGGAGTAGAATAAGGACTATTACTAACCCTGATAAAACCAGCATCTAATAATTCTCGGACACACTTTTCAATTTCTGTTTTCTGTAAAGGACCATATCTGTAAGGTCTCATACTAGGTGGTTTACTACCTTCTATCAAGGAAATTTTGTGGTCATGTGATCTGTGAGGAGGCAAACAAGTGGGAGCAAGAAAAACTACCTCATTATCTTGTAGAAGTTGTTCCAACTGATGAGATTGAATTACGGACAGTACAGTCTTATGTTCCACCATGTCTTCTTGTTGAATTTGAAAGAGAAAAGCACCCACATAAGATTCTTGGTGAAGCAACTTTTCCATGTGAAAGATAGAAACATCCTGAATATGTTCACTCAGTGCTTCTGGACTTGAAAGACAGAAAGTGGTATTGCCCTTTCTAAACTTCATGTACAGTTTATCAAAATCTTAAAGGACTGGACCCAATGTCTTTAGCCATTGAACCTTTAACACCACATCACAACCTCCCAAGGCCATAATATACAAATCAGTAGTACACTGATAGTCTTGAATCTTGAGTGAGACAGCCCCTAAAGAACCTGTAATATTAACTTTTCTCCCATCCGCAATCTTGACACTAAAAGAATAAGTTGTATTCAATTGTTCATTGATTTTCTTGACCAAAATAGAATCCACGAAGTTGTGGGAACTACCAGAATCGATAAGTATTACCACTGGACAATTCCTAATACTGCTAAGAACCTTCATGGTTTTAATTGACTTAGGAGTTGGGGTTCTAAAAAGGGCACATGTTGTAATCTCAGGTTCTAAATTCTCAGTGTCAGAGGCTTCATTATCTCTACCATACTGAACATCAATCAATAAAAGTTGTTTCTTCTCACAAGTGTGGCCGCGAACAAATTTTTCCTTACAATGGAAGCAAAGACCATGTTTTCGACAATATTCGACCTCGTCTGGTGTCAATCTCCTCACATTCTCATGTTTTAATTTGTTATTTCCCACAACAATATCAACAACATTCTATAATAGAGGATGAAATGAATAATTAACAGATGAACGAGGAAAAGATTTGACCTTTAATTCAGACAACTTGGCATCGATCTGTTGAGCATAAGCAGTGGCCTCAATAATGTCTTTGGGCTTCAGAATTTTGACGTCATGATGCAGCTCCGATTTAAGACCACCAATGAAACAAGATCGCAAAAGAGATAGGGTAACTTCCCTTGTACGATTCGCTAGTCTTCGAAACTTCAAGATGTAATCACGCAGAGATCCCGTTTGGCGAAGTTTAACCAAGCTTTCTGCTGAATCGTCGAACTCTAACGGACCAAATTCTTAACAAAGAGCTTGTGTGAAATCTTCCCACCTAGGGTATGTCTGGATACAATTAGCCCATTGGAACCCTTATAGAGGTTCGCCATCCAGATGGAATGATGCCATTTTCACTTTCTTGAAATCGTCGACACCGAAGAAATCAAAATAGTGTTCTGCTTTGTAGATCCACCTCAAGGGTTCATCGCCATCACCAAATCTGGGAAAATCGATCTTGATAAATGGTTATCGAGGCGGCGGAATCGATTCTTGACGGAAAAACTGAGGGCCACACGGAGGATTCACTCCCGACGACAAATTGTGATCGGATTGTGTTCCCTCCAACGATTCACCCACCAACCCACTACCCCTCGTCGATAATGCCTACAATTGCAGCAAAATCAGCTCATGGGTAGTTCGAAATTCAGTTCTTGATTCTTGAAATTCATGCCTGGAATCTTTGAACTCTTTCTGGAAATCAGCAAACAAGGACTCAAGCTTGGATACTCTTGTTTCCATGGTGCGTCTGGAACCGAGTCGAGTCATACATGAAGAAGGATCAAGCAGGATCGAATGCACTGGCTGTGATACCAATGATAGAACCCTAACTTTGCATCTTGACTTCTGTGTAGCAGTAATGACTAATTTTCTATTGCAATTAACAACAAATACAACAACAACCATTTTCCATTTACAACCCTTCCTAATATAGTAGCTAGTTAGCTTCCTCCATAAGCTTACTACTAACAACCTTATCCTTTTAACCACACATATCTGTCGTAGTCAGCACTAATACAATGCTCACTTATCAACCAATTCAGTTATCACACAGGATCCTATCAACTTCATTAGATCATTGTTCGACTCTTGATAACAAGATTAGTCCACCCTTGTACATATGTGTGTGTGATGGTATAAAATAACAAAGGTCATTCGAGTTAATGAATGAAAGAAAGTGATGAATGATGTATTCTAGTGTGGTTGAGTCCATACTAAATGTATAAATTCTAACAAACAACCAATTAAAACGTGAAATCTAAAATGGACATTTAATTAAATATTTATTAATATTTGTAGTTTGGTTTGGTTTCGGTGCGGTTTTCAAAAGCCAAAACCGAAACCAAACCATTTTCTATGTTGCGGTTCGGTTTCAAAACCGAAACTATTTCAAAACCGTAAAACCAAACCGTTTGGTGCGGTTTAATCTGGTCCGTGTTCAATTTCGATTTTCGTTTCTAAGTGCCCACCCCTACATGGGATTATTTCTTTAACGGTAGGAAACTGACTTCCCTTCCACTTCTCAAATCACACTATAATTTAAATAAATAAATTGTGGGAGAAATTATAAACAAATGTCCAAGAAAAAAGGTGTTTTCTTAATCAATTTGTTTTTTGTATGACAATAACATATTTTTCTTGGAAATTCTCTCCAACGGTAATAGGATGTCGCTTTCTCTTGGAAATTCGGTCGGTACCATATTTATTTTGTTTTTGTATGAAACGGTACAATTAACAATTCTCCTTTCCGGGTTTGCAAAGTTTTCAACATTGTAAACGTCTAGCGGAATCTAAATGATAAAATATATTAAACCAGGGGTTAGACAAGATTTAAGCATTGCAAATCACCTATGTAAAAAATCAGTTTAGTCGAAATTATTGGCTGATTTGGTTGCTAAATGACACAAACGATGGTCTGCCATATCATTAATGTAAAAAATAAGCTGCAAAAACACCTACCCAGAACCACACAATGATTGTGAAGAAGAACGAACCAGAAAATTGAAAAAAGAAGTTGATGTAATCTTTCAATTGATGGATAAGCTAACATAATTATAACTTAAAAATTAAAATGAAAATCAAATCATAACTTAATAAGCCAACAACAAAATTAGCAACCATAATCCAAATGGTTAATAATTCACTAACTCAAAATGTAACTCATATAATTGTCCAAAGCCAATGTAGCAACCAATGCAAAAGCAAATATAAAAAACTCAAAAGTCAAAAGTCTGATTCTGATTATAGGATCCCCTCGTTGCAATCTGCGAGACGTCGTGCAAGAGTCGGAAAAAAAAAAAAACTGCTGAGTGAGTGGGTTTTTATTTTTCAAGCCCTAAAATTGAAGAGTCGTGCATGTAAAAAAAATACTTAAAAAGTATATTGGTTTGGTACGATATATCGAATGATTCCAATATAAAAAACCATACCATTAATAATTAATTTGATAAAATACTAATCGATTATGAAATCATACCAAAACTCGACCATACCAATATAATCCGGTCGATACGATTCAGTAGGTACATCGGTTTATGACAATATTTTCCAGTTTCCACCCCTATCTTAGCTATCTATGTACCTCTATTATCCAGTAAAGCCAAAGCAAGAATGGGTCCCACTGCCTGCGGCTGTTTGATTAACGTTCAAGAACCGCCAAGCCATCTTAAACCACCCGTTTTTGCCTAACTTCGTTGATTCAGCCTGTGGACCGATGCACGGCTCACATCCCTCCACGTGTCCATCCAAAACATGCACTTATTACCGTTTTCTGTTCCCCAATCAGATCGCGTCACGTATGCATTAAAGTTCAAAGCGGTCAGCAAGCAGGCTTTCGTTTACGTCCGTTTCTTTGTGGGTGCAGCGATGGTTTGGAAGCGACATGCTTGAAAAAAAAAACTTATCAAAAAAGTTGTGAGAGTTTTAAGTGTTTGGTAAACTGAAAAAAAAAAACTTATTTTGGAAGCTGCTGTGAAAATAAGTTGAAATCAAAGGAAAAAGTTGAAGCTGCTATTTGCAGCTTTGGAAAACTGGTTTTTTTTCAAAGCACACGGAGTTACAGTGCTCTTTTAATGAAAAGACCCACTATCAGATTACTTTTTTTTCCAAAAGTACTTTTACAAAAAAGTTTACCAAACACTCTGCTGATTTATTTCACAGCCGCTTATTCTCACAGCACAACCACTTATTCTCACAGCAGCTTTTTTTCAAAGCACAACAATACCAAACTAGCCCTGAGTCGTCTGCGCCGAGCAGAGTCACTGACTCACTGAGTCGAAGGGACATCAGCACTCTGCATGATTCTGCTTTTGACTCGTCGCGAGTTACGACTCACCGGGTCATTTTGCACGTGCTGCACATTTCTCTTCTTTTGTTTTTTCTTCATGCATTCCGAATATTCATGCGTTCGACAAATGAAACGTTTAATGTGCAGCCAACCAAAAAAATTCAACCGTCAAAAATATTGGTGTACATAAACGTACATTTTTTTTCTTCGGTAAGAGTAGACGATATACATAAACGTACTAAAGCATCTTCTAATTCAAATAAGCATCACACTGAAATAGATAATATTGACTGGTTTACAACTTTCTTTTCGTCAAAGTTAGACAAGTATTTGGCTATTAAAAGAACAATACATATTATAAATCTAATTCACATGTTTACAGATAAATCGATTTAACAAATAATTTATGATTCACTGTTTGATGCCATAAATATTTTATGTTGCCAACATTTTACCACGAAAAAATTTTCACTACCATGCGTGAAATTCCGATTCTAATTAAAGATAATATTTTAAAATTTTATAACTCAAATAATTACGAACATTATCACTGTACTTACAAGTTACAAGTTTGATTCCTTATCCTCAATTATTGATTTTGCTTGTATCAAAAAATATCATGCCAAGTTTCGTTCTTTAGTGGAGCTCAATATTTCATCATCTTAAAAACGATGTGGGAGTTTTCCCAAAGCAAAACATTTCTTACATTTTACGAACAGCAATCTAGACTGTTGTAGGTAAGTGGTGTTTTTTGGGGGGGGGGGGAGAGAGAGAGTAGAAAGAGAGAGAGTAGAAGGAGAGAGAGTAGAAAGAGAGAGAGTAGAAGCAGGTCAGGGTGACCACCTACATACTAAAAAGCCAGGGCACTCATAGTCGGTGAAAGCGAAAACAACACACAAAATAGTAGGTGAGTTCGGTCCCACATAATTCAAAATTTTCAAGTAAAATTTAATCCTAATCTCACACCATATATACCCCTTTTCTCCTCGCTCCCTCTCCCACACCACCACCTCTTCCTCTCTCTCTTCCCAAAACCCAAGACTCTGTTTTTCTCTGCTTCTCCAGACTGTGTGAACCTTAAGCCTTTTTAATGGCCAAGGACATGGAGGTTGCAGAGAGGGGCTCCTTCTCAGCCAAGGACTACCACGACCCACCGCCTGCGCCGCTCATCGACTCGGCCGAGCTCACCAAATGGTCGTTTTACAGAGCTCTCATAGCTGAGTTCGTAGCCACTCTTCTCTTCCTCTACGTCACTGTGCTCACAGTGATTGGCTACAAGAGCCAGACCGACCCAGCCACCAATGCTGACGCTTGCGGTGGGGTTGGGATTCTGGGCATTGCTTGGGCCTTTGGAGGCATGATCTTTGTGCTTGTTTACTGCACTGCTGGGATTTCAGGTCTGTTTTCTCTTCTGGGTCTCTCTGGTTTTATCTCTACGCATATACATAAGTAAAAAGTTGAAGTCTTTGACGTTGGTTTTGCTTGTAAAACACAGAAGTTAGCCAAAAAGTTTTTTATCTTTTAAGTGGGTTTTCGTTATTTTTCTTGTATGTATAGAATTTAGTTAAAAAGATGAAGTCTTTGATGTGGGTTTGGTGTGATTTTGCTGCTGCATATAGAAACTATTAAAAAGCTGCTTTTCTAATGTGGGTTTTATGGGATTTTCCTTATACATGCATAAATTGTTGAAAAAGCTGTTTTTTTACAATGGGTTTTGTAACTTTTGCTGAACAGGGGGTCACATCAACCCGGCGGTGACATTTGGGCTGTTCCTGGCTCGGAAGGTGTCGCTGGTGAGAGCTGTGCTGTACATGGTGGCTCAGTCGTTGGGGGCCATAGCCGGTGTTGCGCTGGTGAAGGCTTTCCAGAAGAGCTACTACATCAAGTACGGCGGCGGAGCAAACTCACTTAGCGATGGGTACAGCACCGGAGTTGGATTGGCTGCTGAGATTATTGGCACCTTTGTGCTGGTTTACACCGTCTTCTCTGCCACTGACCCCAAGAGGAGTGCTAGAGACTCCCATGTTCCGGTACATACACACCCTTCATCTATAATTTGCAATTACCATTTCCTCCTCTATCTATATTACAGAACGGTAATTGAAAAAATAAATAAAGAAAACAGGGGAGCTGATAAAATTAGAGAAAAAAAAAGCTAGTTTCTTCAGAAAATTTGAAGGATCCACAAGCATGTCTCTTTTGGATTTAATTTTGCTTTCTTTATATTGTAAAATTTAATTTTTGCGTGTGCTAGAAAATGCATTAATTATATTCTTTTTCCTGTTTAACAAACTCTTGACTTCATTTTTTTGGTTATGAACAAGTGCATTATTGGATTGATACCATACAAGGACTTTAAGCTTAACTTAAGAAATGGGACAAAATAGCCTCTATTTTTCTCTAACTTCTTGTGGAAATATATACCCTCATTTAACCATCATTTAGTCTTTGGACAAGTTAAGGTGTCCCACACACAAGTCCACAACCACAGGTTTAGATGTTCTTAAACCATTCATTAATGTAAACTAATCACCCTCAAATACCTAACTGATGTTAACACAATAGGATCCTATACTTGTTTTTGGGTGTTTGTATCGTGCTTAAACCCAAAATGACATATCGGAACCAAGTATTAGGACAAAAGCTTGAGTTCAACCGTTTCACTGTACTCCTGGGGATAGTGCAACAAGCAGAATTTCGTCAAATATTAGATGTTGCCCTTCAAATTATAAGAACCAAAAAACTCTTTTAAGTCTCATGATTATATTGTTTAGAATAAAATTTCCTACAAGTGGTACACTGCCCTAGTGGAGTAGGATCTTCCTCTTCAGCAAACTGCGTTTCGAGTTCAAACCATCTCCCCTCTAGCTATTAGATGTTGCCCTTCAAATTTTTAGAAACAAAAAACCCTTTTAAGTCTCATGATGATATTGTTTAGAATAAAATTTCCTATTGAGTAGGGTGAAAACAATGAGCTCGCTGGGCCAAATGTTTTTTTCTAGTTAGCATTTCAGGGCAATAGGGCATCATGCAGTGCAATAGATGCGGTCACCTAATTTTGTTTTCTTTCAACAAGTTGATTCAACTTTTTCAAATTATTTTCTCTCTCAACTTTTCTCCTTTCCATCATTCCTAACGTGCTCTGCCTTCTTCAAGTATTGTCATGACTCATGACCCATGACTCGCTCGAGGTCTCGACGTCAATCTGTGGGCCCTTCACATTCCTCTTGAGGAAATCCTCTTTTAACCACCTCAACAGCCACTTGTTTAGTTATTGTTTAATACTTACAACAAAAACAATAATAACAAAGTTTTATTCTACTAAGTGGGGTCGACTGTATGATTCTTAAAACGTTATTGCGCTCGGTTTTATACAAAATCTTCCGTTGGCTCCAGGTACTCCATATCTTTTTTTATAATCTCTTGCAAAACCTCCTTAGGGCTTCCTTTACCTCTTTTTCTTGAATTTCCGTCTCGTAGTTGCATCTTCTAACCAGAACATCCCTAAGGATTATTGTTTAATAGTTAAAAGTTGGATTAAGGTGTGATTTGTTTCTTGTGTTAACAGATTTGATATGCTGAGTCAGAAATGAATGAAAGTTGCCTAATTTTGTTTTTATTTAGCCTCACAATCACGGGCATGTCTTTTTTGAGAACTGTTTTAATCCATTTTCAACTCTTCTATCCTGTTTCAAACTGTCCTGTTGTCTGATTTTATAAATGTTTTCCAATTGTATGTATTCCCATCGAGATTCTTAGTTATCTTGGGTTGTATATCTTTTCGTGTCTATCTCTTAAGTCATGTGACAAGAGAGATAGACAGGAGAATATACAATCCGTTACATGGTAGATTCTCTCTATCTCTTATTCTAAGATGCTAAATTGTGGAATGTTGTGGAATTTGAAGGTTTTGGCTCCACTGCCAATTGGGTTTGCTGTGTTCATTGTCCACTTGGCCACCATCCCAATCACTGGCACTGGCATCAACCCTGCTAGAAGTCTTGGAGCTGCTGTTATCTACAACAAAGACAAGGCTTGGGATGACCAAGTATGTACTCCAATATTAATTCTTCTTCATTTTTACGTTATCATTATAACGTAAGATACTCCGGAACACTGTAGAACTTTCACTAATATATATTCTTGTTTACTTTTTTGTTGTTTGCAGTGGATTTTCTGGGTAGGACCCTTCATTGGAGCAGCAATTGCAGCCTTCTACCACCAATTTATCTTGAGAGCAGGAGCTGTCAAGGCCCTTGGATCATTCAGGAGCAACCCCCATGTTTAAATTTGAATATTTTTAGAGAATATGAAGGGATTTGGAGGAACAATAAGTTAATTATTAAGGGGGAAGTAGTATTTATATTAAACTGTTGCTTGAACTTATGCTATGTGTGTGAAGGCTTCTTTTTGCTCCTCTCTCAATTAAATTTCCATTAGAAAAAGGGGCTCAGAGGCCATGAAATTGTAGATATAGTCGGATTGGTTCTTTTCTTTTTACTGTTTCTGCAAGAACTTGCCTTTGAATTTACTTCAATGTCACTGTCATTTTCTCAGGATTCTCCTTGTTTTCTTCTTTCTAGTCATATCATGCTTGAAGATAAATGCTTTTATATTTTTGGGGTCACTTTTGCTTGCTATATGATGGTGGCTCAATGAGCTCCAATTGAAGCTCAGTGGGTTGGGCACTGTGAAAACCAGAAGGTGAATACTATTTTGGATTTAGAAATCAAAAGACGACTTCAAATCAACAAGACTCTTCGTTTTGTGAGGGTCAGGGAGGGATGGGTGGAGTAGTGTCCACGACCCTTGCAATATATTGAGGGAGGAAACATGGGGAGTTTGACATAACTCTCTAAGCGGTTGTAGTCATAACTCTCTAAGCGGTTGTAAGATTTCTTAATTTTTCTTTTTGAAATAACTTATACACATCTTTACGTGTGGCGAAATGTGAAACTTAACAAATGAATAATTTAATTGTGGGATCATCCAAATGCATAGGTGGCTAGGAGTATCTATTATTCATGCGCCTAGAGTATACCTCCCAATTGACTTATTTCCTCCATGAGGAAACATGTAGTGTGAAACACGTGCGAGCGTTGGGTTTAGAAGTGGGCATTTTTGCTATGTTATCTTTAAAGAAGTTGAGGTTATAATCTTGACACAATTGCCATTGAGAGCAAGTCTAGCGGAAGGCCAAGTAGCAGGACAATTGGGTTAAATTGCCCCTTGTCCTCAAGAAGGCGCTCCAGTGGGTTTAAAAAGGGGAGGCAATAGGAGGCATAGGGTAGGAGCTCGTTAGACCATCTCTAACCGAACGAGCCTTCTAACCCTCTAAGATATTAATATTTTAATGAACAGTACAATGTCATATTTGACTCCATCTCCAACCGAGGGCCAAACATAATTTATTATTTAAATTTAATGTTATTTCATATTGTTTAATGTTGTTTAATGTTGCTTAATTTAATTTAATGTTGTATAATGGCTTAGGAAGTTATAGGAAAAAAATAGAATTAAAAAAAATTAAAATATTTTGTGAAAAAAAAAATAAAAATAAAAAGGCCTACCATTCCTGTTGGATATAACTGACAGTAATTTAATAAGTACAATGCTGTCGGATATAATCGACAGGAATAATAAAAATTCTGGCTAGCCCAGGGCTGGCTGGCTAAGTTGGGCTAGCTGGTTGGCCATTTGGCCCTTTTTTTTCCAGTGGGGCCCACAAGCCCTTTGGCCTAGCTCTTGGTTGGAGACGATTTTCGAGCTATTTTTGGTCTTCTAGCCCTCTAGACTCTTCAGTTGGAGATGGTCTTAGCTTACCCTGCCAATTGACGCTAAGCTTGAGTCCACTGGCAACTACGATGGCCATCAACGACGTCACCCACAGACAGCCCCCCTCCCCCAACTGGCAGAACGACTCCAATTTGTAGCAGTCACAACCATTGAGTTTCCAACTGTCCTTTTGAGATGGACCGTTAGATTTCCAACAGTAAAAAAATATTTTATAAAATTCAAAAAATGATCCAGCTCCTTATAATTTTTTTAATTTTTTTTATTTATTTTTTAATTTATCGATACAAGACAATTTTCTAAATCCTCACAACTTTCTAGAGGTGACGATAATCTTTGCACATAATCTTGCAAATTATGGGGAGTCTATCCCTAATAAGTGGAAATATTATATGAAACTGGTTGATAAAGTGGTCTGCTCCATTTTGTCCGTTGGCACAACATACTATCCGCATCGTTGCCTTCACTTTACTTCTACACTCTACCACTATCTACCATCTCACCCTTATCCCAAGATTCCCAACAACAAAATCAATCCCAACATTTTATATACACGTGTGTGTATAAATCTCGCAGCAAATTGTGGCTGTTTGTTATAAGTTTTTAAATTATGAAATGCACTGTGATATTTGAGACTTTTATAGTAGCTTATGAAACCTCAAATCCATGAATGTGAACATCTTATCTTCCAATATCTATATGCTGTAATATTTACGTTGCAGCCTTAGAGCTAATTTGAAAGTGTTTTTAAAAATGATTGAAAATATTTTTGGTAAAAATATTTTTGAAACCAATTTTTAATGAAAGTGCAAGTAAATCTTGGAAAACACTTAAAGTGCTTAGAAGAAGCACATAATTGGCAATGGCAGAGCCAGGATCTTACATCGTGAGGGGCCTTCACAAATATAAAACTTTATCTTTTTAACGTCTAAAATACTATATAGATTGATTGCATTTCTATATATTTACCTCAACTCATAGACGGAGAGAAATTATACATCATAGGTTAATATGCAGATTAAGATAGAGGAAGATTACAATTTTCAAACCGCATCGACCATATAGTCACTTAATCCAACAAATATTTAAGAGCATGGCTTAAGGAAAGAGACAAACGATGGACCAGAAGTTCAAGCCAACAAAAAAAAAATATCAGCTAACATCCTTAGCTTAATAGCAGTTAGTGGTAAATCCTGATCGTTAGATTCAGTTACCTGCTTGAAAACTTCAACACAAAGATGAACTTGGAAGTAATTAACAAGTAGAAGAAGCTACATTGTTGTAACTAGAATAAGAGAATTACAAATCCAAAAACTTCAAGATTACAACTAAACTTACCAAAAGTAAAAGGAGGTTATGTTATAGCTTATACATATAGAAAAGGAAAAAAATTGCAGGATAGGCCCATGACTACCCTTGTCCCTTAGTGACTTTGCCACTGATAACTGGTGCTTCTTGTAGAAAACACTTCAAGTGTTTTTGGAATCTACAATTATTTCTATAATGGTATTTTCAGTCATTTTAAAAACACTTCTAAATGAACCATGATGTGGTACTGAGGCTGCATGGGGAACAAAGGGAGGGAATTAGTATACCATTAACGTGTTCTATATCAAAAATAAAAAGAAGTAATAGTGAAATGCATCCTAAGAAAAGAAGTCTAAAAGCTGGGGACTAATGTTCACGATAAAATTGTTTACTCCGACTGTGAAAATTTCAAATACGACACGTTACTTTGAAACTTAATAAGATTCAATGAGTACTCGATTTCTACGATGAAAACACCATTAACACTTTCATTTTTATGCCTCCAAAAGCCCAAAACACGACTTATATGGACCATGGCTCCTTTCTTTTAAATATTGGATGGGCCTTGTGGCTGCCCTTCCATTCCCCAAAAAGCCTAAATAGAAGTGGGCTGTATTTTGCTTCTTGTGGCGGAGCCTAACAAGTTGAAGATGGGCCTAATAGCTAGCTGACAGTTTACCAGATCAAGTGAGGTTAGCTATGTAGCTAAACAACATCCTATCTTACCTAACCCACATTGAGTTTGAGTTGCCACTGGGTCTCTTGAGACTAGCTAGATTCCAATACCTCTACCTCAAAGGGCCAAAAGAGTGACGTAAACATATACACCCTTATTCTTGCCATTTTTAAACGTATTATAAGCATATTACTTCACACTGTTGGCATGTAGAGAAATTTTCAATGTCATTGTAATATCGTCACGTACTCTTAGATAATAAGTGAATTAGTAATATCACGCGATACTGTTACTGTTATATAAAAAAATTTGAGTAAGACAACTTGACTAGCTGGATGGTCAGACACTCTCACAGAAGAACAAGCCTCATTGCTTTTTCGTACCTGTGACCCGATGTTGGTACAATTTACAATCACACAATCTCACCCTTTGTGACATTGACTTGATCATCAAGCTACCATACTAAATATTGTCCTGGGATTAAAACTTGGGAGTTTTAACGAAAAGCCTACGGTACTGTTCATTTTAACGAAAAACCACATTTTTACACTAAAAAGTCAAACCTGCTACTATTCACTTTACCCTTTATTTTGTCCTTATCATTAAAACTCAAAGTTTTCAAACATTTTTCATTAGTTTTCCTTTAAAACTTTCATGCAACATGTTTCATACCATTTTCTCTCTGTCTTTTAACCACATTAGTCATGTGATGAGATAGATAAAAGAAAGGATATGAAACTGAAACATGGAATATAAGTAAAGAAAATGTGTGCACGCTTCTATGATTGCTTCTGCTAGCACGGCAAACAAGTCCAATACTTCAAAGTTAAGCAACCACCGTCCCTCCTTCTTAAGAGCTCACTCTCACCCTCACCCTCACCCTACACCACCAAAGGAACCTCCCTCTGCAATTCCATATAGCAACCACGGCCACCGCAACTTCTTCTTCAAACTTCAACTGCAAAAGTTACAACAAGTTAATCAAATTTACTTATGGCACCCATCACCAGCCTCATCTGCTTCGTTCTCACTCACTTTGGTTTTCTCTGGACACCCACATTTTTTCAAAATTTCAGGTATGAAAACCCCATTGAGCTTGAGCGAGGTACATTCCGAAGTTACAGGTACGAAAATCCCCTCGGTCTCTCTCCCCTGGGTTTTGGTTTTGCACACCCTGCGCTTGCAACCCTTATGTAATCTCATCATCTGCAGCTACCTGCATTTAATTGTTGTTCAAACTTAATCAAGACCATATATATATATATGTATGTATGTATGTTGAAGGAATCAAAGTTCGACATGACCGGCTACTTTTGATCTCGTTCGATGAAGTGATCATGGAGGGCATTGTTTGGTTCTGGAGCTGCAGATGGTGTTCTGGTCATGCCAAACATTATTGTATAACATATGAATGTATTGTACATATGTTTTGTTATGCATCGTCTATGATCAGGAGAATTAGTCTATTGTATTGGGAAAACTCAAGGTCAAATTTGTTTTCAGTTTAAAAAAAAAAGTGAAAACTAAAACCAAAAACTGAAAAAAAGAAAAAGAAAAAGGTTATTAAACGGCCGAAATGTTTAAATGAAATGTCTAAATGTAACAAGTTTGAATGAATTTAGATGACCTTTATGGTTTAAGGTTGCCTTGAAGAGAAGCAATTAGAGCTAACTAGCAATCGTGCCCGCGCGTTGCCGCGGGTTTTAAAAGTGCATGCATAAAATTTGCAAAAAGTTTTACAAACATGTATGTGTCTTCATCGTATTTACAGGAAGGAATAAACATATAGAAATAACAAATGGTACAGTTTTGTTCTAGTAACTGGAAAAAAAAAAACACAAAATTAGCAACAGGAACAACAAAAACCCAAAATCAAATAAGTCAAATTCAGTTTTTCATCATGATTGTGCAAAAAAGAAAATCATACATCACTAACACGTAAAAGCGATTCAGCAAACTGACTTCGGTCAGGTTCAAAAACTTTGGAAGCAAAAGGAGCATAATGACCTGCAATACACTCCACTCAATTAAGAAAAGCTGGAATAGTTGTATCATTAACCAAACTGATATGATCTTTGCCATGCAAAACATATTTGATACATCTATTTAATAAATAAGAGTTAATAGTTTCTGGTCTGCATTATCTCTGGAATAATACCAAATTATCCAAAAATTAGAACCAAACAGAGTGTTTGTTATTGATCTACCATATACAATATATGTATTGTTCTCCACCCATGTGAGAACGCTATTTGACAACGAAAGCAAAAGAAATACCTCACCATTCAGAAAAATTGCCACCATCAATGTTCTTAATCCCCAATATAAAAAGTGCTAATTTTCACAATGGTAATTGAATCACACACCTTAATTCAGCATTACATCATTGTTTAATTTAACTAAACATATGGTTGAATTCATAATTAAGCTCTAATTAATCACTGAAGCTCTCAAACCTTTGTAAAAGCTTCAAATGATTTTAAACTAAAAGCTTCAAATGATTTTAAACACTCTGCCTTTCAAAGCCTTTTGATTTCTGCATACTAATCTAAAGAAAGCTGTATTTAAGCATTTAAGCTTTTAAATTTTTGTAAAACCCTTAACCAATTTTGAATACTTTCCTTTTCAAAGGTTTTTCCTTGCTCATCATCACTGACTCAAACCAATAACGAAGACAACTCCAAAAAATAAGTGGAAAGCACACTGAGTTTCTCTTCTTAAAAAACGATTAAAATCTGAAGTAACCCCACACACCAATCAGAACAAATCGAGTCTCCCTTCTTAAAAAACGATTAAGATCTGAAGCAACCACACACACCAATCAGAAGCAAAGCGAAAAAACATTACCAACTCAACTTATATCAGACTTTCTTCCAAACATATACAATTCTGGACCAAAAAATTACTCACGTGGAAAACCAATTTATTAGAACCATCGTAAACACAACAGATAAAACCAATTTGGCAAGGCTCCTTTCAAATAAACACAAACTAAGAATCGAAAATTGCACATAGTTGTTTTAAACATACCTAAGCTCAATATAATTTCTTTATCAGTAATCTGAAGAGGTAGCACATGATCAGCCTCCAATTTGACAAAAAAATTTGTCCCAACCTCCAGATCCGCAAAAAAATAAAAAACAGAAACAAAGAGCTTAAATTTCTTACCCTAGAGATCAAAAAATAAAGATCAAACGTTGAAAACAAACTGACCTTAAAATTTTGATCCCAACGATGGCAAGATGAGAACAAAACGCTGACCTGTTATGAACCCAATTTGTGATTGAGGCTTATGCTTTAATTAAAGAGTCAAAATAGTTGTAATTGAGGGTTACTGGTTATTAGGATAATTTGTTAGAAATGCCAGCTGGCAGGAGTCACACTTCGTGTATAAGAGCACCTGCTCTTTGGTTTGAAAACAGATCAGAATTTACACAAACAGAAATATAAACAAAAAAATATTCAAGAGCTCTGCTCTCTCTCTTCCTTCCCTCTCCATCTCTTTTCTATGTGTTACTTGCAGGTTGATTAAGGGCCTAGAGATTTGGATCGTATCAATGGTATCATCCTTCTCGAATCCTGGTTTCCCTTCTGTGGACGCCCACCCGAACCGTCTTCCTGCCATGGATGCACGCCTCTCCGCTGCAATCGACTCCTTTGAAGCTTCGATGCGTGCTGCGCTCCGTGATGCATTCCGCGAAGCTTTGGATTCTGCATTCGCAAATTTCACGACGAATTTCAGCCGTGATTGGGCCTTGCTCCGCCGCGACTCGGCTCTCAGAGCGGAGGGAGTTTCTGATCCAGTCCCGACTACTTCCGATGACACGCAATCAATCGTTCTCGGTCATCCCGGACTTCAAGGAGACGATACTCCGCCGAGACTTCCATCTCCAATCGAAGTCCATTCCGTTCCGTCGTTGTTTTCGTCATCACCATTGTTGTGAGAAATCGCAGCTCCGTCCGTCAAGCCACAGTTGAACTCGAACGATACGTTGGCATCGACAATTCACACCAGTGTGCAAGGTTTTGTGTCTCCTTTGAGGAACACAAGAACCACCAAAATTGCAGTCCCTTTTCTACTAGCAGACCAAAACGTCAGTGACTCCATCAGCCTTGAGGAGTATGGAGATTACTGGAGCTTCAACCCACAGACTATATGTCTTTATATGCTGCCCTTAACGCATACAAACACCACAAAGCGTCGACACGAGGTATTGACATCCTTGCTTTCCAATTTTACAAATCGGAAGGACAAATGGTATTGGGTTTTGCAGCTTATTCTGGCATATTATACTGGTGTTATTGTGATAATGTATGAAGACTTCTTAACTGCTAAATGTGGATGGGGTAATTGGTACCTTGTGGGTAAATTTGTGATGAAGAATTTCTATGCATTGCATCTGTTTGATGAAATGTTTGAGAGGCATAATATGGAGAATATGTCATTCAGTAGCAACCTGGAAGCTTTGGATATTGTTGTACTTGTATATCGGTCTTGGCCTAAAGATCTTGTCGCTAGTTTCACTAAGAAGAATGAGACCTTGGGTCATATCCATGCTATCAAGCAGTTCCTCTGCTTATCATTGTTACACATCTGTGTGTTGACAGTCATGGCCATTTCCCAGCTTCACTATTCTATTTTCACCAGCTTATTATTGAAATTGAATAAGGATTTTTGTAATAGGGTTGATGTACACCTTGATGCTGTTTCTTTTCCTAATTGCGTGGAGCATGACCAGATTTTCCAGCAACCGGGTTGGTGTCACAAGCTCAATGATCCTTGTGACAATATATCTTATCAAAGAGTTTTCTTCAATAAGAGGAATAATAAAAAATGGTTGATGGAGAAGCCCTGCATTCTCTCTTTCACGGTAGTAGAAGAAAAGGGGAAGAGAAAGGCTTTCGGGTTTGTTACATCCATTATCAGGCTCTTGGAAGAATCTGCCAACTTGAAAGGGCTTAAAGGTGGACATGTCGGACAAGAACAGGACATGTTTGCAATTCTCAGCTGTAAACACATAAATGATCTTCTCAAAATCAAGGCAGAGTTATTCCCTTGCAATTTCCATAAATTGCTTCCTATTGTTCTTTGCCTACCCTTGGTTATTGAGCATGATAATGCATGGAAAATTGCCATATTATTCTGTGATGCTGCACTAGATACTATAGTATTACAATTCCTCTTGGAGCTATTGAGTGTAGGAAAGGCTAGTGTGGGTATTGTTATAAGAGAGGGAACTACAAATGAAAATGTGTTTGATATCAGGACTTGGGCCATTTTGTTTGAAGATCATTGTTTCATGGTCGAAGAGATGTTATATTTGGCAGAGATGGATCAACATTTTCCTGATGACACCTACTTATCTGATGCCTTGCCACTTAATCCAAGGAAATCACTGATTGCACAGACCTCTTACTTCAAGAAAGTCATTTTCATGGTTACCAACAATCTCACAAGTTCCCCAAATTTAGAGATTGAGGTCAAGCTTCTTTTTCAGGAGAATGGAACAACAACATCTTCAATCTTACTTTTCTCATTTCATGGAATACATTCCAAGGAGTGTGGGAAATCTGGGGAAAAAAAGGCGCTACAATTTGTGGCTGAAACTGCGCAGCAGTGTGGTACCGTCAATGCAGTGAGGCAGTACTTGTGGTTGTTTGAAGAATTTCCTCCAAAAGTTGTGCATGCTTATGTGGATTCCTTCAATTTCAGAGGTAGGGGCTTTGATGAAGCATGGTTCCACCGCTTTGCAGGAAAATTCAAGGAAAAGTACAAGATTGGTGTCTTCCAAAATGCAACGGCTTGCCTTCACCTTTGTACCACATGTGAGATGCTCAAGAAGGTACTTAGTGCAAATCATGAGGCACCTTTGAATACAGAGTGTTTAATGGAAGAGAAGGTATTTTCACGCATGAAGTTAACTAGTATACTTGGTCTTTTCCATGATAACTCTTTGTACTACGAGATGACTGATGAATCTCTGATGAGTTACAAGGGAAAGAGTAATGAAAATGAGTACCTTATCAATCACATTGATTCATCCAAGCACATTGATTTTTCATCTGGGGGGGTCACATCTACTCTTCGTATCACTGATGGTGCACTTGCGATGGTGGATGGTATTGAGGAGGCTTCAACTTGTAGATCAGCTGATCTGCAATCTTCAATTGCCACAAGTGAGACAATCATGAACAACTTATATGATGACCTTACTGCAGTTATTCTCTTGCTACTAAAAAATGCTGACGCCCGTGAGAATGTTCTTAAGTATCTTGCAAAGGTGATCAACAGATACTCATCATGGGCTCATATTCAGGTGGATCCTCTTCCCTGTGATATTTCGAGGTCTGAATATCAGTGGCATGTCCCAAGTCACCAAAATGCTTGGAAACAGATTACTAAGGAGGGTTCATATAATGGCCAGTTCCAAGGACAGTTTCACTTTGTCTTTATTGTCGCCAGCAGGACAAGCATCTTCAACACCAAGGCTAAAATTGCGTTGAAGGAAAATTTTGCTACTGCCGCCACCCTGCTAGTTGCTGCTCGTTTCAAACTAGTTTCCACAGTTATTTTTTAAGCCTTGAGGACAAGGCTAATTTTCAAGGGGGAAATATTGTTATGAACCCAATTTGTGATTGAGGCTTATGCTTTAATTAAAGAGTCAAAATAGTTGTAATTGAGGGTTACTGGTTATTAGGATAATTTGTTAGAAATGCCAGCTGGCAGGAGTCACACTTCGTGTATAAGAGCACCTGCTCTTTGGTTTGAAAACAGATCAGAATTTACACAAACAGAAATATAAACAAAAAAATATTCAAGAGCTCTGCTCTCTCTCTTCCTTCCCTCTCCATCTCTCTTCTATGTGTTACTTGCAGGTTGATTAAGGGCCTAGAGATTTGGATCGTATCATGACCAACAAAGCGTTCGACACCGGAGAAGACCGGAAACCAAATCCCCAATAAAATTAAAGTCATGATCTCTTTTGAGACTATTTTGCGAAGAAAGAGCAAAGATTTGGCAGCAAAAGAGGGAGCGATGAAGGAGAAAATCGCAGAGCAACGGAGATGAAAAAACGAAGAGAAAAGGTAAAGTAAAAACGATGCGGTCAAAGCAGAGAAAGAAACAATGAAAGACGCAGAAGGGCACAACCGACTTTCCACTGTAGAAAAGTGGAAACAGTAAGCAGAACAAAGAAGAAACCGAGGTCAATTTCGTCAAATCACTGTTAATAAACCGTAACCGAAACTGAGTTTTAGTATATATAATTTCTACAATCTACCTTCCTCTATTTCTACACTTTATCTGATATGACGGACCAAGTCATTCCACATCACTGTCAAGTCTACTTCATCGTCTTATCCCATCTTCATTGTTGCACATTTTCAACCAGGATGACCTGCCTTGTTCCCCTTCAACCTAAGTTCGGTGTGGTGTAGACGGGGTGATGCTTTTGTAATCGTTGTTGCGTCCCTCTTCATGTATTCCCCCCTCCCCTTTTTTCACTGCTTTTATCTGTATGCTTTATTTATGTCTCTTTGTTTGCCCTTCGTAGCTTTCAGCGTTCTCTTGGCTTTTGTCTTGATAATGAAAATTTTCAATTTTTCAAAAATGAAAAGCGTCCAATTGCAAATTACTCAAACCCATAACTTACCAATAACCCAAACTTGGAGTATTTCAATTGCGTAGGGTGTGCAATTGCATTAAATAAGATCCAACGTTGCAATAGAGCACATTTCATATCATACATAAAGTATATAGACACTTACTTTTAATTCTAAGGGAAATTCTCTCGTTTCAATCATAAATTATTGCATCGTACTGGAACGCCATTAAAAGATGTAATTATTTCAATTTTTTTAATGTGTTGATTGGTATTGAAATTATTTCTACCCATATCATAACATGCAGATTAGCTATTACATAATTGTATATAATTTTTTAGTCATAATCAAAATAGATTTCTTTTTATTCATGGGCATAATCTAAACTATTCTTCTTATTTACAAGGAAAGAAATTTGAACTCGAGTACAAAGTTAATCAGGTGATAAATTAACCAAAATCTTGAGAAAACTCAATAACTGTTGTGACATATGTTCTTATCAATATATGATTGCGTAAATCCTAAGTAGAGATCAAATAGGAATCCTTTGGGATCTAGAAGATATTTCCTAATATATTTTGTATTACTTGGATAACAAGTTTCTCTCATTCTTATTACTATAAATAAAGGCACAAGGACTGGGGAATTAATACACAATTCCTCAAGCCTATTCTCCACTCTCTCTCTCTCTTTCTCTCTCTCTCTCTCTCTCTCTCTCTCTCTCTCTCTCTCTCTCTCTCTCTATGCCGCACCCCTTAGTAAATATAGGCCACAACACGTTATCATCATGCTCTTCACACTGTGCTAAAGAGAATTTATTCGTCTTCAATCAGGGGAGTATTACATTTCAATTATTTTTAATTGATTAAAATTTGATTTTATTGAATTCATATACTTCTATTGATTCAATTTATTTATTTTTCTTATGCTTAATGTGATACAAGCTTTGAAGATAGAAAGCCAAAATTGAAGAAATAATTTTTTGCATCAAACTAGTTCATCAATATAATCACGCAATCAGGTTCCTCCAAAACAGCGGTTTTTATCTCGATATTTTTGCAACCCTAATAGAATGAACATTCACCATAATGAATGACCCAACTTTACGTTTTTCGAATTTTAGATTCTACATAAATTGTGTATGCATTATAATCATAATCCTATTGAATTATGTGAATTGATATTGTGATATTACTATGAATTATTATGAGCAATTGAAATTCATAGAATTAAAAAAATTAAAAAATAAAAAAAATGCTAGGGTTTGGTGGAAATCCACCAAGCCGTGGCACCAAGCCGCTGAGTTCCCCTATGCCAAGCCCTGAGCTAAGAGGGCCTGCAACCCTCCATTGAACCCATAACGCGTCACCACTGGACGAAGCGATTGGGCCATATTTTTGTAAAAAGAATTAGGCTTAGGAAAGTTCCCGGGCCCACTATCTGCACAGATGTAGGCCTGGAAACATGTAACCTCCCGTAGGCTTGAAGTTTATTGCCCTGTGTGATGGGCTGATACAAGTGTGGAGCCTTTAGGCTTCAAGCCTGAAATAATATTGGCCTACGTGACATCAGCTCGTTAGGTTGTGGTCCTCCCCTGCACCACACTACACTTGATCAGCACCCCTGCATGGGCTCTTGCTGACTTAGGCCTACAACTCCATTTATTTTTGGTGTGTTAGGGATTGGCATGCTTCTTGCCCCTTCTTGACCCATGACTATTCCAACCCATATTTTTGGGCTTGGATCCCATTACCTTTCAGATTTTTTTATTTTTATTTTTATTTTTTTTATTTTTATTTTTTTAACTTTGGTCCAATGCCTTGGGCCACCAATTATATTGCCTTTTTTTTAGGCCTTATGGGTTTTAGATTTTTTTGTCCAACTTTTAATTTTGGCCTGAAGTTCAAATATTTAAATTATAAATTCTATACATATTTGCATATTTTCTCGTTGCATATTTTTGTATATATTGCGTTTGTTTGCAGGTATTATGAACTTGAAGTTTAGGAAAAGTGCCATAGAAACCTAAAGTTTCTTAATGCTCAACACTCATGTTGAGACGCGAAGTTTTCCATGCTTAAATCCGTTTAAACCAACCCATGTCTTAGAACCTGAATGTTCTAACTTTGAAGTTTATGGAAATTTTATAAAACACCAATCACATTCTTGTTTCCGCCATTCAACATATTGTTGAATTGTAACAAGTTCAATTTCACTGATTTGGAAGTTTCGAACAAGAAACTACTTTATGTGGATACAACAAGTGACACCCCACTTGACTACGGCTAGTTACGAAATCATTGTAACTAGTTATGGTATGGAATAGATGAATAAGCCTCCACCATAATCTTCATTCGAAAACTTATGCCTGAAGCATATCAAATGGAATTATGTTGAGGACTCCATGGCTCTTTGACTCATTATGGACCATGCAATGATGAATTCTTGCCTAAACCAAAACATGATTGAAACCTTTACGTCCATGAATAGGTACAATTCTGAAGTTTATATCCGATCAAATTTTGACAGGAAGAAAATCTTCCTCGTCTTTCTATATCTAAATTGCTCCTGAAGTAGTAGTACAAATAGCAGAAGCCACCAAATTCTCGGATCTGATTACTACCACACTTGTGAGAGAAAGGTACCCCAACAATTCGGCTGGGAGGTACTGAACGGTATAGACCCAGTTTCGACTGGAGTCAACCGAATAGTGGTGTCTTGCTTCGACAGAAATGCACCGAATAGGCATGCTCTGCTTCAGCAAAGGTGCATCGAACGGTAATGCCCTGCTTCGGCAGAGGCCTACCGAACAGACCCCTCCAGCTTTAGCTAGAGCCTATCGAACCCAAGTTTGGGTCAGTCAGTTAGTCTCTTTCTCTCTCTTTCTCTCTCATACGATAAAATTTTGAGTTGTTTTACATTACAACATATGGTAGAATCAAGCTTGCCAAGATGTGGTATCACGCATGAAGCATGATCCTTGGCACATAAAACTTCAAGAATAAATGGTAGTATTCCCGAACCTCTACCTTGCAGAATCTAACTCTGTTTTAATGAAATAGATCATTTGTTATGCACTTGTATATGCCTTTACCAATGTTGTTGAGGAGTACCATTCCCGTAGTCAATCTGTGAGACTAATTTTGCTCCATCTAACACATTTGGAAGAGTGAAATTTGACATGGCAGACCTATTGGCCCAATCCACTTATCTTTTTGGTTTACTTTGTGAATTTATTTATTTTATTCTTGGATTTAAAATTGGTGTTTGGACGTCACTATTGTTCTCGAATAAGAGTTAATTAGTGAAAATTACCACATGTGACTACAATTAACTCATGCTTAGGTATGTTTTGTGGGGAAGTTAGCAGTTTGGTTCTATGCTAACTTCATACCTAACCCTTGACAACCTTTCATGCTTATCCAACCTGATTGTGGGGTATGGCACTGCCCTATATTGTCTAATGGTACTAATTTTACCATAAAGGGAAGCCTTATACTCACTCATTCTGGAAGAACACCCTTTGGAGTTTTAAGGATATTCGAGAGCACTATTACCATATTAAAACCAATGTAGAAAATGGATTAAAATTCTTTAGCATATTACCATATTGCACTTCCTACGAATATAGCCAAATGCATATTCTAGAGAAGATGGAATGCTTAACAAGTGGATTACACCCATTTAGGTCCACTATGTGGTTGTCTAGAAGCCCGCGATTCCAAAGGAATTTTCTCTATGGATGAACATTTGGGATATCTAGAATGATCCGTGATGTGCCATTTTGGGCATCCTTTTACCAAAAGTAAAGACATCAAACCTGGACTCGTATTATACATTAGTACCCTCAATCTTTTCTACAAAGGATTCAAAGGGGACATTTGTGGACCGACTCAACCACCATGCGAACCATTTATATACTTTATGTCACAAGTGTGGCTATTGTCTACAAGCTGTATTCTCCACACTGGTGGCTCAAATTAACAAGCTCAGGGCTCACCACCCTGATTATCTGATCAAATTTATTTGATTTGATAAGTTGGAGAATTTACATCGAAAACTTCGACTTTCGATGGATATTGCATGTCGGTTGGGTTTTGAAGTTGAACATCAAGTACCCTATGTTCATACCCAGAATGACCCAACAGAAGCATTCATTAAACACCTTCAAATGATTGTGCGATCGATTGGTCATATGTACCAAGTTCCACGATCTCTGCTTGGGGCCATATAATATTGCAAGCAACCATGTTGGTCTGCTTGAGGCCCTTCACAACCCAACTTTATGAAGTGCGTGTCAGTTGGTTACTAGATATGGACCCGACCTATCGTATCTGCGCGTCTTTGGTTGTGTAGTCTATGTGCCATTTTGCGCCGCCCTTACATACAAAAGAAAAAAGGGGTCCTGAGAGAAGGATGGAAATCCATGTCGGTTATGATTCTCCTTTTAATATTCATTACTTAGAACCCTTGACATGCGATCTTTTTACTGCTTGTTTTGCAGATTGTCATTTTTATGAAACAGTTTTCCCGTTGTTAGGGGGAGATAAGAACGTCAACGTTCCAAAAGAATGACGCGAATTATCGTGGACGTCCCCACTGTGTCTCATATCAATCCCAATCTAGATTGTCAGAGTATAACCAGACATTTCCTCTGATCTAGGAAAATTGACGAGATCACATATACCAGCTGCAAATGTGCCTGCCAAGATGTGTATTAAATGTACGATGGACCTTTGTCCCGAAAGTAGAAACGCTACTACTGTGGCCTACCCTCATACATTGGCGGCTAGCCAATCAATCTGTCATGTGCCAGAAGCGTGGCAGATCATTCGGTTCGAGGATTTCCTTCCCCAAAATTGGAGGAACATGGCATGAACAAATCCGCCCCTTGATCGTTGTCTCAATCCTTTTCATCTCATGATATTAAATCCGGATTACTCCCGAGACCTGAAGTTCTTGGTCCAGTATACTAGTTTGGATGAGATATGGAATTGGAATAAGATTATCATAGATGATGTTTCATTTATATGGTTACTACCAACATAAATGAAAAACGATGACAACGAACCGTATTCCGTTGATTAGCATCAACGTAAAACTGATTGGTCAACTAAAAGATCAACGTAAAATTGATTGGTCAACTAAAAGAATTAATCTATTATGAATGAGATGAATGAAATAGTGCGATATGATGCCTTGTGGCGCAAGGTTTCTCTCATACGTTATGTGATTGATTGCAGCATTGCAAACATGGTTGTAGTATCTCTGGGATCCTGATACGAACCTATATGGAGTTTCCAAAGAACTTACATGTACTGATTCAAATAGTTCTAGACCACAAGAACACCCTATCAGTTTTCAAGAGGCATTTACTTTACGGATGTAGAACTATTCAGGCGGATGTGGTATACTCGTCTAAGTGAATATTTGAATAGTTAAGGATATATGCCCCTGAGTGTAGAAAATCTGAAATTGCTAGAGTTAAGAAAACTGACTCGCACCTAAATCGGACTTTAAGATGAATGATCTTGGGAAAACCCGACATTACGTTGACCTAAAGTTTCGAGCTAGTTCTGATGGTATTATGGTCCACCACTGGAATTAGACCCAAAAGGTGTTACGTCTGAGTATACCCTGATCGTCTGTATGCTAGATGCAAATGACACCTTTATGGACGATATGGAGCATAAGGTTCCATATTGGAATGTGAGGCAGCCATATCTAAGTGTCATTTACGTTTGTTGTACTTAGCTCAAATGCACTAGATCAGACATCTTATGTGTTGATAATCTTTTGACATAAAGCAGCATTATGCCTAACACGCCCTCATTAAACTTGGTGTTAAAGACATTTTTTCGTTACTACGGAGATGGGCTTTTCTATCCCTATGCATCTCAGAATAGATCATACCCTCTTGATCTTCGGAATGATGCCTACCTTGTGGGATTCGCTGAATCAGACCATTTGTCTGATCGCACATGGTACGTTTCCGAATGGTTAAGTCTTTACCATTAAGGAACACCGCAATATCTTGGAAGTCAACCAGATAGACCTTTTTTTGTTGCTAAACTTTTGAATCGTTCCAAGACTCACTATGTCTCATCACGTGAGAGATATGGTCGAGAACTCTTGTTGAGCATATTCAAAATCCCTGCGATTTTCATCCATCGTTGAGTCCCAACAACGATCCATGAAGACAATGCCGTATGTATTGACCAGATCATGATACATCCAACAAGTCAACACCAAGCATATTATGTCTACATCAGCATGAGCATCAGAATATTGAAGTCAAGCAGTTTGATCCTAGACAACCTTGCCAACCTATACAACGCCACTGCCGAAGTCTACCTTTCCAGAAGCTTATCCAAGGAATTGGTATGCGTAACTTTCTCATTTGCAATGCTTGTAGTTTTATTTTGAAGTTTTGTCAAACTCAGGAAGAGTATCTAAAAGTATACTAACTTGATATTAATGTACTTTTTTTCCCTACAATTAGGAGCATTTTTCTCACTAGGTTTTTGCTACCTAACTAGGTTTTAATGAGACATCTATCCTGGGCTGATCATACCCTTGTGAACTCTTCTACTTGCGTCTAGAAGATGTATAGTTTTGACTTAATGCAACTTCTCACTTTTCTACTTTGAATATGGGCTTTTTGTCTCACCTTGGGTTTTTCCATAACGAGGTTTTGTGAGTTTTACCACCCATGCATTCTTCTGTTCGTTTTGAGACTCGCATTTGCTACTTGTGCCAACTAGATGAGACGACTTCATCAACTGCTTCTATATTTGCTTGAAGATCTGATGCGCCATCTACTTGAGTATTTGCACACTCAAGGGGGAATGTTGTGACATATGTTATTATCAATATGTAATTGTGTAAATCCTAAGTGGAGATAAAATAGGAATCCCTTGAGATCTAGAAGATCTTTCCTAATATACTTTGTATTACTTGGAGAGCAAGTTTCTCTCCTCCTTATTACTATAAATAAAGGCACAAGGATTGGGGAATTAATACACAATTCCTCAAGCCTATTCTCCACTCTCTCTTTCTCTCTATGCCGCACCCCTTGGTAAATATAGGCCACAACAATAACCGCATTTTCACGGAAATTGTAAACTATAGCTGTAAGTTTTTAATCGATTCCGTTAATTTTTTGTAAACTATAGCCCTAAGTTTTTAATTGATTCCGTTATTTTTTTGAAAATTCATATTTTCTTGGCATTTTCCCAGCATCACATGCTTCATAACATTCAAGTTGGACATTCCATAAATGTTCTAGCCGCCGAAATCCATTATGGTTTTGGAAACTCTGTTTTGGGCCTTACTAGTACTGTTCTTGAATTTTCAACTTTTCAACCAAAATTGGGATTTTCGCATAATTTGTGTGCTATAACTCTTACTATTTTAATATTTTTCTTTTTTTTTCTATTTTTTTACATAACAAGTCTATAGTTCGATTTCCTCTGGTATAACAAGAAAATGATTGTCATGGTTGTTCAAATAATTAATAAAAAATTATAGGGTAATTCTATCAACACTCTACAATCTTATGAAGACACTTAAAATTTGTCAGGTGAACTTCCTCTTTTACCCCTATTTGAATTAAGGTGAGAAAAAGAAAATCCAACCATCCAATTATTTGCCGACAGCCAACCACCTCACAGCCATCCACTTACCATGGCACCACATTCTCTAAAGTTCATCTTCTTGTTCGTATGAATTCTCTGTAATTGATATCTGGCATCAATTGTCAAGACAACTCGTGCTTGTTGATTTGATCTAAGCTTTTGCACTTCTAATTTCATTTTGTAGTTGCATGTTTCTACAATTCTTTGCGAGTATAAAGCCTCTAGAATTTGGGTATTTTCACTGCTTAATTGAAGTGAAGGACTATTACATTCTTTTTTATTTTCTTTGGAAACGGGGTTGGTGAGTTTGGGTGTTGGAACTCAAGGTGTAGGGAGAGAACGAGAGAGGTTGGAGATGTGATGCTAATGGGGTTTAGGGATGTGAACTTGGTGGAATGGAGATGTTTAGTGTTTCTTTTTGGTTTTGGGGTGGGGTGGCTTCAGAAATATGAGGGACAAAGTTGGAATTTTTGAGGAATTTTTTGGAGGTGGGGTGGATTCATAACATTGTGGGGTGTGTATAAAATAACCCAAAATTATAACCTAGTAATGTAACTAAGGAAAAAAGAAAACACATAAAACGAAAGGATGTTGTAGACGAGAGATTTTTTAGTGTGGGGACAGAGAGTGGAACACCATATGTGATTATACATTGGAGGAACTTTTTTTTCAAGTGTCTTTCCAATTGTATTAGGACATGTGGTTTTTCGCTTAAAGTTCTGGACACAGTGAAAAGGCTCTCGTTGTATAAATGGGTTAAATACAGTCTTCTGCATCAAGTTCAAATTCTTGTTCTCATAAATTTAATTAGACGTTAAAATCGTCATCCAATACGTCGAACATAAGACATTTTCTTTGGATCAACGAGAGGAGAGTTCAGCTTTTCTCTCTCAAAGATCTCTCTCGTTGAAAGACAAATAGAGGTAAAAAAATTGTACCGGCCGGCCTTAGCCTTTGGCTTGGGTGTCGGTGGCAGCCCCTCTTTTTGATCCTCATTCCCTCTTTCTTTCTTCCTTTTTTCTATTATTTCAATTTTCTACTAAGTTTGGTTTCAGCTTTCTTTGAAATTGGTCTCAATTTTTCTTCTGAATTTGTCTTAGATTTGGGCTTCATGCCCCTTCCTCAGCATCCATCGCCGCTTGTCTGCCGTTTTTCGTCAGTTTTTACTGCCTTTTGTTATTTAGGTTTCCACCGTCCCTCTCATCTGCCTTTTGGTCTGATCATGGAAAACATTATTGTATAACGTATCGTCTAAGTCAACAAAATAGAAAAGAAAAAACTTGACAACGTCATTTAAGGAAGAACTAGTCTTTTGCTAACTTTGGTTTGCGAGCCAATTACTATGCGTCCCTCTTCTTGTTGAAAGGGACAGTTCCCTCCATTTCCTGCGTTGTTGAAGTTCATGTTAACTACATTGCAATGGTTGTGGATTGAAGGGAAAAATAAGGAGAAAGGATGAACAGAAAGATGAACAGAGAGATATGAGAGAGAAGAAAGTTTAGAGAGAGAAATAGGCTTTGTATTAACTCATCAAATGAAGATTACACATACTGTTTATATAGAAATCCTAACTACTTTAACCAGATACTAACTACCTAACTATATTACTAACTGTATTACATTTTTACCCTTAATATTCTCCCTCAATCTCAACTGGGAAACCCAGTTTGAGATTGGAAGAACATCTGCAATCACTGCTATTAAACTATAAAACAGAACACAGAGTTGAACCAACTGCAGTCTTGCAATCACTTGAAACTTCAAAGGCTGTTTTTTTTAATTTTTATGAAATCACATCTCAGGACACCATTTTCGATTGGACAACTAAAGATAAAATGCATCGTAGATGTTGGAAATCTACTGCTTCAAACTTTCTTCTCAACTGAGACATTCTGACAATCAGAAATGCCATCAACCAATTTCACAGTATCATCACAAACAGAAACACCACCCTTATTTCCCATGATCCAATTCTTTAATCCTGGTGATTGAACCTCAATGTAATGGACTTCTGAACATGGCGACGAGAACTTTCTTCTGTTTGCTAGAATCCTGACCTCAATCTTTTTGATCTTTTCCTCCGAATTAGCCCCATTGTCTCACTGTTGTACTGACCACAATCCACAAAAAGATTCTTGCTTGAAGAAACAGTCTCCAATCTATCAGTTCCCCTAATACATTTCGAGCGGGCAAATTAAGAATAGCCTCTTATAAAGTTGTAACACACCCTCATGCCGGTTATAACAATTCCTGGCGGGATTACCCTTTGTGGGATTTACCGTCATCAACTTCATTTAACATTGGCATCGTCCTTTAAAACATAAAATTAACAAACTATAGTGTGGCATCGGCTTTAACTATAGTATCACGGGATCGCCCTTTGTGGATTCTACCAAAAAAAAAAAAACAAGTACTTCGAACAATGGCATCGGCCTTCACAATTTCAACAACTGAAAATCAACATCTATGTAGGATTACCCTTTGTGGGATTTACCTACTCAAAACACGGGATTACCCTTTGTGGTACTTACCGTTAACAACTTCTTCTACCCTTCATGTGATTTATCTATTCACATCACGGAATTACCCTTCGTGGGATTTACCGTTTACAACTTCTTCAAATTTCATCGTATAACCGGACTTACTGTAGATTCATGCTAACAACTGAGTTGGTTAGACTCGACATTATAGGCTGTGATAAGGGACATATTGCACAACTCCTCAGTTAGCACCTGAACACTCACTCTAGTAACCTTTGCTGAATTTAATAAACAGGCATTGCTGCTTGCTTCTCTGCTTTGCCCCGGCACACTGATCTGCCTAAGATTCACTAGAATGGGACTGCTAGTTGCAAGAGAGATCCATTTATTTGATAATATATAACTAGTACTTTCATCCTCTGCATGAGCAACAACATCCTCCACTCACAAAAACTGGAAACAATGCTAACAAACTCATCTTCAAAACCCAAGATACTTGATACATAAAATAAGCTACAAGCAGAACCCATCTTCAAAACCCATCGCACCGAGCCACAAATCACTACAATTCACCTTATTGAATACCCAAAGAAAACTCAAACTGACCACAATGATCAATATTCTTGAATCCAAATATCTCAAATATTACAGTAATATCCCAGAAGAGATTCATAAGAAAGATGAACAAAATAGTGAACATTTTCTTACTGAAACATTTAATCAAACAGATTATGTGCACTGTGAAAACCAGAAATCAAGAACCTGATAAGAACTTTAATCTTGACCCAAAGAACGTTGAGGAAGCAAACCAGAACTATATCGAAGACGCCTCACAAAAAGAATGAACTATATTGCTTGAATTCCGCACCAGAAAGATGAACACATCAAGAAATTAATTCTGACATACGAATACCAAAGCCAACACCATATTAAGGGTGAATATCTCACCATATTTCAATTAGTCTATGTTGATAGGTGTATCTTATAGCAATTTGATCAGCAGCCCAATCTGGTTTGCATTGTGATGGTGGTCAGCAAACACCAAAAGCTAGCAAACCGAATGGCCTATTTCTCGGGGATCTGCGATCCGACTTCGGAAAGAAAGAGGATTCATCAAGATCAGTGGAGAAATCTCTTATCACAGTCCAGAAAAATCAACCCAGAAGTAAAAAAAAAACAATTGCGGAAGCACCCAGAAACTTATCAGAACATCTAATGAAAATTTTAGGAAAGAAACTAAGCTAGAAACGGATGAAAAATAATGGGAAGTAGAACCACCAGAATCCATGGCGTGAGCCTGGTAGCTCTGATACCATGTATTGCAATGGTTGTGGATTGAAGGGAAAAATAAGAAGAAAGGGTGAACAGAAAGATGAATAGAGAGATATGAGAGAGAGAGAGTTTAGAGAGAGAAATAGGTTTTGTATTAACTCATCAAATGAAGATTACACATACTGTTTATATAGAAATCCTAACTACTTTAACCAGATACTAACTACCTAACTATATTACATTTTTACCCTTAATAGTTCAAACAGTGCAGGAAGAGAGAGAGCCATGCATCTATGGTCGTCGGCGACAATCAGAGACTCCTTCAAGCTCGCCTACCTCAGAAAGCTCGAATGGAACCTCCAGAGGATGAAAAGCGAGAAGGAATCACAGAATTCAATCGATCAAAAGCTGCTCGACGGCCAAGAAGCCGGAGCCGCCAGACAGCCGAATAGCCCACAATGCGAAATCAACGGGAAAGCACTACCAATTCTAAGGCTCGTGGAGGTGATGGAGTGGTCGTTGGACTCTGCAACGAGATTCTGATGCTTCTCTCTTGCTGCTTCTGCTGTTATTCATCGTCATTATTTGGTTTTGTATGTGGGGGAAATTTGCTAATTTTTTATCGTCGGTGTTTTAACTTAGGTAGAAAAATTGGGTTAATCGTTGCTTAGGGAGACCCAAAAAAAAAAAAAATCTCATATAGGAATAGGACTCAAAAGATGGACCTCACTGTTAATTTTGAGTGGAAAACAAACTCACTCACGTGTGAGTGCTGTACATTATCTTCTTTTTGTTAAAAGATGGGTACAGCCAAAAGTAAAAGAATTTATGCGGCCATTTTTATTGAAAGATGGGTAAATTTGGCACGTCCACTTGTATACAATTAATGAAAGTTTCTAACATGACACGTTATATTGAAACTTCAATGAATATAAGATGGGATGAGTACTCGAATTTATATGATTAAAACACCATTTACACTTTTATTTTCAGCCTCCAAAAGCCCAAAACACGAAAATATGGATGATGGTTTTTTTTTTCTTTAATGTTGGGTGGGCCTTGTGGGTTTCATTACTCAAAAAGCCTAAAGCAGAAGTGGGCTGTAATTTGCTTTTTGTGGTGGAACCTAACAAGTTGAAGATGGGCCTAATGGCTAGCAGACAGTTTAACAGATCAAGTGAGGTTAGCTACGTAGCCAAGCAAAATTCCATCTTACCTCACCCACATTGAGTTTGAGTTGCCGGTCTCTTGTGACTAGCAAGATTCCAATACCTCTACCTCAGAGGGCCAAAAGAGTGACATAAACATAATGTATATCCTTATTCTTACTATTTCTAAACGTATTATAAGCATTACTTCACACTATCAGCATGTATAGAAAATTTTCAACGTGAACGTAATACTGTCACGTACTGTTATATAATAGGTGATTAGTAACATTACGTGACACTATCACGATCATATTAAAAAAACTTGGGTAAGGTAATTTGACTAGCTAAATGGTCGCACACTCGCATAGAGGAATGAGCATTGCTTTTGGTACCTGTGACCCGATGCAGGTACAATTTACAATCACACAGTCTCATGTTTTGTGAGAGTGACTTGATTATCAAGCTGCAATAGTGAATACTCTCTCCTACGATTAAAACTCTCATGCACCATATTTCATACCCGTTTTTCTGTCTATTTATCTAGATTAGTCCTATGATGTGATGAGAGAGATAAAAAGAAAGGATATGAAACTGAAACATGGAATATATAAGTAAAGAAAATGTGTGCAAGCTTCTATGATTGCTTCTTCTAGCACGGCAAACAAGTGCAATACTTCAAAGTCAAGCAACCACCGTCGCTTCTTCTTAAGAGCTCACCCTCACCCTCAGTCTCCACCACCAAAGGGACCTCCCTCTACTGCCACATCTTCTTCAAACTTCAACTGCAAAAATTACCAACAAATTAATCAAATTTACTTAATTATGGCACCCATCACCAGCCACGTCTGCTTCGTTCTCACTCACTTTGGTTTTCTCTGGACACCCACATTTTTTCAAAATTTCAGGCATGAAATCCCCATTGAGCTCGAGCGAGGTACATTCAGCGGTTACAGGTACGAAAATCCCCTCGGTCTCTCTCCCTTGGGTTTTGGTTTTGCACACCCTGTACTTGTAACCCTTATGTAATCTCATCATTGCAGCTACCTGCATTTAATTGTTGTTCAAACTTAATCAACACCATATATATAGATATATATATGCGATTATATGTATGTATGTTGAAACAATCAAAGTTCGACATGAAGGGCCGTTGTTTGGTTTTGGAGCTGCAGATGGTGTTCTGATCATGGAATTCTGATCATGGAAAACATTGTATAACCTATTGGAGCTGCAGATGAATGTATTGTACATGTGTTTTGTTATGCATCGTGTATGATCAGGAGAAATTAGTCTGTTGTATTGGATACGAAGCATTGACATTCGCCTATCTTGTTAGTAAGTTCTCTTATCATTTTATCTTGTACATATTTTGCGGGTGTCGATTAATTTGGGATTGATTCTCCAGTGAGTCTTTTTGTAACCATTTCATTTTCAGCTTTTAATTTTTAGTTTTTATATTTTGGTTTTTGATTTTCAGTTTTCATTTTTTGAATTTGAAAAATGAAATATGGTTTTGTAACTACATTCAGTTTTCATTTGAAACCAAAAAGTGTTGCTTTCAAAAAAAAAAAAAAAAAAACCAAAAAGTGAAAACTCACGACTAAATTTAGAAAACTCAAGAAAATAATTTTTAGGTATTATTCTTTTTGAAATCTGGAAGCAGTTACCAATTAAGATTTCAGTTTTCAATTTAAAAAATAAAAAAGTGAAGACGAAATGTAAGAAGTTTGAACGAGTTTAGATGACCTTTAAGGTTTAAGCATAAGGGGTTGCCTTGAAGAGAAGCAATTAGAGCTAATTTCTACACTTTACCATCCTTTATTTCTACACTTTGTACTGGTTTGGTACTGATGTGCTTTTATAAAAAGTGGGTATAAAAAAAAGCTGAGCTCAAAAAGGTGTTTGGTAAACACTTAAAAACAACTTATTTTCACAGTTTTGTATGAAAAAAAGTTGAAAACATGAAGTAGCAAAAATGAGCTTATTCTCACATCACAACAGAAGCAGTTTTTTTTTTCAAAACACAGCAATACAAAACTAATCTAATTTGACGGACCAAATCTTCCACATCACTATCAATTCTACTTCATCCTCTTACTCCAAAGTCTCATTCACTCAATGATCCAAAAGTCCAATTCCATTTTAATTGGGTGACCTTGCCACTCAGAGTATTTCAATTGTGTAGGGTTTGCAACAGTGGTGTGCAGAGTCAAAAATCCATGCTAGGAGAGGCCCTTAAGCTAATGAAATAAATTAGAAAAAAAATTAGTAATATCATGGAAAATTTTAATCAAACAAGAGTGATGGAGCTTTAAAATTTGTATGAAAAAATTAGTATTGAGTATAGTCATAGTAAATAGAACTTGTGTTAACATCTTACACAACATTGATAATAATGTTATAACTAGCTCAAACTATTATTATGTGATTTTTCTTTTAATATTATTGAATCTTCTTCTCAAATGTATATATACCTTGTTTTATATGAACTAAAAAAAAAGGTTTTAATAGAAATCATAGGGTTGGCAGAAGGGTGGTTATATATGGTTTTTACTTGTGGGGGGTTTAAAAAACCAAAAGGTAGTTTTCTGTTAGCAAGTGTCAATCCCAGGACGTGATGATACCTCCAAAATGTGGAAGTAGTTACCGATTAAGATTTCAGTTTTCAATTAAAAAAAAAAAGTGAAGAAGAAATGTAAGAAATTTGAATGAGTTTAGATGACCTTTAAGGTTTAAGCATAAGGCACCTTGAAGAGAAGCAATTAGAGCTAATTTCTACACTTTACCATTCTCTATTTCGACACTTTATCTGATCTGACATACCAAATCTTCCACATCACTCTCAATTCTACTTCATCATCTTACTCCAAAGTCTCATTCACTCAATGATCCAAAAGTCCAATCCCATATTAATTGGGTGACCTCGCCACTCAAAGTTTTTCAATTGTGTAAGGTTTGCAACAATGGCGGAATGCTAAGAGGGACCTTTAAGCTAATGAAAAAAATTAGAATTTTCTTTTAGTAATATCATGGAAAATTTTAATCAAACAAGAGTGATGGAGCTTTAACATTTGTATGAAAAAATTATTATTTAGTAGAGTCATAGTAAATAGAACTTGTGTGAACATCTTACACAACATTGATAATAACGTTATAACTAGCTCAAACTATTATTATGTGATTTTTCTTTTAATATTATTGAATCTTCTTCTCAAATGTATATATACCTTGCTTTATATGAACAAAAAAAAAGGTTTAATAGAAATCATAGAATTGGCAGAAGGGTAGTTATATATGGTTTTTACTTGTGGGGGGTTTAAAAAACCAAAAGGTAGTTTTCTGTTAGCAAGTGTCAATCCCAGGACGTGATGATACCTCCAAAATGTGGAAGTAGTTACCAATTAAGATTTCAGTTTTCAATTTAAAAAAAAAAAAAAAAGTGAAGACGAAATGTAAAAAATTTGAATGAGTTTAGATGACCTTTAAGGTTTAAGCATAAGGGGTTACCTTGAAGAGAAGCAAGTAGAGCTAATTTCTACACTTTACCATTCTCTATTTGACACTTTATCTGATCTGACATACCAAATATTCCACAACACTCTCAATTCTACTTCATCATCTTACTCCAAAGTCTCATTCACTCAATGATCCAAAAGTCCAATCCCATATTAATTGGGTGACCTCGCCACTCAAAGTTTTTCAATTGTGTAGGTTTTGCAACAGTGGTGGAATGCTAGGAGGGACCTTTAAGCTAATGAAAAAAATTAGAAATTTTTTTTAGTAATGTCATGGAAAATTTTAATCAAACAAGAGTGATGGAGCTTTAAAATTTGTATGAAAAAATTATTATTGAGTAGAGTCATAGTAAATAGAACATGTGGGGGTTTAAAAAACCAAAAGGTAGTTTTTTGTTAGCAAGTGTCAATCCTAGGACCTGATGATACCTCCAAAATTTGATCTACCAATACACCACATACTCATTATTGCTAAAACCAGTAGACAAATATAAGTTTAAATTCCAGGATGGGCACTGGACTACCCTAGTCTCTATGTGGCTCCACCATTGGTTGCAATTGCATTAAATGAGATACAACGTTGCAATATAGCATATTTCATATCATACTTAAGGTATCTAGACACCTACTTTTAGTTCTAAGGGAAATTCTCTCGTTTTAACAAGAAATTATTGTATGGTACTGGGACGTTGTTAAAAGATAAATTGGTATAAAAATCAACTCTAAAGCATAATTTCGTCGTCTACCTATTTCATAACACACAAATTTGTATATATTTTGTTGTTTTCATTTCAACTTAGTCATAATCAAAATAGATTTTTTTTACTCATAAGTGTTGTGGCCAATTTATCTGACAAGGGAGAGAGGGGCGCAACAAGATAGAGAATGGAGAAAGTGTTGGGATTTCTGTGTGTATGAGATGTGTTATTTCCCTACAGAGTGCCTTTATTTATAATAGTAAAGAAGAGATGAATTACCTGTCCTCCAAGTAAATACAATCCTAGTAGGGAAAGAATAACTAGTAACCAAATCTGTTTAAGATTTACACAAGACCTTTGATATAATATCTATAACACTCCCCCTTGAGTGTGTAAATAGTCAAGTAGATTCATCATCAAGTAAAGTTGAGGAAGTCGACTCGTTGACACTGATTTGGCAACACACTAGTCTCAGACAAAGGAACTTGCATATAGAACTAGGTCTCACAAAAACCCAAGGTGGGTCAAAAACCCGTAGTCTAAGGAAGGTGCGTGAGAAAGTGTAAAGTCAAATTAAACGTCTACGAGACGTATTTCAAGAATATGACCAATCCAAGATGGGTGCCTCGTCAAAACCTCATCAGGTAGCAAAAACCCAAAGGGAAAAATTCTCCCAATCGTAGAAAAAAAGAGTACATTAAAATCAAGCGAGTATACTTTGGGATACTTCCCCTGAATTTGACATAATTCCAAAGAGAACTAACAATATTACAACTCAGAAAGTTTACGTATACCGATTCCCTGAACAAGCTTCTGAAACATCGTCTTCGGTAAAGATTTGATGAAGAGGTCAACTAGGTTGTCCTGGGCCAGAGAATATTTTCAGAGAATATGATGGGATTTGGAAAAACAATAAGTTAAATATTAAGGGGAAGTAGTATTTATATTTAATTGTTGCTTTAGCTTGTGTTTGTGTATGGAGGCTTCTTTTGCACCCCTCTTAACTAAAATTCCATCAGAAAAAAAAAGGGCTGGGAGAGGCCATGAAATCGTGGGTATTGTTAGGTTTAAGTACTAGTTTGGTACTGCTTAACTTTTAAAAAAAAGCATGTATGAAAAAAAGCACCCAATTTTTTTTGTGTTTGGTAAACTTTCAAAATCAGTTTTTTTTTTTCATAGTTTTGGGTGAAAAAAGCTAAAAAGGCAAAGCAGCAAAATCCAGCTTTGGAAAACCAGTTTTTTATCACAATACACGGGTGAATAGTGCCATTAAATGAAATTTTCAAAATGGTAACCTTACCCTATCTTTCTCCTTCATCCCAGTTCTGGACTCCACCCCCTTTCTCCAGTCGCTCTCTGATGTTGTACTACCTAGATTCACCACCCCTTTCTCCACCGCACCTTCCAAAACATGTAATGCCCTGGAAATTGAAATGTAGGAAATAGAAATTGGAGTGAGGACGAAGGTTCCAGGTCGCCGGAATTGAAAGAGAAATGCGAAGGGATGAAGGTGGGTGAGGACTTTGAAATTTCAAGAGGGATCATTGATTAAAAATGGAAGAAAAGCCAGAAACATTTTGGCAGAACGAAATAGAAAGAAAGAAGAATGAAAAAGCTAGAAAGAAAGGGAAACAAAGAAGAAAGGAAAAAGGAAACAATCATGAACTTTTTGGCAGAAAGAAAAAGAAAGGAAGAAAAACCCATACGTTTTTTTTTTCATTTTACACAATCACAGCTGTTTTACATAAATATTTACCAAACACTATAACACTGCTTTTTTTTTTATTAAAAGCACTTTTACAATTATCGTTACCAAACACTTTACTGCTTTATTTTACAGCTAATTATTCTTACAGCACAACAGAAGCAGTTTTTTTTTCAAAGCACAGCAATACCCTTCACTTTTTTTACTATTTCTGCAAGAACTTACCCTTCACTTTTGCTTGCTGAGTGGGTTGGGCACTGTAAAAACCAGAAGGTGAATACTAGTTTGCATCTAGAAAACAAAGGGCAACTTTAAGCAAACAAGGTCCTCTGCTTTGTGAATCGGAATTGAATTTTGTTTGATTACTAAATTGCTCTTGTTCTACATAATTTTTTTTATCATCCTCGTTAGTAAAATTTTAATTTATTTAACATACATTAATCCAATTTGTCGCCATAAAATAGAGGAAGAATGTTTTTTTACATAAAAACAAAAATAAATAAAAAAACTCATAACAACGAACACAAAGGAAGCACTTTTTTCCCCAATTAACCTCACCCTCTCCCTTTCACCAGCCACCATAGCCCTCCCATCAGTGGCGAAGTCAAGAATTATTGAGAAAAATGGTGAAATTTAAAAGGGTAAAAAGTCCTAGAAAGATGTAGACATTTATTCGAGGCCTAAGTCCATGGGACAATACTTCATTCAACTAAGTGACTTTCACTTTATTGAGAACTTTCCTAAATATTCGAATGAGGATTTGTACTAACCGAAATATTCGAATGAGGATTTAGTCTACCCGAAAATATTCAAAAGAGGATTTGGGCTAACCGGAATATTTGAAGGAGGATTTAAGCACCGTTTCTTATATATAGTTCCATTATGCAATTGTATAATGAGCAGGGTTTTAAAAGACATTATGCACTAGTCAGGTGGCGTGATGTGCTCTAATGCCTAGAGCGTAAGCAGAGCTTAGGCAAACTAGGCGGATTTAAGTAATTTATCGTATAAATAATTGCTATTTATTATATAACATAAATTATATAAAATATTAATTATATAACATATAATATATTAAAATTGATAGATTTCCTTAATATTTTTGTCAATTATAATATGAGTTAAAATTTAAGTGATTATGAGCTCGTAAAACTTTACATATGTTGTAGGCCTATTTAACTAAACTATTCTAAGGGAATAGAGAGGGGGGAGACCAACGGCAATAGAGAGAGAAGAGAGAGATTTAATTATGAGGTGTGTGTTGTATCACCCCATTGTGCCTTTATTTATAGTAGTATGATAGGTTAAATCTTTACCCTTTTAGGATTACAACTCTAATAGGATATTAACTACTAAAAGAAATATTCAAATATATCCCTAGTTACACTAGGATTTACACAATCACATTCATAATCTAAATATGACTGCAACACTCCCCTTGAGTGTGTAAATACTCAAACAAAACATTGCATTAGATCTTCAACAGATAAGGTAGAACAGTTGATGAAGTCGGCGGCACAATGGGCGAATGCAAGTCTCAAATTTAAAGAAAGTATGCATTGGTAGTAAAACTCACAAAACCTCCCTATGGTAAAACCTAAGGCAAGTGAAAACCCATAACCTAAAAAGAAAAGTGAGAAATATGCATAATGTCAAAAACAAACATCAAACAGGACGAAAGTAGTGAACTCAATGAGTATGATCATCCCAAGATGGGTGTCTCATCAAAACCTCGTTAGGTAGAAAAAAATCAGTGGGAAAAATGCTCATAATCGTGGGAAAAAGAGTACATTAAGATCAAGTGAGTATGCTTCAGGATACTCCCCCTGAGTTAGACATAATTTCCAAATAAGAGAACTATAAGTAATTCAACTCAGATAATTTACGCATACCGATTCCTTGGATGAGCTTCTGAAAAGTAGACTTGGGCAATGACTTGGTAAAGAGATCGGCCAGGTTGTCTTGGGAACGGATTTTTGACTTCAATGTTCTGATACTGTTGTTGTTGGTGAAAATAAAAAAACTTCAGTGCACTGTGCTTAGTGTTGTCTCCCTTGATGTATCCCTTCTTTAACTGCTCAATACATTTAGCATTGTCTTCAAAGATTGTCGTAAGAAGGTCAATGTTGGTAGTAAAACTATTAGTGCTTCGAATATGTTCCATGACTACTCTCAACCAAAAGCACTCATGCGATGCTTCATGCAAGGTGATAATCTCAGCATGGTTTAAAGAAGTCGCAACTAGCGTTTGCTTGGTAGACCTCTAAGATATAGCGGTGTCTCCAACGTTAAAGATATAGCGCGTTTGAGAATGTGCCCTATGTGGGTCAGACAGATATCCAGCATCTGCGTAACCAACAAGGCATGAATCAACCCGAGAACCAAAAGGGTTGGCGGTTTTCTGTCCTACCCTTGAGGTCGTGAAAAATGTCTTTAACACCATTCCAGTGTCTACATGTGGGCGCATTGCTGTATCTAGCCAAAAGATTAACAACGAATGAGATATCGAGTCTAGTGCATTGAGCCAAGTACAATAAAGCCCCAATTGTAATTAGGTATGGAATTTCAGGCTCTAAAGCTCTTCCTCATCCTCATTTGGACGGAAAGGATCTCGTTTAGCAAGTACAATTTAAACAACCATAGAAGTACTCGAAGGCTTCGCTTTATCCTCATTAAAACATCGCAACACCTTTTGGGTGTAGTTCAATTGATGTATTAGAATTCTATCCGAGGAGTGCTCAATCTCCAGGCCGAGACAATATCAAGTTTTCCCAAGATCTTTCATCTCAAATTTCGATTTCAAGTAAATGGTAATTTCCTTAAGCTCTGCGGAAGTTCCGATGAGGTTCATGTTGTCGATATAAATTGCAACGATCACAAATCTGGAATGTGACTTCTTTATGAACACGCATGGGCATAATTCGTTGTTCACATAACCCTGACTTGTCAAATATTCACTCAGACGGTTATACCACATTCGTCCGGATTATTTCAATTCGTAAAATGATCTCCTCAATCTAATAAAGATAGTGTTCCATGGTCTAGAACTATTTGAACCAGTCAATGGAAGTTCTTCTAGAAATTTCATGTAGATTTCCATATCTAGATCCTCATAGAGATACGTGGTTACAACGTCCATAAGCTGCATATTCAGTTTTTCAGAAACTACCAAACTGATAAGGTAGCGGAACATTATGACTGCCATTACGGGGGAATACATCTCCTTGTAATCAATCCCAGAGCACTGAGAGAAGCCTTGCACTACAAGGCGTGCTTTGTATCACACTATTTCATTCTTCTAATTACGCTTCCTTAAGAAAACCCATTTGTAGCCCACGGGCTTCACATGTGGTGGGGTATGAGCTATAGGTCCAAACACCTTACATTTCGCAAGCGAAGTGAGTTCAACCTGGATTGCTTATTTTCAGTTTGACCAATCGGTTCTACGTCGGCATTCATCAACGGAAAGTGGTTCAATGTCATCACTAAGTATGATGTCAGTAGCTACTGTGTACCCAAATGCATCATCGACGATCATCTCATTCTAACTCCAAACCTCATCCAATACTACTTAGTGGACCGAAATCTCACGATTCTTGGGAGGTTGGGTTGTCTCATCTAAGACATCACCGTAATCTAGAATAACCTCATGCATTGGAGCAGATGAGCGAGAGATGGTCGAAGTCAGACTAGGGTCACTAGTTTATACTGTTTTCCTATCTCGGGGTTGTGAATCCTTTAAACCAAGAGGTCTCATCAAACCCATACTATGTTCATCATTCAGACAATCTTAGTCATATGCTAGTTTCAGAAAAATTAAATGGATCCAACTATCCATCTTGGAGTAATTCCATGATTCATGCTCTCATCGCCAAAAAAAAATTGGTTTTGTTGATGGCTCCATTCAGCCTTCGTCACCAACAGATCAACCAAAAGAATATGCTCTCTGGAATCAATGCAATAGTATGATTTTATCATGGTTCGCTCAATCTGTAGAGGTGATCTTTCCAAAAAAGTTGTTCATGCCAAAAGCGCCCAACAAGTATGGGAAGATTTCAGATATCAGTTCTCACAAAAGAATGCACCAACAATTTATCAAATCCAAAAGTCCATCGCATATCTCACACAGGGCTCCATGACAGTCTCAGCCTATTTTACAAAGCTTAAAAGCCTTTAGGACGAATTAGAGACATATCGTCATCTTCTCATCTGCGACCAAACAAAGGCACATAATGAACAAATAGAAGAAGATAAGATGATGCAATTTCTTATGGGTCTGAACGATGTCTACTGTGGATTTCGCAGTAATATTCTAATGATGACACCACTGCCCAAAGTTCGTCAAGCCTACTCACTTATTATTCAGGATGAAACACAACGACAAATGTTATCGGGGTCGACCGAAAATTTCTCAATTGCTGCTGCTGTTCAAAATCGACCAAACCATTTTTCCAACAATTCTAAAAATCCTCACTGTGAATACTGTGATAAAGACGGTCATACAATTGACAATTGTAGGACTTAAAGGTACCATTGCAAGTTCTGTGATAAGCGAGGCCACACTGAAGATAGATGTAGATTTAAAATGGAACAAGCGAAGGAAATCAAGGCAACAACAAATCAATTCCACATGGGTCCCAAGGCAACAACAATCCACGTGATGCATCTCAAAATTTCCATGGTTTCCATGCTGCCCACGTAGCAACTAGTGGTTTTTATTCTGCTGTAAATGCAATAGCTGCATCCGTTGTCCCATGCAATCTGGCGTACAGACAAGGTGCCCAGCAACCTCCATCGAACCCATTGCAAGGCCTTTCAACGAAACAGCTTCAACAATTAGCCCATGTTGTGTCCCTGATGAATTTAAATCATCCTTCTGGTAATAACAATGTTTATGCGAATGTTGCAGGTCTATCATCTTTTACTGTTGCCTCCGTTAATTCTGTATTTACTCAACCTTGGATTTTGGATAGTGGGGCTATCAATCACATCACATCAGATTCTTTACTTTTTACCAAAACTAAATCTTCACCAATATCCACTGTTAAATTACCCACCGGTTCTTCAGCCACAGTTACTTCCACTGGCACCATACCATTCAATTCAGACATTACATTAGACAATGTTTTATGCGTTTCTTCTTTTCACTTAAATCTCATGTCTGCTAGTCAAGTCACTGACTCCCTAAATTGTTGCGCCATTTTGTTTCCCACTTCCTGTGTCTTGCAGGACTTGGATACTAGGAGGATGATTGGATCAGGTACGCAACGTGGTGGTCTTTATTACATGTCACCATTGCAGCGGACGCCTGTCTCTTGTCAAGTTTCTCATTCCTCCAATTTATGGCATATGCGACTTGGACGTCCTTCTCCAACCCGCCTTAAATTAGTATTTCCCTCATTGTCTACCAATAATATTTGTACCATTTGTCCTATAGCCAAACAAACCAGACTTCCATTTCCTTTAAGCTCTATATAAACTCATGCGCCATTTGATTGATTACATTGTGATATTTGGGGTCCTCACAAAGTTCCCATGCATTTAGGTGCTTGATTTTTTTCTCACTATTGTCGATGATTTTACTAGGTGCACATGGGTTTTCTTGATGCAACATAAATCTGAAACTCAACACCTTTTAAAATCTTTTGTTACTTTTACCCATACACAATTTCATGCACAAATTAAAGCAATCAGGGTTGATAATGGGTCTAAGTTTTTGTCCATGAAAGATTTTTTCCAAACCAATGGCATTGAATACCAACGTACATGTGTCTACACTCCACAACAAAATGGTGTTGTCGAACGTAAACATCGTCACATTCTCACCGTGGCACGTAGTTTACGTTTCCAATCTCAGGTACCCTTTTCATTTTGGGGCGAATATGTCAACCGCTGTCTACCTAATTGATCGGATCATATTTATATATATTTTTACTTCGAATTCACTCGTCTTTTCTTAGTTAGTTCCTTATATTTTTGAGTTATTTACTTTGTTTTTGCATATTATAGGATTTGTCTAGCAAAGAAAATAAAAATAGAACAAGTGAAATTTTAAGTAATAAATTCGTCAAAACTGCCTGTGTAGATCAGCTGACTTTGGGAGCAAGTTGCAAACAGCTCAGAATGAATTAGAGAATGAGCCTTATATGCTTGGAAAGCTACAGATGTCTATTTTCTAGAACATTTCTCGGATTATTAATATCATTTTTCTAGAAGAAGTTATAGGCATTTGAGTAAGGGAAGGTCTAGCTGACGACAACTTGCAGATTGGAATTGAAAAAAAAAAAGAAAAAGATGACAAAGAAGTGGGAGACATGGAATGATGGAGAAGAATAACAAAAGGGAAATATAGGAGAGTGTTGGACGGCAATAAAAAAAAGAAAAGAAGGAATAAAAAAATTAAAAGAAGAATAAGAGGAGGACACGGGCAGACTGGTGGAAGGAGGAAATAGAATAAGAAAATAAAGAAAAAGAGAAGAGTGCGGGATAAGAAGCAGTGGAGGGTGGTTTGAAAAGAAAATAAAAAAATAGAAATAAAGGGGACAAGTGGGAGAAACACTGAAGGAGACAGTGGGGAGAAAGAAGTGTTTTGCAGAGAGAATAAAAGCTGGCTTGCAGCATGAGCCTTGGGGGGGCGGAAGAAAAAGAAATAAAAATATAGAGTAGGTCAGAGAGGTGGAAACGGACGGGCAGAATAAGAAAGGAGGACTGCGCAGAGCAGAAAACGAGCGGAAAGAGAGGAGCGCGGCAGAGAGCAAGACTTCAATCTATTTTCTTGGTTTTATCTTCTCAACCCCACGTTTTACTTTTGGTTTAATTTGATAATAATGTGTAACTAATTTTATTTTGGCTAGAGGTTAATTCAAAGCCATGAATATATTTGTAATATGAATTGATTACCTTCAGTTGTGATTTAATTTGCTTAACTGCTTGATTGATAACTTATTTTTGTATGTCGATTAAGAATGCATACTTAATTTACATGCATGAATTTGATGCTAGAATATAAGTGAATTTCACCTAATCGTTATGAACTTATATTCACAAGTAGTGAAGGTTGTTATCCACAATCGTGTTAAGTGAATTCTAGGCTGGATTAACATGCGTATTCCATAGTTATGAATGCCTAGTCAATGTTTATGATTTCCGTTGAACTTAATGATCTTTGTTGAATGTCTCTATCATGCGTATTCCATAGTTAGGGACTTTGATGAGGAATAATTTGGTTGTAATGCGTATTCCATTCAATCCAATGAATCTAGGGAAATCTAAGAGTTAATTTAAGCGGACCTAATTAACTTGGAACATTGTCATTCACAATTTATTGAAAGAACAACTGAAAATCAATTTAGGTTGCATATGTGTCATGTGTGGAGAAGAACCCTCTAGCTAGTCCGTCACCTATCCTTTCACCTTAATTTCATGCTTTTGTCAATTCTGTAATTTATTTAAGTTTAATTTACTTCTCGTCAAAACCAAACCCCCCATTATTAAATTATATTATTTAGTTAGTTTTCATTGTTGTTAGTCTTTTAATTCAATTTCCGTCCATTTCAGTTCCTAGTGTCTAATTTGATTGTTTTCATTATTTTGAGTCATTCTAAGTGTGTTTCGAGTTATTAGAGTTTTTAGCCTAGTTTTGTGTCCTTGAGTCTTGTTTAATATTTTTAAATTAATTTAGAATAGATTAGCAATCCCTCCTAATCCCCGGCCTAGAACGATACCCTACTTACATCTATACTACAATTGTCAAAAAGAGGGTTTAATTTGTGTGTTAACTTATTTTTCACATCACTAATTAATCATTTACCATCTCTTTTGTTGTCCAACAAATCTCCTTTTGAGTTATTATACCAACGTTCACCATCATTTGATCATTTAAAAGTTCTTGGTTGTTTGTGTTTTGCCACTGTTGTTCACTCTACACACAAATTTGACACTCGTGCTAGACGTTGTGTATTTGTTGGATACCCCACTGATCAAAAAGGCTACACCCTATATGATCTAGAAACAAACAAATTTTTTGTTAGTCGGGATGTTAAATTTAACGAAACAATTTTTCCATTCCATTCACCAACCCACCCTTCTATAACCGACCCTTACAACAACTCCTTACCACCACTCTCATCAATTAGTCGTGATATCCTATCACTCAGTCTTGACATACCATCCATCAGTCGTGACCCCATTTCCCCAACCCAACCCACTAGCCCGCGGTCCCTACCACCTCACCCTAATCCTATTACCATCATATCACCCCATATTAATTTCCCTTCCCCCATTAGACCCCCCACCACATATCATTTCTCATCTTACACCATCCATTGACACGCCAGCCCATTAACCTGATCTCTACCATCAACCCGACCCCACGCCCTCCCCCCCTCATTCCCACGTCAAGTCCAAAGCAACCTCCGATATGGCATAAAGACTACCATGTGACCAACCAAGTTAGTCAATATACCCCGGCGCCTCGTCCTTCCTCAGGTACTCGGTATCCCCTTTCTGATTTTATTTCATATTCACGCCTTTCTTCTGCCCATTGTGTTTTTCTAGCTAACATTACAGGTCCTGCCGAACCCACATCCTATGTTCAAGCTATCCTTGATCCAAAATGGCGAACTGCCATGCATGCAGAATTAACGGCTTTGCAGCACAACAATTCATGGACCATAGTTCCCTTGCCTGTTGGTCACAAACCCATTGGTTGCAAATGGGTCTATAAAATTAAGTACAACTCTGATGGCACAATTGAGCGATACAAGGCTCGTCTCATTGCTATAGGCTACACTCAAATTGAGGGCATCGATTATTAGGAAACTTTTTCTCCTAGTGCTAAACTCACCACTCTTCGTTGCCTTATTGCCGTTGCTAGTGCCCGTCATTGGTTCACTCATCAATTGGATATTCAGAACGTTTTTCTTCATGATGATCTACATGAGGTTGTTTTCATGGAACCTCTTCCTGGTTTTCACCGACAAGGGGAGAACATTGTATGTCAGCTTAACAAATCTCTATATGGACTTAAACAGGCCTCCAGAAACTGGTTTTCCACTTTTTCAATCACCATTCAAAAAGCTGGTTATCAACAGTCAAAAGCTGATTATTCCCTTTTTACAAAGGCCTAAGGTACCTCATTCACTGCAGTCCTTATCTATGTAGACGACTTACTTTTTACAGGAAATGATCTTAAAGAGATGGAACGTCTCAAAACACTTCTTCTCACATGCTTCCACATCAAAGATCTTGGTGATTTAAAATATTTTTTGGGCATTGAATTTTCTCATTCCAAGAAAGGCATTTTCATGTCTCAGCGGAAATTTGCACTAGATGTTTTGCAGGATTCTGGTTTTACAGGGGCATGCCCAGACAAGTTTCCAATGGAACAAAATTTGAAAATCACTCCCACCGATGGAGCATTGTTAGATGATCCCACCAAGTACATAAGACTAGTCGGACGATTGATTTATCTTACTATCACCAGGCTTGACATAGTCTTTTCAGTTCGCACATTGAGTCAATTCATGTACGAGCCTTGCAAACCTCACTGGGATGCAGCTTTACGAATTCTCAAGTACTTCAAAGGTACTTTTGGTCAAGGTTTGTTATTTCCTGTCTCCGACAATATTGAATTAAAGGCTTTTTTGTGATTCCAATTGGGGAGGTTGTCGTGCCACAAGAAGGTCAGTTACTGGGTATTATGTCTTTCTTGGAAATTTCCTCATCTCATGGAAATCCAAGAAACAAGACAATGTTTCTCGATCATCTGCAGAAGTTGAATATCGAGCTATGGCCAACACATGCCTAGAGTTAACATGGTTGCGCTATATATTGCAAGATTTAAAGGTTCCGCAAAAGGGTCCCGCACCATTATTTTGTGACAATCAAGCCGCTCTATATATTGCAGCTAATCCGATTTTTCATGAGCGAACAAAACATATTGAAATTGATTGTCACATCGTTCGAGAAAAATTGCAAGCTGGAATGATTAGTCCTTCACATATACCTACACGTTTCCAGTTAGCAAATTTATTCACAAAGGCTTAAGGGAAAGATCAATTTGTGAAATTGTGAGACAAGTTGGAACTTCATGATATTCACTCTCCAACTTGAAGGGAAGTATTAAGAAAGGATTGTGTAATGTATATGTTTACCCAAAGTAGTTGATGTGAAATCCCATTAAAAGAGGGATGCAATTTCCTAGGCAGTATTGTAGATTAGTTGACTTAATTGTGTATATATATTGTACTCTTACTTGGGCAATGAGATATACGAAAAGAATTCAGCCTATCTATTTCCATAGCCTTGCAATATACTATTTTAATATTCTTTCTTTTTAATAATATGTTCTCAAACTTATTAGTGTGCTTATGGACTTATCCCGATATTCCAAAGTCGTCTCTAATTTGAACGGGCTATGTGGTGCTATGTTTGAACGGGCTTTTTTTGCTTATGAACTTATTAGTGTGCTTAGAGACGACTTTGGAATTCACTCCCGATTCCAAAGTCGTCTCTAATTTGAACGGGCTATGTGGTGCTATGTTTTTGGTGCAGTTGGAAAGCAGTAAGAATGGCATCTTCCTCTGCCTAATTACATGAAGTGGTAAGAGGATAATATGCTTGCTTCTCTAAGTTTGCATGTCATGGAAATGCTGCCTTGTAAGTTGTGTGTTCTGTGAAGATAACATAGTACTATAGGCTGAATTTTGACTACGAGCCAGTGATTAGAGTAACCGATTTGATGCTGATTAAGGATGCTATTTCTATATTTAGGAAATTTGTTCTCATTTACCTAGCTGAGATGGTCTCTTCAGATTGGTGATGTCCATTTTTGTTGCGAGGAGTTGCCAGTCGTTTGTCATACCATACGCTAATGATATTCAGTTTGCCCATGTATGTTTCTTTATCTGACAACAAACACTCCTAAGTTATATGTTCTTGGTTCTCTATATCGAGTAATGACTTGATCTAGAAGATTTGGTCATCTGGTATGAGATTTTTCTTCTTTCAGCTTGCGCAGACGAAAAGGCTGGTCCTGTCTTTTGACGATAAGAATAATGTACAGTCTTTTTTAGGTTTGGTCTAATATGTAGAGTCTTCACTCGGGGTATTTGTCGACGAGAGAAGATGATACAAGGTAAATTTTAATTCTTGTTTCAATTATGGAGCAGGATATCTATAATTCACATTACAATCTGTAATGTTGATGATTGAATTATTAATTAAGTGTTGATTAGCGGACTTATATATTGCTTGAGCTAATACGACGCTACAATGTTGGATGCTAATACGTCAATCTCACATTATAATCTGTAATTCACATTCTATGTATAAAAGTATAGTTTCAAGTTTATGACAAGCAAAATGTACACTAAATTGCTCTATGAAGCTCAGCCATCATACATAAGGTATTATCGCCCACACTGGATTCTAAATGGGCGATAAACACTAGAGTGGTAGTAGGGTTGGTTTGGCATATATATGGTTACACCCCTTACCAATGAAATGGGATCGAATCGAATCATTAAATTTATGCGTGACCAATGTTAGCACAACTCACGTATCACATCAGCATAAATTTTTTGGTTTCACAATTCACACCCGCCAACGTTTGTGATAACATTATAGGTGAGTAGCACAACTCCTTGGTATGATGGTGTCATGTGCAGGTGAAGCTAGCATAACACCTAGATTTCACTCTTACCAATTATGATAGCATCACACGCGACTATCGCCAGTAGGGGTGCGTTGGAAAAACCGAAAAAAAACCGGACCGAAAACCGAATCGAGGCCGAAAAAAAAAACCGAACCGAATCTGTTGAACCGAACCAAACCAAACCAAACCAAACCGAAGTTAATTTATTAATTAATAATCCTAATTCTAAAACGGCACCGTTTTCACCCCGAAATGTAACCTAAACCTAGGTCCCTAACCCTCATCTCTCGGTCTCGCCTGTTTTCCCACTTCCCAGTTCGCGCAGCAGCCCACAAACTCCACTTCTCCCCCAAATTCGCCCACTCCCACTCCAACCTCTTCAGCATCGTCATCTCCGCCCGCCCCTCCTTCATCCGCATCTGCGTCTTCCACTTCCTCGACGGCACCGCCCCCTCCAAATCCTCTTCTTTTCTGGCTCTAAGCGCGACGCCTTCGGCTCCGACTCTTTGAGAAGCTTCTCGAGTCGTACTGGAAGGTGCTCAGGTCGTCCGGCTCTTGGTTCAAGGACGAGTGGGCCCCAGCCCTCGAGATTCCCTGAAATTCAATCGATTGTTGCTTCTGCATTTTTGATCGCAAACCCCAAACCCTAAATCCCTAATCCCTAATCCAAATCAGAAGCAAAAGCAATTGGAGGACTCAACCGACGACAATTCATATTCATCGCCTTCCTCAGCTCCAAGGAATCCGAGTGCTCTTCGAAAAGGCACCATCGCAGAAAAGATGACGATGGTTCGAGAAGAGAAAAGGAACGGAGAGAGAAACAGAGAAGCAAGAGAGAGACGAAGAGAAGGAAATCAAAGAAGAAGAGGGCTTATGGTGTTGATGACGGCGATGAGTCCGGTTCTGGGAGGAGTGTTGATGATTCAGAGCCAGGTCGGAGTCGGCTCGATCTGCAACCCGTTTTACGAGAATTGTTCATCGAATTTCCTAATGTTGGGAATGATTTGAAAAAGGTACATTTACACCACCAAGTAATTTTGTTCAGAATCAGAATTGTTGGATTAGAATTCATGTATCAAATGAAACTCTCAAGATTTGATTAATTAGAGACGAATCCAATCTTTTCCCGCCATGAAACTGATGATAATTTCATTTACTTTTTGTTGTTGTTTAGCTATGGAATTAAGTTTGAATACTAACTAGAAAATTTCCTACCTTTTCCAGCCATGACATTCTGTTGATTGTCAGTTATTTTTGGGGTTAAAATTGAACTGAAAATTGGTGCAAATAGCAGGTGAGGAACAAGGTGTTTATGCCCAGCGACGAACCCATACTCTCGTTTAATTTTCTGTTATACTTACAGTTTTAGAGGTTTGGTTTGAATGTTTGCTCTCTGTGGTTGTTTGAATGTTTGCTCTCTGTGATTGTTTGGACCATTGTTGCACTGCTCTTTGCAGCAAGGCTCAATTGAAAGAAAAATCAAAATTCCCAAAAAAAAAAAAAAAAAAAAAAAAAAGAGGAGAAAAACCGAACCGGGCCGAAACCGAACCAAACACAAACCGATAGAAAACCGAACCGAACCGAACCGAATAGTAATTTCGGTTCAGTTTCCGGTTTTGGCAAAAAACCGAACCGAACGAACCGAACCCACGCCTAATCGCCAGCATAACTCTTTAAATTTCGCAGCTGCTAGCTAGCGACTTTGACGGTGCCACAAGCAAGGGACACTAACACAACTCAATTGTACATTGATATTAACCAACAAACACCATTAGAGTCCAAATGCATTGCAAGGCATCCCATTCACCATTAATATTGTCGCACCGCACACCTCCCATCAAAACCCAACTTCAACCAAACACTGCCCAACCACCAAACCTAGCACCAACAATAAGTAACCCACCCCCAGCGCATTTTAGCAACCCCAAGGCCTAAATGGCGCACCCGATTGCGGAGGCGAACGAACAAAGCCCCTTCGGCGCGTTGACCCCAGAGGCATTCTATTCCCGCCACAACGTCTCTCACGCCTCCGAGTACTTCACAAACCCTAGAGGCCTCAAGCGCTTCACCCAGTGGTGGACCCCGCTCCCTCCGACCGAGATTGTAGGAACCCTCGCCATCGTCCACGGCTTCACCGGCGAGACCAGCTGGTTCGTCCAGCTTACCGCCGTCCACTTCGCCAAGTCTGGCTTCGTCGTCTGCGCCATTGATCATCAGGGTCACGGCTTCTCCGATGGCCTCGCCGCCCACATCCCCGACATCAACCCCGTCGTGGACGACTGCATCTCCTTCTTCGACTCATTCCGAGCCAATCACGCGCCGAAGAACCGCCCCTCGTTCCTCTACGCCGAGTCCCTCGGTGGCGCCATCGCACTCCTCATGACTTTCCGGCAGGGAAGCGGCGCGTGGGATGGCCTCATCCTCAATGGTGCCATGTGCGGGATCAGCCCCAAGTTTAAGCCGCCGTGGCCGCTCGAGCACCTGCTATTTCTCGTCGCCGCGGTGATACCGACGTGGCGGGTTGTCCCCACCCGCGGATCGATTACGGACGTGTCGTTCAAGGAGGAGTGGAAGCGGAAGCTGGCGCTGGCGAACCCGAGGAGGCCGGTGGCGAGGCCTCGCGCATCGACGGCTCTTGAGCTGCTGAGAGTGTGTAAGGAGCTGCAGGGGAGATTCGAGGAGATGGAGGTGCCGGTGCTGATAGTTCACGGCGGCGACGACGTCCTTTGCGACCCGGCGTGCGTGGAAGAGCTGTACAGGCGCGCGTCGAGCAAGGACAAGACGATCAGGATCCACGAGGGATTGTGGCACCAGCTGATTGGCGAGTCCCAGGAGAATGTGGACTTGGTGTTCGGAGAAATGGTGGAGTGGCTTCGCACTCGAGCTGAACGCGCCGCCGTCTCGAATGGTGGCAGCGATGGTGCTTAGTCTAGAACTCCAGGGCTTTGTCCTGAGTTTAGTGGGGTTTTGCTGATAATCACTGTGTAAGGTTAAGCTTGGAGTCAGGAAGAAGAAACATAAGCTGCCAATGGAAGCATGCCATGTCACTTATAATTTAAATAAAATATATTAATTAATTAAAAGAGAAATGATAGGGAAATTAAAACTGTAGGTTAAATTTAATAAATTAAATGATATGAAAGTTAATGATTGAATTATTAATTAAGTGTTGATTAATATGCTTATTTATAATTGATGACATATTATGTTTTTTAACAAATTTAGTCTACATGATATTACTCTAATTAAAATATAGGGTATGCCCAAATTCCCAAACCAAGTATGTGCTTGTTAATCTTTTGTAACAAAAATATAAAATAAAATAAAATCCAACCTTAGGTATCCAAATATGGGCTTGTAAATACGCGGAATGATCTAGTGATAAATGATGAATTTCTGGTCTGTATTTCACATGACACGTTTTAGGTTCAATTTCTGGTGTTTATGGGGTTCGATTCCTACTGGTGAATCAATGTTGGTGGGTTTGATTCTTACTGATGAATCACACGATAGTGGCGAAGGGAGGCTAAAGTGTCATGAGTCTTTCTGGCTCCAAAGAGGTGAACTGTTTTGGCGAAGCCTCGAGAAAAAAAAATACGGGCTTGTAATGCGGGCATGTTACATGCATGTATCCCTGCATCCGAGGTATTATGAGAATATAATTGATTTGAATTAATGAGAGATGATACCTTAGAATAGGTCATACAAACCCACGTTTCTTGGGCAAATATGAGAAATTCCAGATCCATTTTATTTTACTGCAAACAATTTACCACATTCTTTGTGTTCTACCATAGACGATGAGTTTTCCTTATAATTTTTTAATTTTCTTTTGTTGATTTTTAGTATAACAACAATCAAGAAGAATGGATTCGACCATGATGTGGATTGTGCACCAAGCAATGAACAATGCGCACGAAAAAATGCAGTCGAAAGAAGGTGTTCTCGAGCGCTTGAATGGGATATCGAGATTTTATGAATTGGCTGCAATGCAGCTGGAAGGATGCCTGAAGTTTGTTCGACAAGAAACGGACAGCTACACTCTCGAGAGCAGCTATGAGCAGCTGTTGGAAGACTTGTCCGAGATTCGAACGCGCCTTCAGAGGCGTCTCAAGGAGTCTGAGATGGCAATCAAGGCTAAGGATTTGGAGTTGGCTTCGCTGCTGCGTTCCAGTAGCACCAATGTCAAGATCGAAAGACGAACAAGAAGTGAGCCGATTGAGGAGTGCATTCTTAATAATAGATTAAGTGGGGATGATGACGAAGATGATGGTGATGGTGGTGATGATAGAGATAACGAATTTTTCAGTGAGTTGAAGAATTCAGTGGATCAACAGGTTTCGAATATCAGGCAGAAGCTCGAGCCGGATTACAAGGACAAGGAAGGAAATCCGGAAGTGGTAGAAGGTGTGAACAACAAGAGGATTGAGCAGATGGGTTCGGACATGTGGATCTTGAAGAAGACTTTGGATCTTGCTTTCGGGAAAATGCAGAATGCCATTTTCAAGTTTGATGTTGGGCCAATCGAGCAGCACTGGAGATGCACTGTTGAGAAAGATACAATGTCAATTTTGCTCAAAGGATGTATGACGGATTTTCAAGAAAAAGAGAATCAGGTTTCTTTAGGCTTGAAGGAGTATTGGTCTGATTTGATGAACGAGGTTGCAAACTTGCGCTGCGACTTAGAGTCATTCGTAGGTCAGAATGAGGTGGAAGAAAAATGTGTTGATTGGATGAGTATTGGAGGGAAAAAGCATTCACCAGAAGATTTTAGTCATGGAAAGCCGGAAAAGCAGTGGTCTTTAAAAAAGCAGCGGTCTTTAAAGGCTGAAGATTTAATGCAGGGACTCCGTGAAGAGAAAACGGAAGAGGAGGAAGGGCACTATGTTTCAAAGATGATAAAGAATCACGAGTCCATCATCCGGATGAAGAGTGCAGAGGCAGAAGAGCTGAATTTGCTCAAGCGAGAGATTCTTCGACAAAAATTGAATTTGTCCAGCAGGAGAGAAGAGATGGGGATGCAAGAAAATAGCTTGAAAAGAAAGGTCCTACAAATTATTTTGACACTGGACAAATTGAGAGATTGGGATGCTAAACTGCGTGAAACTTTCAATAACTGCAAGTTCCATCACGAGGAAGAAACTCTCTCGGAGAATAGGTTCCTGAAATCTGATGCAAGTCGCGAAGAGAACTTGGAACTTGATACTTTGGAAGATGTATGGGAGAAGATGGAAAAATTACCTTATGCAGTAAATGAACTACAAAATGAGGGGACGAGAGCAAAGCAAGAACAAGAAGAAGAAGTTTTGAGAGCCATGATAATGGACAAGACCTATGTTACTCTTCTTGAAGGTATGCTAGAAGAAAATTGCACCGAGTTACATGATTATGAGTTAGAGAACACGATTTCGAATGACATATGCAAGGTTCTTCTTGCGGAAATGGTTAATCAATGGAAGGAAAACAGTGATGGTAACAACATTGAATCTCGATATAGAGAAGAGATATATTGCACCGTCATTCGTGAGGCAATCAAGGATTATGGCTCAAACGGTAAGATTGGATTAGTTGAGTGTCAGGATTTGAGGGCTGAAAATAGTACTTTCCTAGAAGGCACAATAAGAGAGGATGTATGCTGGACCCTTTTGCAGGAAATGTTCAAGGAGTGGAATGAATGCATAGATGGTCATGAAACCGAAAGCGTTTTCAGACAAGAGATAGACTGGCTTACTATTTCTGAGACTGTGAAAGATGTAGTTAAAACTGCCAGTGATCAATTGGATCAGTGTCGAGATACCGTAACCACAAAGTTTCTTCAGAGTGCCGAAAGTTTTATCAGGGAGGATGTCTATACGGTTTTCATCAGAGAAACTATGAAGCAATGGAAGATGGATATAAATGCTTTGAAGATGGAGAGTCTCGTTAGGGAGGAAATATATCAATTTGTCACTGTTGAGGCATTTAAAGATGCATGTGTCCTCTTCAGTGAAGCTGAGCCTGGGAATCAAGAAAAAATCTCAAATGGCATGCTTTCCGCTAACAAGCTACGGAAAGGTACAAATGTCAATGCAGAGGAGAATTTCAATGAAAAGATAGATGTGGAGGACAATCTGGTGCTGAGTGCTAGTTCCGAAGAGTTAATAACGAAAGGGCATACTTTCGGCTTAGTGAGCAGCAAACTAGCTAGTAAGGCTCGAGGAAGTCAGATGGGGTCTAGTTTAGGCACCTCAGTTGACGGTTCAGAAAAGATATATAATCGAGTGAGTCCTGCAGTAGTTTCTGCAGATTACCGAGCGCCTTTTCATTGCCAATCGGAAGTAAATGAAGAGATTCGATTAAACTCATCTGGTTCTATGTCTGCACCTGCCCTCAGAATTTCACTAGAGTTGGCAGATTTTGAGCACAGGACAAACGAAAAGTTAGAAATTAACTGTTTGAGGTATTGTTCTATGTACAAGTCATTCCTCAGTAAAGCTTTCATTGTACTTCTAGTGTTATTCTGGTAGACTAAGCAGATTGCAATCCTACTCCTTTACAGATTGGACAAGATGAAGGATCGTTTAGATACACTTGTCAAGCTTGTTTCCTCCTTGAGAAAAAAGGAATCAGTTTATCAGGACGCTTTTACTAGGAGATGTCATAATCTCTGGAAGGCTGAAACTGAGGTTCTCAGCTGCAGTAAATTAATATTTTTGGTTTTGATTTGTTTGTGAATAAATCATTTTAAGTTTAATATTGGTTGGAAATTTTGATGTGTGTCATATATAGGTTGATCTTCTTGGTGATCAAGTGGATGTTCTTGTAGGCCTTCTTGAGAAAACATACACAACACTGCATCATCATTCACCAGTCCTGCAGCAGTATTTCGAGGTAATCCACGTTTTCGTTTCCCCATTTCTTGTGCCGCAAGGTTCTGCGTTGATGCTTAATTAATCCTTTCTATAATACATAAACTTCTGTTTTACACTGGAAACGTGAATCCTTTATCTTGGTTTATTCTCACTTAAATTTCCTGCAGGTCTCGGACATCTTAAGATTGATCAAGAAGGAACTAAATAGAGTTGTCAACGCATCGAAAAATTGACATGTCCATGTCCATGGAAAATAATACAAACAGAAACACTATGCTGCCGGAAAATACAGTAAGAAACCAACAAGGAAAACAAAATACAACATTTCTGAATAGGCCGGCGAACTACACTATGTTATGTTATGAGAAGACCAAACAGCAAGACAAAACCAAGCTGGCAATTAGCTCTCATCCTTCGTTTTACCTTGATACTTCCATAACAGATTTTTTCGCCATCTATTTCTTGTCCTTTTCTGGTTCAGTGAAGGATAATCAGCTCCAGTTTGTGAATATATGAACCTGCATTTCAAGTTCTCGATTGTTTTCTATACATCAGTCCAAACCAAAAGCTCTCCCATGGCCAAGCTGCTACATTTATGCTCCTATTGTGTCCTAGTTTTGGTTCTCTATGTTAACCTTGTGACTTCCTTCAACCAATTTGGAGTGGGCGCACCAGGGCCTGCGCCCAGTGGAGGGCCAACGACATCGCCATCGCCATCACCATCACCGCCATCACCAACACCGCCATCACCAGAATCTGGACTACCTCCACCGCCTACAAATAGCAAAGGGTCTTCGGGAGGAGTGAGTGGTGGACAGAAGGCAGGGGTAGTGTTTGGAGTGCTGATTGGGGTAGGACTGATCTGGTTTGGTGGCTACGTGTACAAGATACGTCGAGCTAACATTAGACGAGGGCGCTATGGAGTTGCAGCCAGGAGAAGCTATCTTTGAGTTTTAGTTATTTTTACACGTCTTGTTAATTAGAGGGAGAGAGGAGGGAGTAGAAGAGACCAACATCAACGAATACTTGTTAATTGATTTTATTGTTCTTCCTTAATATTGAAAAACTTGCATTTCCAATAAAATTTGAAAATGTCGTACGCCTTCTTCATATCATAATCTTTTTTTTTGTTTTCTTGAAAGTTTATTTGTAATTATGTGAGAAAATTGGACTAATGTAGCATGAAATACGGACGTGTTGCAATTTGTTATTTACAAACCAAGAAAAGTTTGAGTAAATGATGTTTTACTGCAATGGTAGAAAGTAATAATTAATAATTCCGTCTACTTTTTCATCCAAAAGTTGTGTGTGATTTCCACATTACTTCACCTTTTTCAAGAGTATTTTGGTGTTTTGAAATATCAATACAACTTTGTTAGAAGGGTGTTTTTGGTCTGTAAATGGATGTAGTTAATCATGGGTGACGCATTACAACAACATCTTAATTAAGGTGACGTATTGATTCAATTTTATTTTTTTCCTAATTAAGTGAGAAACGACAAGTTATGATTTGTTACACACCCTATCAAAGGTACTTGCATTACTAACTTGAGGGCTAGCGTACTTAATATGACCTCAACATATAATGAATCAATGCCTAAAATCCAAGTGATACTTGCAAAACGTTGCCTAATCATATTTTTTTTTATAAGTACAACTAACTCCCCGAGATTTTATGTTATTTTTACTATTTCAAAGGAAATTGCCACTTAGTATTATGATCTAGTGGTATTCTTTTTCACTTGTAAATGAGAGGTTTTATATTCGATTCTTGCTAATGGCGAATTTGAACCACATTTCTAGTTCAATTCTTGCCAATGGCGAATTTGAACCACATTTTTACTAGCACATTGTGAGACTAAGCCTACCCCTTCCTCTTAATATAGATAATATCGTTTGTTCAAAAAAAAAAAAAACGAAATTTCTCTGATTAAATGGCGGTGTTCTTTTTGTTTGTTGTAAAAGAGTTACCAAGTTCCAGCGTAGAAGTGCTGCCGAACACTTGCCAATCTGTGGTTACTCAGGTATGATCTAATTTTCATGGACCAAGATTTGATGATGAAATTGCTTGATCGGATCTAATGTTTCATGAATATGTACATGTAGTCATCTATCTTGTTTCTTTTTAAACCAATTAAAATTTGTCACAGTTTTCACAATTGTCACGAAATTGTGCATAGTTTTGTTCTGAAATTGGTTTGATATAGTTGGAGAGTCAGGTGAAGAATCTAGGATCAGAATTTATATCTTGATGTTGAGAGTGTGAATCCCCGTCGGGAAATTGAAGTCTCGTTTAATAATTTAAATGATCTTCGGTGTCTCTCTCCCTATATTATTAATTGGTTTTGGGTGGAACCTCAACTTCCATCACTTGACCGATTCGGTTAAATGATTAAGGTATTAGCTTTCTTCTACTAAACCACAAATGTCACGTTTTTCTTCATCAAGAAACGATTAGTTCTCAGAATCTTTTTAGGGCAGGAGTTCTCCAAGTTGGTCTAATTCACCAACACATTATGTTACTATGAATGGATGGAATTAATACGAGTCACCAGAAGCTACCGCTTTCATTTACTCTGAGCTGTCTATGGAAATCGACACAAATTCTGAATTTTAGGAAGATAGGTGGTATGCTGGTTTGTTAACTATGAATGGATGGAATTAGTTTTGGGGTTTGAACTTTGAAGTCTGTCTTTTGGTCATTACGAGTGCCACGATTTATACGTGTTTTACAAGGTAATCAGAATTTTTGTGCATCATCATACAGGGAAGTGGAAACTCGGGTGCTAATGTGAAGCGGCTTGAACAAGAAACGGAGGCAAAGATTCATCAGTTGAAAGTGAGGCTGCAAGAGTATCGCATGACATTGTGCGTATGCTTATGAACTACTCGACGAACGTGAACAACTTACAACTATAATCATGCGAAAGCTTGACGGCCACACTTAAATACTCTTTTGCCTTCCTATGTTTCTTTCCCTGTTTTCCCAATCGGAAGAGAATTTCTGCTTGGTAACAGTCATGCTTGTATTCTCTCGACCATTTTATCGATGCTCAAATGGCTGAGAAATGAGAACAAGGTGTTCTAATACTGATTGCTGCAAAGCTATCTGTAACACTAAATTACCTAAAGCAGAGAATCCATAAGGCCTCGTTGATCTAAAGAATCATGTTGTTTAGTTTAATTTCCGAGTCTGGTACCTCGTTTTTGTCCCTGCTAGGAATGAAATGCGAGGATATCCTGCACGATTTGCTCTCCCACTATTGCACAAGCAAAGAGTCCTGCCCCAACTAGTACAGGCCTTGCTCTTGATAAAGTTTTTCGCTCCTCATTTCCACATTCTTTGTTGTGCATCGCCCACGCCATTGCCGGCGGTAGAACTCCATATAGCATTGTCATACCATACCCTCCCTGCACAAAGAGTCAGTCAAAAGTCTTTAAGTTTTGCTTGTTTTCCTATATTTTTAATGTTAATATCTTTGTAGTTGATACAGTTATTCCGCTCTTTCTTATACTTACAGCAATGTCTGTGGCAGTAGATAATGCATCTGGAATACTAGTCGACACGATAAGAGATGGACCAACAACCATTGCCACTGCTGCAAGGCTAATTTGATTTCTTCCCCACCATTTTCTCAGCTCGAATGTGATGTCCGGTTGCTGCTCTAGTTAAGCAGTATGTTAGTGCTCTACATGCTTTGATCTGTGAATTAGAGAATTCTTTGCAACATTTTATTAGGGAGAGCAACTTCAAAGCTACCTCGAGTGTTTGCGTGGGGGAAGATATCGACGAGAGGTTGTTAAGTTGTTCTTTGAAAAACTCAGAGAAGCCAAGAAGAGTACCAATTAGTGATGTTCCAATTGCAAGGAGTGAGAAAGCTTCCACCATATATGAAACCCCACTCCATTGCACCCTACACCAAGTTAAAAAATATGGGATTATCAAATTATGTCAACTTAATGCAATTAACATAGTGTATGATATTGGATTTACCTCATAAGCAACTCAACAGGGTCAACAACTTGATCAGCCTGCGCAGAGAGGCCAGACAATGGAACAAGACTACCAAGAAATACCGAAATCCTTAGGCGTGCGAGATCACTTCCCAAATAAGCACAAAGAACTGCAAACAGATTCAAATATTATATGGCATAGAAAGGGTCAACTTTTCACAACAAGAACAAGTTCTATTCATCAGAGGATGGACTCCTTTACCGGGTGCTAGGTCATGATACACCAGAGAAAAGATAATCACAGGTACTGTAGCGGGGACTTTCCCCCAATCTCCATTTCCCTCTGCTCCTGACCACCCTCCAAACACAATGGCTAGCACCTCTATTGCTAGTAATAAACCTGGAAATCAAATGTGAACAAATGTGATGTCTGAATATCAAACATGTTCTGCAGAACGACAACAAAATCTAGAAATTAGTTTAGATGGCACCACCTATCATGGAAGCAGTGAGGAGTTGGTTAACTTGATCAGTGGCTCGAGTCCCACCTATGGCGATGAGCAGTGTAAAAAACATGGTAAAAAAGAAGCCGGAAACTGGAGCCGGAAGATTGATCAAATGGAAGAGGATATCTCCAGACTTGGAACTGTAAGCAATGACTGAAGTGTAGCCTAAGAAAATATAAATCAGAGTGACTAGAGTTCCACCGAAGTCTCCTAGAGTCTCCTGGGCCATAGTCCTAATAGAAATCACCTCCAGTTCATTTTCAGCATTGTCTTCGATTCGCTTCTTCCTCCTCATACTTACATTGATCTCGACAAGCAAAAGCGCCTCAATCAGGAGAAACCCCCAACATACCACCATGGATATTGAACTTGGAAGCAATCCCTACCATATTTGTAAAAAATTTGTAATTACAAATCACCAAACAACCAAAAAGGGTTTGCATCTTGCAAGGAGCTAATCTCGCCTAATCCTCTATGTCAGTAAAAAAAAAAAAGGATTGCACTAATTTGGTCAGAAACACTTTAAGGAGTTTAAGAATTAAAACCAGATGAGAGGGAGTTTAAGAATTACTGCTGGAGATGCTTTCTCCGGGAGTGCAAGGATCCCCGAGCCTATACTAGTACCGATGATCAAAGCAACTGCGCCAGCGATAGTTCCTTTCTTCTTGGGCTCCTTGGTAGGGTTTAGTGCCAACTGTGTAGAACCTGTCTGTGCCTTCTTTGCAGAAGCCTTCGGAGTAAATGATGAGTACTTATTCTGCTGCTGCTGGAGCAGCAGCTGGTGGTAGGAACAAGCATTGTAGCTGAAGCTGCTACTTCTGAGAGGAACAGTACTATATATATGTATGTCAAATTAAGCATTTGAAGCGAAGAGAAAGCAGAAAATTAATTCAGATGCATAATTTCATACATGTTGAGTTTTATGCAAATACTTGGGCTGTTTTGGTGAACTCTTCTTTTGTGATGGAAGGAGGTAGTTGATGTCGATGAAAACAAGAGTTTTGATTCCATATGTGTGCGTTGTTAGGGATGATAGATGGACTGTAGATTGAGGTTTAAGCAATTTCCCAGTAATCTTGGAGGTGGACCCTAGTAGAAAAACGGTTGGCGTCACTCCATATATCATAAGGAAAGACAAAGGGAGGGGTCCAGGTGAAGATATTTTGCTCTAGATTCTACGAGGGTCGCAAATACATCATTTGTGGCTGCTACTATTGGCATTTCAATACTGTTATACTCATACGAATTTTTCGTATTTTATAACGTTGGAATCAATGATGACATTTTTTAAGTGTCAATACTAGTTTTCTAAACTTTTCTAAAAACTCGATGCTTAAAAGCTTCATTTTAAGGAAATTCTATCGACGCTAAAAAATCATCTTGTACTCCTCCCTGTTGAGTAAATAAATACGGAGCGGATGATGAAATTTTTTCTTGTGCTAAAAACAATTCCTTTATCTTAATACCTCCATCAACATAGTAGTAACATACTAAATATCATACATGCCCACGGATACAACCCTAATATTGGTTAGCATTCAATAGTTGTATACTAACACAATCACAATCCAAGTGATGTATGGATTTGAATGGTTGCTAAACCATGGCAGAAAGGGACAAGAATATCTGCATATACAGAGGACGAATTCTGGAACAAAGTGTGATGGAAAACAACACTACAAAATTTCATACAAACATTAGGAGGCTACTAATGGCAATTTCTGCAGATTTTGTTCTTGGTCTAAACTTCAGTGTCCCTTGTTATCTTAGTGTATTTGAGGTTTGGCAAAACTTTGACAAACTATAGCCGTAAGGTCAGGCTTCATTGTATCTACACAGCTTATCTGCATATCTCGTTTTGCACACTAGATGTGTGGGCAAATGAAGTCTGAAAGATAACGTATTTATATGTGTCTTAAAGCAATCTTTCGTCCTCTACATAATCATACCCACATGTTTCAGAAAGTTTTTTCCAACAATGTTTTCGGTCACTATAAACCACAATCAGCTGTTAAATTATAGTTAACTAGATACATATATAGGGTAACTTCATCGTTTTTCAGTTTCACAATCTCGGCCAGAGAAGGTGCCAACCAAAGCAACGAGTCCCGTACTTCGTCAAATATATGTCACTTCTGTTTGAAGAGGACTTGTCCCCAGTACTGACCAATGATTGGATGCATCTCTTAGTTGTGTTGGATACATCTCTCACTTCTGTTTAAAAAGTTGTGTAAATAGCATGAGCTTTAGGTTCATGCAAATTACAAAAATTTACATTGGGCCTATTAGACATGTATAACCCAACTCATTGGGATAAATAATTTCTTCCAATCTTTTAGTTTTGGGTCGTCATTTCGTCCTGATATGACGATTGCACTTAATAATATTGTAAAGCATCACCCCATGTGTATTTGAAATGGGCATCGAAATTATTTTGACTATGATTTTATATGTGTTTAAAGTTATACGGAAAAAAAAAATTGTGGTTCACAATTTAATTTCATAATTCAATACCTGAAAATAGATTGACTAATGAATGTAGTTTCCACACCCATTCTTTTTCTCCCATGTTTTTTACTTGCACAACTCATTACTCTTTTAAGGAAAACTAATGAAAAGAGCTTGAAAACTTTGAGTTTTAACAATAAGGACAAAATAATGGTTAAAGTAAATAGTACCAGGATTGACTTTTTAGTGTAAAAATGTAATTTTTCGTTAAACTGAACAATATTTGGAGCTTTAAGTTCCTTGCTTTTATTTCTAGTTAAGTGAAGTTTCGTAAAGTAGCATGACAAGTCCAATAAACTAGGACAATGGCCCAAAAGGGAAAACAAAACCCAAATCACATGAATCCCTATCTGCTTAGAAGCAAGAGGTCGTCCTAACTGTTGTCTAGCTACTAGTACTTCGTGAAACTTATGGGGGCAAAATATCATTTAAATGTATCACATTGCATGGCTCGCAGATGAATGTTAAGGGGACTCCTTTAAAAATATAGATTTTCGATTATCTCATAGTTTTATGTTAATTCTTGTGTTAACATCATCAAATATTATGCAAAAAACATAAAGTAGCAGAAAGTTTATGTAAAGTCTCACTTTTGAGAGAGTCTCATTAACAGTTCTCTGGCTTTATTAACTTAATATGGTCTAATATCCTAGTGGATAATGTGTTGGGTTTCCACCCATGGGTCTCAGGTTCAAAACTTCCCCCATCCTAAATTATGTTTGAACGCTCCTCCCTCTTGATTGTTTTCGTTTGATTTATTCAATCGGACAGTAAGAAATAGTGAGAAGTGTGCGAGAAGTTAAAAGTATAGGTGAAAACTACATCCCTATTTATAACTAATAGGGAGGGATGTGTTAGAGATAAATATGAAAAGGACCTGGGCGTTATGGGTTATGGGTAGCAATATGAGAGGGGTTGTCACAGTCAACAAGAGAAGTCACTTAGTACTACGGTCTAAGTATTCCTCTTGTAAATGAGAGGTTTTAGGTTCGCTTCTCACCAAATGTGAAGTTGAACCACATTATTATGGTAACCTACTCCTCCACCATCTTAGTATATATATTATTGTTTGTTAAAAAAAAATATAAACAACAAGAGGAAAGGGTTCAATGTGGGGAAAATTTAAGTCTGTTTTGTACATGTTTCTGATATTGTTATCGAGGAAAAAATACACATTGCATGTCTTGCCTAGGCAAATATAATATAATCCTTAAGTGAAGACACAATTAGGGCTTAAAAGATATAGTGAAAATTGATAACCGTCAATTACTTCAAGTTACGCAATTATCAACGTTTAATGTATTTGCTCAACTCATATGATCATCATTCAATTTCACTTCATGTTGGATTGTCAGTTGTAAATGGAGGGGAATGATTTAAAGCAACCATGGTTCGCTTTTGTTGACGATTATCATCGACTATTGATCAACATGAATGACCGATAATGATGTTCATTCCATCACACTGACAATCATCTACCCATCTTGCTCATAGGGGCTTGAAATTCGATAGAATACTTTGATCAGGACTTGTATGTCATGCTTTGTGAAAGACATGGTGGTAGTAGTTTACAAGCACTAAGCAAAAGCAATAAAGCCCAAGTGGAACACTAAAACGATGTTTGTGAATATTAGTGGAACACTGCAACTATGTCCTTCCCTTACTTATCCTAAACAAATCACTAATATTTTTGTGGATAATACGTAATGGAACTGTCTAATCAACAACTAACAAATCAATTAACCTAATTAGATAAAAAAAAATTATAAACTCCCCAAGACATAAGGGAACTCTGCCTAACTAAGCAAATCAATCTTTTTTTTAGTCAAGTAATAGTGTTAATAAGTTAAATGTTAGATTAGTTACCGACGAAATTCGAGTCTACACCGTTATGTAAGGATACAACATTTTTTCACCACTGTAGTAAATGACCACTTGCAGCTAATCAATCTTTAATTCGGGTTTTTGGGGCAAGAATTCCATAAACAAATTACTGTTTTCAAAGACTTTTTTCCCCATTACACAATTATAATCAATGGTGGGGAGTTAGGGACTGAAACAGCAAAACCCTAAATCCTATTCAACGGTGGGGATTTGATATTACGGATGATCAAATTCTGTCTGTTATTTAAAATTCCATAAACAAATGACTGTTTTCGAAGACTTTTCCACCCCCATTACGCAAAATTATAATCAATTAGCCCCCACATTTTTTTGCGTTGAATTTGATTGGCCGTCCTTCAACAGTCAGCAGCAGCTTCAACGTTTCCAAGCAATCACTATTTAAATTATATTTTGTAAATCAAATAACGTGGTTTTAATAATTGAATTATTATTTAAATATTAATTAACGTATTTATAATTATATTATTGATTGTAAATTTGCTCTTAAAAATGGAACAAGACTTGGCTGTTGAAAATTCAGCAACCATTTCTGCTTACACCCAATCTTGGGTATACATGTGTCCAACTTTTGATTTTTTTTAATTAAAACTTGGACACGTGTCCACTTAAGATTGAATGTAAGCAGGAGTGGCTGCTAAATTGTTTAGCAGCCAAGTTAATTCTCTAAAAAACTAGTGTACCTAGCATTATCTATAAGTAAATATTAATTTTTGTTCCTATCCTATTAGAAAGCCATTGATTTAGGAATTAGATTCGCTCTGGACCTTAGTGTCGGGAGCCTAGGGATCAATTCATCTGGGCCTCACAAATTCAATACAACGGTCACTATTAACTCATTTTCCTGACCCACACACAAAACCAACGGCTCTTATTTCTTTTACACATCAATCAACAGTCTAGATGATTTGATTCCTAAGCTCCAGACACTAAGGTTCGGAACCAATCCAATTCCATTGATTTATTCAAGTTGACAGAACTTTGTAGTTTTATAAAATAAAGTAAAACTTGGCTTTCTGCGTACACGCGACGTTTGCTTTGTATTTCAAAGTACTACATTAACGTGTTTGGATTAGTTTCATCCTATTTGGTCACCTAGTAGGAACAAAAATTAATCACAGATATTTTTGTGGATAATACACAATGGAACCTAATCAGCAACTAAATAATGAATAAACCTAATTAGATAAAAAATTGTCAACTCCCGAGACATAAAGGAGCTCTGCCTAACTAAGCTAGTCAATCTCTAATTCAGGCTTTTGGGGTAAAAATTCCATTACACGTAATTATAATCAATTACCCCCACATTTTTCTGCGTTGAATTTGATTCACCAGCTTTAAGGTTTACAAGCAATGACTATCTTAGGTAAAGACAGTGCGAAGAAGACCATCTATATTTTGTAAATTAAATAATATGGGTATTGATTATTGAATTATTATTTAAGGTTTTATTAATGTGTTTTTTTTTAATTATTGATTGTAAATTTGCTCTAAAAAATTAGTATACCTATCATTATCCGTAAGTAAATATTAATTTTTGTTCCTCTCCAATGAAAAAAAGTCATTAATTTATTCAAGTTAGAGATAAATAAACCAGGATCCTCTGCATGTTTTTTTGGGTGGAAGGCTGGCTATGCAAGGATTTTAGTTATAGCGTTTATACAGATTTATGACACGTTAAAGCAAGGGTAATCGGAATAAAAAAGAAAAAGAAATATCTAGTGGGCCCTACACAAATTTTAGAATCCAACTCCAAAATTTGGAAGAATTGGATTCTCTGCAATTTGATGGTATTTGAATTCCAGATTGTTAGGAATCGAAATGGACCTTTTTCTCCTCATTATGCGCTCACTTATTTTTAAAATTTCAAAATTGACCTTTATTATTGGTAATCAATTTGATTAATTTGTAAATTTTAACAAGTCATTATTGTGAAATAAAAAACCCAAGGGGTTTGTGAAATCTGGCGTAACTAGAGTGGCAACCCAAACATGGTCCGGGTGATTACTCGGAGGGAGTTAAGGGAGTTGAGTCAGTTGACCGAGTACTAAACTGACTCTATCTTTTGTCATTCAATACTAAACTGTGATTACTCGTAGGTCAACTGACTCTATCCAAGATATATGAATAGTACTAAACTGTAGTACTGAATGACACCAATCCACGACTTGCATTAACATTATGTTTCAAATTCATATATATTTTGTCATTTAGTACTATAGGTTAGTAGTATTCATCTTTACTTGTAAGTGAGAGGTCTTAGGTTCGAATATCTTGGATAGAGAACTCGATGCCAAATTAAGTTGTCTATGCCGTGACTTAGCTGAACTTCCCTTCCTCTTAATTTAAAATATACAATTATACTAAAAAGAAAGTTCATATATCTTTTTTCCGGCAATATCTTTTAAATTCATAAATTAATATGGGAAAATTTATTTGAAACCATATAACCTCTCTTTATACCCAACTTAAATTTTAAATGTGAATTGTCTTTTTTACCTTATTGCATAATTACTATCAAGTACATGATGAAATTAACAATAAAACTAAAATTTATCAATAAACCCACACCCATCACCTAGGCACATGGGTTTGATTTACACTCTATGTTCTAAGAAATATTTAGAACTTTAAGGCGCTAAAGGTATTCATGACGGCTAAAGCCTAAGATGCTATCATAGATAAGGGTATTGTCCGCACTGCTCTCCACCACCAACACACCCATCAAACTTGAAATTGCATTGGTAGCCCATGTATCAAGACCAAAAGAACATCTGAAGAACTGAAGGGAGACTTTTCTTATGTCATTCGACGCGAGCTGGTTACCAGCAACATGCAGATGACTTAGTTCGATCTCAACAGCCTAGCTGTTACGAACTCTACCCTCATTACCCATAACACCTTTTTTTTTTTTTTTTTTTTTTGTGGTGAAATGATAACAAATTCAATGCAGTTAAGAATTGACTTAAACCAATATCTCTCTTCCCAAGCTCAGATTCATAGGAGGGTTGGACAAACTTGTGATACGTTTGGCCAGTCCAGTCAGTGCTAGTTTATCTGCAAGCACTGTTTTTTCAATCGGAGAACCGCAACGCATGATGCAAGATTTAAAGCCCTCATGGCAGCTGTGGTGGCACCACGACAATGATCTTCTCGATCAATCTTACGATTGCACAAAGTTCTTGATGTGTACTCAAGAATCATATTGACCATTCTAGAGTGATGGACAAAGCATTATTCAAAGTTTGTGGGTGACAGAATCAAAATCTTTTTTTTTGGTTTTAAAGTTTTGTCTTTATTTGAAGGAAAAATTAGGTTCACATTCTTCTTTTTACTACTCCATTAATTAAAATCCTATTCATTTTCAATTTTTGATCAAGGTATTTGGATATTAATAACATCATTAATTATTTGAATAATAAAATATTTTTATTTTTAAATATATTCCTTTAGTGTTAAAAATGTTACAATTAGTATATTTATATTTATGGCTAAATTTTTTATCATATATTTTTATTTTTGGTTTGTACCTCTTTTTAATTTGTACCAATTTTTTTTTCATTTTTAATTTATACCCATATATTAGTTTCTTTTTGTGCCCATATTTTTTAAAGTTTTATTTGTGTTTGTACCCATATGTATACCGTCATGTGACATTGTATATTTAATCAATGATAGAAAAATTACATATGGTATATTTATGTTTTATGCCTAAACTTTGTATCATATATTTATATTTTGAGTTTGTACCCACTTTTAATTTGCAACATTTTTTTTAAATTTGTAGTATTTTCTTTTTAGTTTTATTTTGTACCCATGTATTAATTTCTTTTAGCGCCTATATTTTTAAAAAATTCATTTGTACTCATAATTTTTTAATCTTTTATCTGTACCCTAATTTATTTATAATGTACTCATTCTTATGTGAAATGTACCAATTTTTTTTTGTAAAATGTACCAGTTTTTTTAACACTATGGATACATTCTTATGCCATTTATTATTTCTTATTTTTACATAGTTTTTATCCATTTATTCAATCAAAATGTCTGAATTTTTTATTGTAATCATTTCTAATAGTATTATAATGAGGGATTTTAAATTTATAGGATTATAAATCTCATAAAATATCAAACAATTAATATCAAAAGTATAAAAAATATAAATATTAATTGTCATATAATGAGGTGTACAAAGTCAAGGAACTTTGATCAAACTTTGAATATCATTAAGGTTTTAGTCAAAAAAATGTTAAGGATTAAGGATCGCGTCCAAATTATCAATTTTTTTTAATGAAATGGTTCACTCTTGACAAGAAATCTAACATACTTTCTGGTTTTGTTCTTTTAATCTATTGGGTGTAATGATAAATGTAAACATATTGAACTGGGCTTGTGAGGATGATTTAGGTAATAAATTTGGATTTAAAGAGATATTAATAGTTATACTAAAAAGACTTTAGGTATGACTTTGGGACGAAAAAAAAACTTCATCTACTAAATATTGAAAACCATGAAACTTGAGGATAGTAAACTGAGATTTACCCTATAAAATATATAATTATACTAAAAAAAAAGTTCATATATCTTTTTTCCGGCAATATCTTTTAAATTCATAAATTAATATTCAATATCGACTAGCGGTATTTACTATTTACCGTCGTATTAAGGTAAAAAAGAATCTCCATTGACCCGACAAACGGAACCCGCCCTACACGTCAGCACGTAAGACACGACTGGCCCCCACAACCCCAGCCGTATCTAGTCCAATCAGGGTCAAATTTGTCATAGAAAAATAAATTTAGACCCAAATGGAAAATAGAAACGGGAGGCGAGAATCAGCAGTGGCAGCAGTAGTGCGCGTCCATTCTCTCACCGAGACGGACGTGGCGCGCCGGGCCCCACGCGGTAAAGACAAGGGCGCGAAAGATGGAAATTTTCTTTTTAGCCCCCAACAGACCGTTGATCACGGACGAACAGAAGTCCTTTGATTCTATACCGTCGGATCAAACGAGACGAGTCAAACCAACGGGCTCAACCGTCCCCGTCCCAATGGTAACAGTCGAAATAAATATTAAAATAACCACCCGCCAGGGTAAAAGCCTACCACGACGTCGTTTGTCAGTTGATACATATTTAATTTAATAAAAAAATTGAAGGGGTATATAAAAAACAGACATGCTCTGCAGAGCTCTCTCTGTGCTTTGCTCCTCTTCTCTTCTTCTTGCTCTGCAATTCATTGGCTTTTTTCTCGGGTTCTGGTTTTTCATGCTGCTTTGTTAGCGTGCTCTGTAAAAGCACCCGAACTTACCCCAGAACGACCTCGTTTCGTCCCTTCTTTCCCTCTTTTATTTTCCTTCTCGGAGACTTCGATAAAATGGGAAGGCAATTTATTCCTTCTGCCTCAAAATTTTAATCATCCGAGATTTTTGGTTGCCCGAATTTTAATCATCCGAGATTTTTTGGGGGAGGACGGCGGCGATTATGAATTCAACTCAGACCGAAATGCAGGAGCCGAGCATCGACACCGATAAGCTGAGCTACGAGATATTCTCGATACTGGAGAGCAAGTTCCTGTTTGGCTACGACGATCAGAAGCTCTGGGTTCCCAAACAGGTATCTCCGTCCCCCACGCCGGTTTCCGACTCCAAACCTGACCCGGTCCAGCTGGTGGGCGTTCAGCTCCAATCTGAAAACGGCGTCGGGGCGATCAAAAACCAGAGGGGCAAAATCTGCATTCTCAGCATCGACGGCGGCGGAGGAATGAGAGGGATTCTCTCCGGAAAGGCCCTGGCGTATCTCGAGCAAGCGTTGAAGCAGAAATCGGGGAATCCGGACGCCAGAATCGCCGATTACTTCGACGTCGCCACCGGAGCCGGCGTCGGAGGTATATTCGCGGCCATGCTCTTCGCCACCAGAGACCACGCCCGCCCGATTTTCAAGGCCGACGACACGTGGCGCTTCCTCTCCGATCACGGCAAGAGCTTGTTCAACAACAACCGGTCCTCCTCCTCCGCCTCCTCGCCCGGTTTTCTGCGTCGCCTCTTTCGAAGTTCCGGTTCGGGCTCGGGTTCAACGGGGGCCGCCACGGCCGGTTTGGAAAAAGTAATGAAAGAGGCGTTCGCCGACGACGACAGGACGCTGACGTTGAAAGACACGCTCAAGCCGGTTTTAATTCCGTGCTACGACCTTTCCAGTAGGGCGCCGTTTCTGTTTTCCAGGGCCGACGCGCTCGAGACCGACAGTTACGACTTCCGCCTCTGGGAGGTCTGCCGCGCCACGTCAGCCGAGCCGGTAATCTTCGAACCGGTCCAAATGCAGTCCGTCAACAACCAGACAAAGTGCCTGGCCGTGGACGGCGGCTTGGCCATGAGTAACCCGACGGCGGCGGCGATCACGCACGTGCTGCACAACAAGCAGGAGTTCCCGTTCGTGCGAGGGGTTGAGGACATAATGGTCCTTTCAATAGGGAGCGGTCAGTTTCTGGAAGAAGCGAGGTACGAGTACGAGCAAGTGAAGAAGTGGCATGCCAAGGAATGGGCTCGGCCCATGGCCCGAATCGCCGGCGACGGGTCAGCCGACCTGGTGGACCAGTCCGTCGCCATGGCGTTTGGTCAGTCCGGGAGCAGTAACTACGTGCGCATTCAGGTACGAAACCGCCACACCTTTGCTAACGTGAGCACTGCGCGCATTTAATTCCAATCTTAATTCTATTTTTTTGTCACGGAATTAAATTTTCGGGGGGGGTGGGTGGGTTGTTTCTTTTGCTGTTTCTGTTGCCACTGACTGCGAGACGACACTCTTAGCCAGGCTGGGTAATGTTAACTTGCGTGTAGAGAGTGCTAACTTGCGCCGGGGGTATGTGTTTCGCTTTCATGCAAATAAATGCGGGTGTTTTGTACGTAAAACCTTTGGCCTCGTGTGGGGGGGCGCTGCAATTCCAAAGTTTTGCTATGCTGGAAGTGCACAGATTGGAGCAAAATTAGAGGACCTTTTGTTTTTGTTTGCTTGGTTGAATGTCCTTGCGAGCTTGAGAGGGGTCTGGTTTTGTTTTTTCAATCAAATTTTAGGACCGAGAGGGAAGGGGTTTTGGTTGGTCCGGCGTCGGTTTGGTGACTAGGACTTTCTGTCTTGGTAGACCAATTACAACTAGGCTTGAAGCCTAGAGTTGACGGGTTGTCCTAGAAATCGTTGTCTCAGTAAATGAAATTGACTTGGTTCTTAAAACTTTTTGCTTTTTTCAACTTTGGTCCCACTGCAATTGCATCCTATTGAATTTCCCTGAGAAAATTAAAGAGATAAATTTTATTACCTCTGAAGCTTGCCTCTTAGGGCAGTCTCCATAATGTTTTTACTTTATTTTTCCTTTTCTTTTACCTTTGTTTTGCCCTGCTGTGGAAAGTTGGAAAAATCTTGACCTGGGTTACTGTGGATTTCTGAACCTGTATTATTTCAGTAAGTAGTAACTAGTAAGTAGATAGAAATGGGTGGAGAGATGGGGTCACAATTTACTTAAATCTTAATTGACATCCAGTCTGTAATTATCTCTAAACCATATAGACTCAGACTATTTAAGTTGCACTACATATTAATCTTATTACTGTAGAAAGAGATATGTGGGGCTTCCCTTCCGGTCACTTCCCTCCATTTAGAAAATGAAATGGCTTTAATTGTAATATTATTTTTTTTAAGGACTTTTTAGCTAAACGGTTTCTAAGTTTGGCATAACTTTCACTTTGATCCTTGAGGTTTAAAATCGATATAAGTGGTCCGTAAATTGTCTACCGTCAATCATTTTAGTCATTCCGTGAATAATTTCTGTTTAATTGAGGACATTTTTTTGTCAATTCAACCCCTTTACTTGAACAAGTGGTTTCTTCAATTTAACGAAGATTTTTAACAAAAGAACCAAAATGATTGACAGTGGACAATCTAAGGGACTACTTCTATCCATTTTAAATTTATGGGACCAAAGCGAGATGTTATGAAAATCTTAAAGATTATTTTGACTAAAAGGCCAAAAAGCTATTATCATTGACCCACAACTTTTTCCTAATATTCTGTTTTTCCATCATGGCATATTTTATCTATGAGGTGGTCCTATATTAGAATTTGGAGCTGCCACCCAAATCCAAATTGTTTTCCACTGTTAGGTACATTTTGTATTAGCAATACATCCCATCAATTTGGATCTTTCCAAAGTTGTGCATTGCTTGGTTTTTAATGTTACAAGTGACAATGCATGTTTTTACAAAATTCTTGTTTATTTTGTTTGGAATTAGTTTCTTAAATTTCTGAGTCTGGATCAATCTAGAAATTAGTTTTCTTAAAACATGGCTAATAATTGGATGTTTAAATTGTAATATGTTAGGCAAATGGGACAAGTTTGGGACGTTGCGGGCCAAATGTAGATACAGACCCAAGTCCTAACAACGTTAAGAAGCTGGTAGGAGTGGCAGAGGAAATGCTGAAACAAAAGAATGTTGAATCGGTGCTCTTTGGCGGTAAGAGGATCGGCGAGCAGAGCAATTTCGAGAAGCTTGATTGGTTTGCCGGAGAACTGGTGCTCGAGCATCAGAGGAGGAGTTGCAGAATAGCTCCCACTGTTGCCTTCAAGCAAGCTGCTGCCAAAACTACTTAGAACTCAAAAGGTATGTGCTTTTTGTTCTGTTTACAAATTTTCATTAATCTTTATGTTGTGCACAAATAGGAACTTATCTCGTGATAAACGAAAACTCTATGGTGCTCAAGATTATTTTATTCTCGGATCAAGGATCTAACGGTTAAAAAGTATACTAATTTTACGTTTTGAATTGAGTAGGACTCATGTTCAGCATTTGAGTTTGACGCATGCTGACTAAACAACTCGTGCATTTTATGTCATTTTTGAAGCTTGTAAAATCATCAAATCTAGGTAGATCTGCTATATATAGGATTGGTTGTCAGAATATTATTAGAACAAGTACCTTCTGTAGTTGTGACACTGTTGGAGTGGGAGAAAGTCTTAGGCACTAATTGCTTGTATCTTATCATGATAGGCGTGCATTGTATGTACAAATTTAAAAAAAAATGTTGGTGGGATTCATATTATAATTATTATTAGTAAACTTAATTAATAAAAAGATTATGGGTTCCACTAATAATGTTTACATACATGCCATCTTATCATTTATCTGGTGCATGTTAGGTGCAATGAAACTTTGTCATGAGTATGCATTGAAAATTCTCAAACTTCTAGATTTTTTGTTGTGTTCGGTATACGGGGTGGTGCATCACGTGTCACTATATAAGCGGTGAGATACTTGTGTTAAAAAATTAACAAATTAAAAAAATAAAAATTCCCACATCTTATATAATAACACGTGTTGTACCACCCATGTTCCGGACACAATGAAAAATTTCTTCTGTATTTCTGTGGCCTGGACTTGTCATGGTCTTCCTCCTTTACGACAATCTGTATGTTGTTGTGATATATGTTTATGTATAGACAAGACACCAAAACAAAAAACAAGGGTAAAAAAAAAAAAATGAATGCTTAGAGCCCCATCTGCTGTCGGCCTACCGACACTTGAGTTTTTGACTAAAATTTTAAGGGACATTTTGGATAATTTCATCCACAAATTGGGAAAGGCATGGGAGGGGAGGGTGCTGTGGTCATTTGATAGGGAATCAAATCTTTGTGGTCCTAATTTCTAAAGGCAATTTCCGTAGTCCGGAAAAAAGGTTGGTTCTTTTCCCTCCTCCTTGTGAGCCATGCTGCCATGCAAATGTTTAGTGTGAATGTTTTGGTTGCTGTGTTGCAAATGTCGTTGCCCTACCCAATCACACCATGCCTATTTGGGCGAAGGCCTCATCCTACTAGCCAATTTAGAACTCAAACATTCAACTTCTTAAAATTACTTAAATGCCGCGCACTAAATAAGCAAATATTTTCCACGAAATAGTTACCGAGTCTGGTTTATTGTTTCACCGATGCATCAATGTCTGTAGATTGTGTACACGTAGTGCTTTGCGGTCCATGACCTTTTATAATGCTCGATGGGAGCCGTATTCCAACATTGACGGACAGAAATGTTTATTTCGTGTACAAATCACTGGGGCCATATGCTTGAGGCATTGTTTAATCAATCATGAGAAATGCCAAGAAAACTATCTCAAAGTGAGATTCTATATAGAAGCTCTGCCATTTCATACTGTAACGTTAATTTCTGTATCAGTATTATATAACATTGTGCTAAAAAGAGTTTGAATTTTGAGTCTCTTTAGAATTTTTCATCAATAATTTTTAAGACCTATATGTTAGGTAGAGCCTAGAGGATTAGGACCAGCAATTGTCTAGAATGCTTTAACGGTCTTAAATTGTTGTGTCCGAGTAGTCTTATGTAATAAATAGTTGTACGGAAAATCACATGGACTAATTACATTTGATAAACCTGTGGGGTATAAGTGTTGGGGTTGGTACACTTCCCAACTAACTTTTAACAGACTTGTGGGGAAAAAAAAAGCCAAATTGGTCAAATTTCTAAAGTTTTACACTGTTGCTTCATCAATCCTCTTTTTTGTTCGAACTGTTCTATCTGTTTCCTATACTTTTCCAAGTCATACTTGGAAGTTTGTATAAGTATGTAGAAGAAATGTCACGCATAAGAAAGTTAAGAAATCTGGTAGCGGTTTATAAGATGTTGAATCATTCTTGCTATTACCAATTGATTTTAGCACGGAACCTTAATTTCATTTAGTTTGAACAGTATACTTTTGATATTAACCCCGACTTCGAAAAATTGAAGCCCTTTGGCAATTGCAAATCATCTATCTTTATGCAATTCAAATGTATGTTTTTACCTGTAGAAGTGAATCATGACAGTAAATATTTTGTCCCAAATATTGCAGGAGATAGAGAGACATCATCAAGGGAAGGAAGAAAAAACAGGAGGAGAAAAGTAAATTGTCACAAACAGCTTTTACTTTTTTGTAAGGTGAATAGGACAAGTAGCCAGTTTGTAAAAAGGGGTGGGGGGAGGGGAGAGATCTGAGGGGGATTTCTTTGCCTGCCAGAGGACATGCATTTGTGGCTTCCCACTCTCAACCTTTTTCAATGTCAATTGTCAAGGGACCAAAGTGAGAGAGCTTCAAAAGCTTTTGAGAGGTTAAGCAGACAAAAAAGAATCAGGTATCATATATTCAGTTTCAAAAATTGAGTACTCATCATGGGTGGGAAAATCTGCTTCCATGTTTGTTATTTCTTCCCATACCCTTTTCTTTCTTATGTTTTTCACTTTTCCCCCCAGATGTTTTTCCATTTCCTGTCTTTTCATCCTTGTCTCAAGAAACTTGAGGGGTGGTGGTTGGTGGTGGCCGGTGGTGGTGGGCTAGCTACCCTACGATGAAAACCCAGAATTGAATACATAGTCAAAGCTATTTGTCTGCCTTTGGCTTTTTGTTTTTATTTTCTCATTGAATATATAGATATAGTGGTGGGGTGGGAAAAGTAGTTTTTCAGGTGTGGTGTGGGTTATAATTTTGAAGCAACTGACCATATCTTTCTCTCCTGGGTGGGGTGGGGGGCTTTCTAGGGTTAGGGGAGAAAAGTAGTATTCTTTGGTTTTTCCTGCATGTTCAAGTGTATAATATTTGAAGTCGCAGAATTGTTTAAAGAAAGCAATTTCAACTTTTGTTCTTCTCTTAGCCGTGTACATTTTTATAATTTAAACAAGTGTTTGGTTTGGTTGTTTTGTTCTGGTGGCTGTGGAGTTCTTCACTTTTTCTTGAGTTAGCGTTCATGCTTTTGACTTTCGGTTTTTTGGGAAAGACGTATATGGAATGAATACGTTATTTGATTGACATGAGACGCTATATTGACGGTATATCCGCACCATATAAAGTTTTGTGGCATTATTGACTTTAAAGAATAGATGGAGAGGGTTGGCGGGTTTGAACGTTTTAGTCATGATGCATCTGCGCATGACTTACTTTTGTGTATTCTTCATGGAGAAGGGTCAGCGCGGCTGCTATGAACACATTCTTTCACTACTTTTAATAGAATGAAAGTGAAGATTCTATTCAGACCCAAATATTCACTCACAATTACAGTCCACATCAGAATCCACTACCTTGAACATTTATATATTTGTATCATATTTTCGGTTCATACATTGAGTTCTCTTTTTCTAAGTTTGGAGACTTTAAAGTTCTAAAAAATTTTGGACTCCTTTTTTACAATAAGAACTCGACCAATCAATTAGTTAGTACAAAGGTACTATTAAAACACTACAAATGGACTGCAAAGACACTAAATTAAGGACTTATAAATACTAGCGGAGCCTGAATTTTCAAATAATAGAGTTATTATTTCAACCCACAGAACTTCATTGGACCGTTCCTTAAGCACCTGATAGGAGGCATGTCGATCCTTGCAAGATACGTTGAAGGCTTTATGCCAACTACTATATGATATGTAAAGGCTTGTCATATGAAATTATAAAGTAATGTTGAAGACTACAAAGGGTTGTCAACTGAGGTATTTCATCAAGCATCTAGTGCACACAATATAGTCACACACATGAAGAGAAAAAAGGAACATGGATGATAGAAAAAAAAATATATATAAGAAGTAGGACTAGGAGGTTGTAATTTAGTTTGTCCTAACTGTTTATAGGATCAAATGCAAGACATACAAATATACATGGGTTGTTTAAGTTGTTGGGGTCATAGACAACCAATGATCCCATGTTGACTTTGCTACGACTCACAAGTGGCACCTTTCAAGGTATCATTTGAAGGTTCCCGCAAGCGTATTGCATCCATTCATTCCTCAGTATATATATTTGTCTAATAATTTGTGAATGATGGAAATTATAAAGCTTATAAATAGTTTTCACAACTGTTTATATTATATGCAATATTCATCTTATCTTAACGAAGAAGTTTTGTTGTGTCACCGAGTACATACACCACATATTTTCGATCCCTATCCTTAGTGTTCAGACCAACTATTAAGTTTGGGGAGGAACCGGTTGTTTGATCGAACAAAAGGCCAAAAGCAAACATTGAGAAAAAGTGTATATATAGCAAAATGTAACTTGTTTTTCATCCATGCCACTTTATCTCATGACCAAGGAATCCAAAACGTGTTACTCTAAATCTTTCAAGATCAAAGAAAGATGTCCAATAAAATTCCCCAAAAAAAAAAAAGGAAAAATGCAACTTTTGGGACCTCATGCAAACCATGACTACTTGTTTGTAATTAGTTACTTGTGGTAATCTAACTTTTGTAGGTACCTTCTGCCCTCTTTGAAATTGCCTCTTCAGTGTGGGCATCTTATCACTGTGGCCATAATTATTTTGCAACTTTTGCTTCCCAAACTTCCCCACTTGATTACTACTACATGCATGGCAAGCAATTTGCCAAGGACTTATGATCAAGCAAGCATCCAGTTTACCCAACTTTAAACACAATTAGTACAAGAAGTTGAAGCCAAAAGGGTTGATTAGACCGATATTACTCCGCATAAATTGGCTTTAGTGAAATTTTAACCAATCATTGACCCACCAAATCGAATTGGTGCGTTGTCGGGTATACCTCCTTGTCTACCTATTTGCAATTGACAAATTCTCGTTGTCCTCATGTCATAACCAGAATCATTTAATGATTACCTTTTAAGATTATCTTTAAAAAAAAACTCAAATTGACATTTGTATAGCAATCCATATGTATTAAATAAAGGGACGATTCACCATGAGTACCTTAATTGACATCCAAACCATTGATTTGCTTGTTTATATAAGTCACTGAACGATCTCTAATTCAATTGATTTCTTTAAAAAGATGATTGTTAAATGATGATCAAATATATGAACAGTTCTAATTACACGTATGACTACAGTTTGTTAGTCATACACAAGAAATTGCACTCAAGGATGCACCTAAATCTTGTTCAACCAAATTGAGTTTCACCTGAACCAAATTATTGTTCAACCAAAAGTATATTGCGAGGTTGGCAGTGCCTGCCCTTTTGCATTTTAAGTAAATATTCAAAGTCTAATCCCTAGCTATTACCCTATGCTTAACAACTTTTCCGGCCTATTTATGAAAAGAAAAGAAAAGTGAATCGTCCCTTTTGGATTTGGATCCTCGTCGGATTCATTCCTAGGATCAACGAACACAGACCGTTGATAAAAAATCGTGAGGTCCCAATTAAATGCTTTTTATATTTTTAAAAGTAAAACAACATCATTTTGTGTGAAAAATATAAAAAAGAAAAAAAATTGTGGCCACACGATTTTTGATCAACGGTCCATGTTTGTTGATCCCTAGGATCCCCAGGGAGGCGATCTGGCGAGGATCCAAATCCCTCCCTTTTAACCCCTCCCCATAACCTTCCTTTTTTTTTTTTGGAAACTAGGAGATTCATTACCCGGGCAAAGATGCCAAACATAACATGGAGAGCCTACAACAAGGCAAGCAAACAACAAAGTGAAAGAAATATATCAAGCAGTGGAGGGAGTTACAATGAAGACGCATTAGCCAAGCTAACACGTCGCCCCCTCCACTGCCCTCACAACATTAAGGAGGACAAGGTAAACCATCATTGTGAAGCACATGAACTAATGAAGATGGGGGGACTGTTGATCCAGGTAACATCACACATCTTCGAACTTCTCTACGATGCCAACGAGTCTGCCGCCATGTTGGTTGATCTCTTGGAGTCCAAGACCAACGATAGTCCTGAAAAGACACCCTAGCCTTTTAACTTTCACTAAGGTAGGGTAGGCCTCCCATCTGCCATTTTCCAGCGAATCCGAAAGAGAGGAAATGGATTCGTAGGAATCAGATTCAACAATAACCATTCAAAGCCCCAAAGCCATACCAAATCCACATCCTTTGAGAAGGGCCAAGGCTTCAGCTGCATCAACGATCAATCATCAAACCCTAATCACCATTGTAATTTGGCTTTGTCACTCTTTTCACGTGTAGCTTGATGTATATCAAAGCTGGCCAAGGCCCAGTGCAGGCAGGGCAACCGTCTGGGGTCCAAAATAATTGGGGGCACCAAAATTATTAGGGTGGTATATTTATATATGTTTTCATAAGAGTATAAATTTATAAAATTTGGTTCAATGACAAAGAAATTTAACTAGAACTTGTGGTTTTGTTGTTTGAAATTAATGAGGAGGTATTGGGTTCAAAACACCATGTGTGCTTATTTACTTTTCAATTTTTACAATTTTTACGAATTTTTGTTTGGTTGTTAATTTATTTTTAATTAGTACATTTGTTCCAATTCAAGTCTAATCTTCAACAAAGAGTAATGCGTTGATCAATTTTTTAGATCAAATTTGCAAATCATATGATGTGTCATCAAAAAGTTTAATTTAGTACCCATTTATTACTTATACATATTGTTTGTACCATACTTGACCAATCCCGAAACTACCGAGCACCGGCCAACGCTATACTGTCAAGGACCCAGAAGAGTTCCCCTCCGACCAGGAGGCCAATCACTACTCGACACGTGTCAAGATTAGAAGCCAATCAGAGCGCAGCACGTGTCGACATCAAGAACCAATCACAACATGACACATGTCAATGTGACAAAGCTACAAGTTTTTCTATAAATAGGGGTCATTCCCCCACAATATTGCCTAATGCCATTTTGTGTGAAATCATTCACAAGAACTCACTAAATTGAGAGCTTGATCCTTTGTACTTGTGTAAGCCCTTCACTACTAATAAGAATTCCTCTACTCCGTGGACGTAGCCAATCTGGGTGAACCACGTACATCCTGTGTTTGCTTCTCTGTCTCTATTCATTTACGTACTTATCCTCACTAGTGACCGAAGCAACCAAGCGAAGGTCATAAAACCTGACACTTTCTGTTGTACCAAAGTCTTCGCTGATTTTGTGCATCAACATTTGGCGCCGTCTGTGGGAAACGACACTTATTCCTACTCTCTTCAGCTGTGTCAAGCTGGTTTCTATCATTCGTACACTTTCTTTTGACCAGGCATCCCTCTCCAACATGGGAAGCGAAGGAAGCCACAGCACACAGAATGACACCCCCCTTGCACATAGTGCGAAACAACGAAAGAAGGAAGGAAAACGAGTTCTTCTTCAAGCTAAAGTCGATGAGTTGGAAGCTCAGAACAACAAGATAGCAATGAGGAATGAGGTCCTCCAGGAGCAATATGAGAAGCTCTTCGAGACACTCCACGAAGCTAGGCAAGCTCAGACACGCGAGCTTGTTGCCCCCGTGGAAGTCAACCATCAACTGGGTGCCCTCCAACATGGAGGGTCACATGCATTCGACATAGATATCCCTGATAGGGAACAGATTACCCCTCGACTTGATAATCAACATGAGGCTTCTCTTAACCCAGTTGCTTCGACCCGAACCATGAGAAGTGGAGGGAGACACCTCTTTGCTGAAGGGGCAGAAGGATCGAAAGCCGTCTTTCGCGATTGTCGGGATTTCCTGAAGCAACGTCGAGAGAATTCCATCCATATAAGCTCAAAGATTAATGACCCAAGGATTTCTGAGAGACTCGGTCCCCTGCCACGGCCCAAGCCGGCCACCAATTTGGGGAATGGGCAACAAGTCCTAGAGAGACATGAGGGTACAGGGGACTCAGAGGTGTTCCGACAGACATACCCTGGAAGCCAGTACAGCGAGTCCAGGGAAAAATCACATGCCCTTGATCAAACCTTCCTAATTCCAAGAGGAGATGGAGATTTACGAAAGAAAGCTCCAGTGACACATAACTCCACTCAGGACCCCCTTGTCCTACAACTTCTTGAGGAAGTAAACAAGTTGAAGGCTGAACGTCAGGCTGAAATACCTGACTGGAACCAACCCAGGCCTGGCCCTCTTACAAGGAGGATCCTCAACACCCCCCTTCAAGCAAAGACAAAGCAGAAGCTTGGCTTGCAACTTTATACTGGAAAAGAGGACCCGATTGAGCACCTTAACCTCTTTGAGTCCACCATGGCATACCGGATGCACACCGACGAAGAGCGATGTCTTCTCTTCCCCTCCACCCTCTCTGGCGGAGCTCTAAATTGGTATTGTCGTCTTACACCTGAGACGGTAGACTCATTTGAGGAATTGAGGAAACTATTTGTTTCCCAACACATTTTCCAAACCGATCGCTTGCACTCTGCAGATGACCTGTACACTATCCGCCAGAAGCCAGACGAGTCATTACGTATGTATGTTGGCCGCTTCAGCCATGAATACTCCCGGTGTGCCGAGGCAGACGACAAGACTGCCCTCAAAGCCTTCACGGCAGGCCTACGTGATTGTTTCTTTAAATACATGATCAATGCCAATACTTGGAAGACTTACTCTGAAGTGATGGCGCATGCTTATAACCATGCCTCCGCCGAGGCAAAGACATATCAGGAGAAACCCCCTACAACCATCCTTTATCAACAAGTGGGAGGTGGAAGCCAGACTCACCTAAATGAGAAGACCTCGACTTTCCAAACAGCAGTGGCACCTCCCCATGCCTTGCATAATGCTTCACCGAATCAACAGACATATCAATTTCAAGGCAAGAGGAAGGATTTCCATCCTCACCACTCTCCTTTCAGTAAAAAGAGTAAGGGACACTATCCCGATAACCAAGGGTATCGCCACAATAGCGCTCGCCCCCAGGCAGTCAATGCAGTGGGTCAAACCCGCGTCAAGGGTATCGCCACAATAGCGAGGTTTTAGCCTGCCATACTTAAGGTGTCTTACGCCTGCCGAGGCGGAAATCGTCCTTCGGGAAATACATGAGGGAGTCTGTGGAGATCATGCTGGATCTCGGTCCCTAGCACACAAGACTTTTCGCCAAGGATATTACTGGCCAACACTCCACCAGGATGCCATCAAAGTATCCCGCTCATGTGACAAATGTCAACGATATGCAACTATTCCTCATTCCCCTCCAGAGCCTCTTACTCCTATGATCAGCCCTTGGCCCTTCGCCCAGTGGGGACTTGATTTGATCGGCCCAATGCCGGCAGGGAAGGGCAAAGTCTGTTACGCAGTCGTTGCAGTGAACTACTTCACAAAGTGGGCCGAAGTAGAACCCTTGGCAACCATTACTGAGGCAAAGATAGAAGACTTCGTGTGGAAGAACATCCTTTGTAGATTCGGCATTCCCAATGCGATAGTCACTGACAATGGGCGATAGTTTGACAACAAGAAGTTCAGGTTGTTCTGCTCTAAGTTCAACATCAACTTATGCTTTGCCTCTCCAGCTCATCCCCAGTCTAATGGACAAGTTGAGGCCATCAACAAAATAATCAAGCGCACTTTGAAAACCAGCTTGGACAAAGCTAAAGGCTGTTGGCCAGAATTTGTACCCCAAGTTCTTTGGTCATATCGCACTTCATATCGGACTTCAACAGGAGAAACTCCATTCTCACTTGCCTTTGGCACAGAGGCGGTTGTCCCTGTTGAGCTCGAGCAAGCAACATTCCGAGTCCAGAACTACATTCAAAGTGAAAATGACAAACAACTCACCCTCAACTTGGATTTAGTCGAGGAACACAGAAACCAAGCTCACTTGAGGAATGTCGCCTACAAGCAGCGCATCTCCAACTATTATGACTCTAGGGTCAAGCCTCGTTCTTTCAAAATAGGAGACTGGGTCTTAAAGAAAAGATTACTCTGCGACAGAGTCCCGAGTGAAGGCACACTTAGTCCAAACTGGGATGGACCGTATGAAGTCATTGGCATCAGTCGCCCTGGCTCTTACACACTTAGAAGCTCTGATGGCAAGACCCTTGGCCATCCATGGAACGCTGATCACTTGAAGTACTACTACAAATAGACTCACGATGTACAAGTGTTGAGCTATAGCCGTTCGGCATCCTATGTAATGAAGGCCATTTGGCAATGAATTCAATAAAGAGGTAATTTAGCCAACTCAGCCCTCACTCTTTTACATTCATAGCAAGCGATGCCAGAACCCTTCTCAATCAGAAAGCAATCCGTCTTCCACAGTCACTACAAAACAAGCAAATGAAGACCGTGTCAAGCGCCAAAAAAAAAAAAAAAAAAAAAAAAAAAAAAAAAAACAGCTTCATCCAAAAAGCTTCACCCGAAAAGCTTCACCTCCAAAGCTTCACCCACAAAGCTTCACCTAAAAAGCTTCACCCAAAAAGCTTCACCCGAAAAGCTTCACCTCCAAAGCTTCACCCACAAAGCTTCACCTAAAAAGCTTCACCCACAAAGCTTCACCTAAAAAGCTTCACCCAACAAGCTTCACCCGAAAAGCTTCACCTCCAAAGCTTCACCCACAAAGCTTCACCTAAAAAGCTTCACCCACAAAGCTTCACCCAAAAAAAAAAACTTCACCCGAAAAGCTTCACCTAGAAAGCTTCATCTACAAAGCTTCACCATCAAAGCTTCACCTAGAAAGCTTCATCTACAAAGCTTCACCATCAAAGCTTCACCTAGAAAGCTTCAACACCAAAGCTTCACCTACAAAGCTTCAACACAAAACCTTGCTCCAAATAAACAAATTTTGTTCACAAAACCCAAGATGCCCTTGAACTTGTACAAAAACACTTGGGTAAACATAAACATTTTTTGTTTTACACCCACAAGGGCCCAAAATTTTCCTTCTTATTTATTCACTTATATATGTTCCCAAACATATTATAATAGATCCAACAACAAGCCAAAGTCCCAAGTTTCATAATGGACAAAAGTACAAGCAATTCATCAATAATGAAGGTGCTACAAAAATTGGAATCTGCCCCAAAATAGAAATCCAACCCAAGAGACTTTTTCTCTCTCTCCCTCTTCCGCCTCCTTTCATCTATCAAATTTCTGCAACCTCTGCTCTTCTCCAATGGAGCTGAATTTTGGACACCCTATAGTTCTTGAGCATATGAACAACTTTCAAGAAGGAACCATTTCTGTTTGAGCGACGGAAATTAATGTGTTGAAGCTCCAAACATGATAGTCGGCTTCTTGCAGATTTCGAAGCTGTTGTGATGTTTCGAAGATCTGGAAATATTTAACCGTTAGTTCATCCTGAATTTTTGATATGTTATGAAAGAGTCGATGAGAAACAACTTCAATGAAGAAAGCATACCGATCTGAACAAGAGAAAATGGAGTTTCGAAGCTCACAACAAATCTGACGGGTTGACAGAAAAATAATAACCAGTCATTCATCATACCTGGATTTCTGGAGTTATACTGCTCCGAGGGATCTCAAATTTGGATATGTTGTAGTTCACGAGCTGAGGAACAACTTCAATGAAGAAAGCATACCGATCTGAACAAGAGAAAATGGAGTTTCGAAGCTCACAACAAATCTGACGGGTTGACAGAAAAATAATAACCAGTCACTCATCATACCTGGATTTCTGGAGTTATACTGCTCCGAGGGACCTCAAATTTGGATATGTTGTAGTTCACAAGTTAAGGACCAACTTCGATGAAGAAAGTATGTTGATCTGAACAAGAGAAAATGGAGTTTCGAAGCTCACAACAAGTCTGACGGATTAACAGAACATTGATGAACAGTTACTCATCATACTTGAATTTCTGAAGTTGTACTACTCCGATGGATCTCAAATTTGGATATGTTGTAGTTCACAAGATAAGGAAAAACTTTCATGAAGACGACTTTGCAATCTGAGCTATAGAGAAAGGTGTTATCTTGCATCCACTCAGGCTGATTAGTGGAAACGAAAAGCAATTCCACCAAAGAAAAGATGAAAAAGAGAGAAAAGCTACTAATTGCACTTGATCTTGTCTAGTCAATAGCATGCAGCATCAAACACACAAAAGTTGGAAATATTTTTAGATAAAGCATATACGAATGTGTGACATCGAAACAAGGATTCGTTACTTTGACAAATTAGTAACACGCGAGACACCTCATTCGGCAACTCTCTTCGCCTGAAGACTTGGGGGACTCCCACCATATGCTACTGCACCTTGATACTCGGCAGTCTCACAACCACTCAGTGACTTGGATTTTTCAAGTCTCCAACCGAGAAGTTTTCCTCACTCGGGAAATTAAGGGAACACTACCTCAAACTACATGCTTCACTCACAAAGCTTCAACAATACAGGTTTCAACAAAAGCAAAAATTCAAAGAACTTTATGAAGAAGGCTTTGGTGTATTTAACACAATATGTTGAAATGAAGCAAAGCTTATTTATTAATATTTTCGATAAGCCACAAATATGTACATATACATGAGTCAAAATAAACAAACAAAAGGGAGCCTTCACAAAGGTTGCTTAGGGGAAGTCTCAGCAGTCGGTAAAGCCCCAGAAAGAGAAAGCACCGGAGGGTGGTTATCCGGAGCCTCAGTACTTGACAAAACCCCAGAAGGAGGAGGCATTGGAGGTTCATCATTTGAAGCTTCATTACCAGGTACAACCCTAGAGGACGAAGGCAATAAATGCCTTTGGAACAAACCCACAAACCGCTGATGATCAAGTAAAACCTTACCATCAGATTCCTTCATCTGGTCAAGCTTCCTCTTCATGTTTGTAGCATAGTCATGGGCGAGCCGGTGCAACTGCTTATTCTCATGCTTGAGCCCTCTAATCTCCTGTTTGAGACTCATCACTTCAGCAGCCAATGATTCAACTTGGCGGGTTCTAGCAAATAGGCGTTGGGCCATATTAGACACAGAACCTGCACACTGAACACTAAGAGCCAGAGAGTCCTTAACAGCCAACTCATCAGACCGTTTGGAAAGTAGTCTGTTATCTTTGGGAGTGAGAAGGTTCCTGGCCACCACTGCAGCGGTCATATCATTCTTCATCACAGAATCCCCAACGGTAAGAGGACCAGTAGGGGATATGAAGGATGGGCGCCATATGTTGTCTGGAGAAGGCGTGGCTGTCTCTTCTCCAAGGTTCAAGTCAAAACGACGGTCGGAGGGTCCAGACATTTTCAAATGTGTTGAAGAAGGAAGAGGTCAGACAAATCAAGATCTTAGAAGTGCAAGAAATGAGCTTCTACTGGTAGAGATTCAAGTGTGCTGTGGAACTTAATGCCAGCCTCTATAAAAATCTGCACTCGACGGAGCTTCAGAAATCGAAGAGGCGTTTGCTTTCTCAAAAGCTGGGCTGCTCAGAGACCACGAGGGCCGATCTCAGAAATCGAAGAGGCGTTTGCTTTCTCAAAAGCTGGGCTGCTCAGAGACCACGAGGGCCGATCTCAGAAATCGAAGAAGCACCTGCTTTTTCAGCCTCGTCAGCACCTGTCACATGCACACTCAGCTTTGCGGAAATTACGGGCAATCTGTCGAAGATTTCTGGTGAAGTAGAAAGCACGTGAATCTTACTGTTCAATCACCGCTCTCCATATGCACCATCAACTCCTCGGGTACCACATATAACTTTGTCAAAGATCTCTGACAAAGTTTAGGCACGAGAATTTCGAAGTTCCAGCTACCCTACTATTACCCATAAGGGTAAAGGAACAGCGCCACTGCTTGACAACTGGAAAGTCCCTATGTGTGTCGACCTCCGGGTTTTGCGGCAAGACAGGTTGGCAAGAACGTCCAACCTTTACTCACATTCGAGAAAAGACTGCCAACATAATTACTTTCTAAAAAACCGGAGTAGCACCGCTTTCCGAATCTCGAGAGTCAGATCCTCGACGGGATTGCTTGTTCGAAAACCGAAGAGGCACAACTCTCAGAACTTTGAGAGCCAGATTTCCTTAGATAAAGCTTGTCTGTAATCTTCACACGTAACATCAGCTTTCCAGATACCACATACCACTTTTTCAAAGTGCTCTGACAAAATTAAAACACGTGAAGCTGGCAGCTCCCACTACATTGCTGTGACCAAGAAGGGTAAAGGAATAGCATTACTACTTGTTATTGGGAAATCCCTATATACATTGACCTCCCTCCTCAACGGACAGGCAAACCTGCAAAAATGCTCAACCCTTTCTCGCATTCGAAAAGGCACCCTCAACATAACCTCTCGAAATACTCAGCTTTATTTCCCCCCGATAATACCTCAGCAAATAAGCCACACCAAGAACAAGAGTATCTCATATCATCAGGGTCGAAAGCAAGAGTATCCCATATCATGCTTTCTCCCTATCTTTGTCTTTGTCCTTGTCCACACCTGCAGGACAAGGAGAAAGAGAGCAGTCAGTCGGAACCTGAAATCAAACCTCCAATTTGGAACTGACTGCCTGGAGCCTTTGCCTGGTTGCTTACTTAGCATTGCTCTCGAGTACTCATCCTCAACTGCTGTCAAGGTCACGAATTCCACCGGCAAATACCTCATGACAGTTGATCAGATATTGGCTCTTTACACTGAAGCTGCCAAGCGTGGATGAGTCACTATGAAGGAATGTTCTGAAGGACCATTTAAATGCAAAGGTTGCACACCACTTCTGCCATGCAAAAGATTGAAGCAGAAGGTTCAACGGTGAGCTGAAACAGATCACTACAGCACGACACCTTTCCATACCACATTCATTATTCCGTCAACAGCAAAAGTATCCCATATCATCAAGGTCGAACGTACTCTAGATTTGATGGACTTGTTTTGACCCTCAAATTTTTGAGTCGGCCTTATACTCTGAAGGGCACCAGAAAACCCTCCAGCACAGTTCAAGAATAAGCCTGTGGAAAGTTACTTCTTCAAAAGCAAAAGTATCTCATATCATCTCTTATCCATTTGCTTCTCCTTATCCTGGCAGTTGAATGAGAGACAAGGAGAATGAGAACAATCAACCGGAAGCCGAAGTCAAACCTCTGATCCTGGGTTGCTTACTTGGAAGTTTGACTGCTTACCTTGTCTGTCACCTCTTTCGGCAGATCTCCTAGCTCGGCGACTTGGGGGACTCCTACTATAGGGTTTGTATCACACTTGACTAAGCCCGAAACTACAACTAAGCTTCAAGTGAAATTGATACATTACCTTGTGCGTCAACATCAGCTAAGTACACCATTCCCGGATGGAGGAAAGGTACTTCCAGAGAAGGGCAGATGAAGATCAGACCACACTTCGGTACTTAGAAGTTTCGTGATTACTCAAGGGATTGGATCTTGCAAGTCCCCAACCGAGGAGTTTCCCTCACTCGGGAACTTAGGGGAGCACTGTTTGTACCATACTTGACCAATCCCGAAACTACCGAGCACCGGCCAACGCTATACTGTCAAGGACCCAGAAGAGTTCCCCTCCGACCAGGAGGCCAATCACTACTCGACACGTGTCAAGATTAGAAGCCAATCAGAGCGCAGCACGTGTCGACATCAAGAACCAATCACAACATGACACATGTCAATGTGACAAAGCTACAAGTTTTTCTATAAATAGGGGTCATTCCCCCACAATATTGCCTAATGCCATTTTGTGTGAAATCATTCACAAGAACTCACTAAATTGAGAGCTTGATCCTTTGTACTTGTGTAAGCCCTTCACTACTAATAAGAATTCCTCTACTCCGTGGACGTAGCCAATCTGGGTGAACCACGTACATCCTGTGTTTGCTTCTCTGTCTCTATTCATTTACGTACTTATCCTCACTAGTGACCGAAGCAACCAAGCGAAGGTCATAAAACCTGACACTTTCTGTTGTACCAAAGTCTTCGCTGATTTTGTGCATCAACACATATCAATTAAAGACTCAAAAACATCATTATTTTTTTAGTCCCATATTGACTCCAGAACAAAATCGCGCTAAAGCTAGGGCGTCACCCGTAAGTGGCGCGCTGTGTGGCCCGAGCACAGTGATAAGTGAGCAAGGGTCGCTGTATCTCCATCGGCACCCGGATGCAGTGTTAAATGAGCAAGGGGGCCATAGAAACTTCTTTTCGAACGACTCCACTCAAAGTTGTTTGGGAGCATATGCTCCTATCAACTTTACCCGGGACACACAAAAGAAGTACTTTGATCCTATTAGACGGGGGAGGGTGAAGAAGCTAGGACAGAAGGGTAGAGTTCAAGAGAGCAAAATGCGTTTAGGAACGTGGAATATAGGAACCTTAACGGGAAAATCTATGGAAGTAGTGGAAGTTATGGTGAGGAGAAGGATAAATATTATGTGCCTACAAGAAACTAAGTGGGTTGGTAGTAAGGCAAAGGATCTAGAAAACTCAGGGTTTAAACTTTGGTATTCGGGCACAAATAGAACGAGAAACGGTGTTGGCATCATCGTGGACAAGACCTTGGTACAAGATGTTGTAGATGTCAAGAGGGTAGGAGATAGAATCATGGCAATCAAGATTGTAATAGGACAAGAACTCATCAATGTGATTAGTGCGTACGCACCTCAAGTAGGTTTGGATACGAGTTCGAAGGAGAAATTTTGGGAAGATCTTGGAGACTTGGTGCAAGGAATTGCTCAGACGGAGAAGTTATTTATAGGAGGAGATTTAAATGGACACGTGGGCAGGGAGACAGGCAACTATGGAGGTTTTCATGGTGGCCATGGTTTTGGGGAGAGAAACGAGGATGGGGAAGCTATCTTGGATTTTGCAATGGCATATGATCTCTTCTTAGCCAACACTTTCTTTAAGAAGAGAGAAGAACATGTGATCACCTACAAGAGTGGGTCGTCAAAAACACAAATAGATTTTCTTCTAATGAGGAAAGGGGATCGTATAACTTGTAAGGATTGCAAAGTTATACCAGGAGAGAGCGTGGCTAATCAACATCGCTTGTTGGTGATGGATGTACATATCAAAAGAGTAAGACAAAAGAACAAGACTTGGAAGTGCCCAAGAACTAGATGGTGGAATCTAAAAGAAGAAAAACAAGCCATTTTCAAAGAGAAGGTAATCACCCAATGTGTGTGGGATAGAGAGGGGGAAGCTAGCCAAATGTGGGATTCCATGGCTAGTTGTATCCGAAAAGTAGCAAAAGAGGTATTAGGAGAGTCCAAGGGCTTTGCCCCACACCAAAAGGAATCTTGGTGGTGGAATGAGGAGGTGCAAACAAAGGTGAAGGCTAAGAAGGAATGTTGTAAAGCCTTATACAAGGAGAGGACCGATGAAAATGGTGAAAGGTATAGAAAAGCGAAGCAAGAGGCGAAGAAAGCTGTCAGAGAAGCTAAGTTAGCGGCTTACGACGATATGTATAAACGACTAGATACCAAAGAAGGAGAGTTGGATATCTATAAACTAGCTAGAGCAAGGGAAAAGAAGACAAGGGACCTAAACCAAGTGAGGTGCATCAAGGATGAGGATGGAAAGGTTCTTGCTACAGAGAACGCGGTTAAAGACAGATGGAGAGGTTATTTTCATAATCTTTTCAATGAAGGACATGAAATGAGTGCTTCTTTAGGAGAGTTGAGTAACTCAGAAGAGTGTAGAAACTACTCCTTTTATCGTCGAATCCGGAAGGAAGAAGTGGTTGTAGCTTTGAAGAAGATGAAGCATAGAAAAGCAATAGGCCCAGACGATATACCAATCGAAGTGTGGAAAGTTTTGGGAGAGACAGGTATAACATGGCTCACTGACCTTTTCAATAGGATTTTGAAAACGAAGAAGATGCCAAATGAGTGGCGAACGAGCACTTTGGTGCCTATCTACAAGAATAAGGGCGACGTACAAAATTGCATGAACTATAGGGGTATTAAGCTAATGAGTCATACAATGAAGCTCTGGGAGAGAGTCATTGAGCATAGATTGAGGCAAGAGACACGGGTTTCGGACAACCAATTCGGGTTCATGCCAGGGCGCTCAACCATGGAGGCAATCTATCTCTTACGAAGATTGATGGAAAGATATAGAGATGGGAAAAAGGATTTACACATGGTCTTTATAGATTTGGAAAAAGCGTATGATAGGGTCCCAAGAGACATTCTTTGGAGGATTTTAGAGAAGAAAGGAGTACGAGTAGCATATATCCAAGCTATAAAGGATATGTATGAAGGAGCAAAGACCGCCGTAAGAACTCATGAAGGACAAACCGAAAGCTTTCCCATAACTGTAGGATTACATCAAGGCTCATCCTTAAGTCCTTACCTTTTTGCGTTGGTAATGGATGAGTTAACAGGACATATTCAAGATGATATTCCTTGGTGTATGCTTTTCGCAGACGATATAGTGTTGATAGATGAAACTCAGGAAGGGGTAAATGCAAAGCTTAACCTTTGGAGAGAAGTGTTGGAATCTAAAGGTCTTCGCCTCAGCCGATCAAAGACAGAATATATGGAGTGCAAGTTCAGTGCAAATGGAGGCCAAAACGAGTTAGGGGTGAGGATCGGAGATCAAGAAATACCAAAGAGCGACCGTTTTCGTTACCTAGGATCTATCTTGCAAAAGAACGGAGAATTAGATGGAGATCTCAACCATAGAATACAAGCTGGATGGATGAAGTGGAAGAGTGCATCCGGCGTGTTGTGTGACCGCCGTATGCCACTGAAGCTCAAGGGAAAATTTTATAGGACGGCAATAAGGCCGGCAATGCTGTATGGCACAGAATGTTGGGCGGTGAAACATCAACACGTACACAAAATGGGTGTAGCGGAGATGAGGATGCTTCGTTGGATGTGTGGGCACACGAGAAAGGATAAGATTAGGAATGAGGATATCCGGGGTAAAGTAGGAGTAGCCGAAATTGAAGGAAAGATGAGAGAAAATCGGTTACGGTGGTTTGGACATGTGCAAAGAAGGCCTACTGACGCTCCGATTAGAAGATGCGACTATGGGACAGAGGTTCAGAGCCGAAGGGGTAGAGGAAGACCTAGGAAAACTTTGGAAGAGACTCTAAGAAAAGACTTAGAGTACTTGGATCTAACGAAGGACATGACACAGGATCGAGCACAATGGCGTTCTAAGATTCATATAGCCGATCCCACTCAGTGACTTGGATTTTCCAAGTCTCCAACCAAGAAGTTTTCCTCACTCGGGAAATTAAGGGAACACTACCCCAACCTACATGCTCCACTCAGAAAGCTTCAACATACAAGCTTCAACAAAAGAAAATTCAAAGAACTTAGCGAAGAAGGCTTTGGTGTATTTAACACAATACGTTGAAATGAAGGAAAGCTTATTTATTGATATCCCCGATAAGCTACAAATATGTACATATACATGAGTCAAAATAAACACACAAGAGGGAGCCTTCACAAAGGTTGCTTAGGAGAAGTCTCAGCAGTCGGTAGAGCCCCAGAAAGAGAAGGCACCGGAGGGGGATCATTTGGAGCCTCAGTACTGGACAGAACCCTAGAAGGAGGAGGCATCAGAGGTTGATCATTTGGAGCTTCATTACGCGGTACAGCCCCAGAAGACGAAGGCAATAAATGCCTTTGGAACAAACCCACAAATCTCTGATGATCAAGTAAAACCTGACCATCAGTTTCCTTCATCTGGTCAAGCTTCCTCTTCATGTTTGTAGCATAGTCATGTGCGAGCCGGTGCAACTGTTTATTCTCATGCTTGAGCCCTCTAATCTCCTGTTTGAGACTCATCACTTCAGCCGCCAATGATTCAACTTGGCGGGTTCGAGCAAATAGGCGTTGTGCCATATTAGACACAGAACCTGCACACTGAACACTGAGAGCCAGCGAATCCTTAACAGCTAACTCATCAGACCGTTTGGAAAGTAGTCTGTTATCTTTGGGAGTGAGAAGGTTCCTGGCCACCACCGCAGCGGTCATATCATTCTTCATCACGGAATCCCCAACAGTAAGAGGACCAGTTGGGGAGACAAAGGATGGGCGCCATATGTTGTCTGGAGAAGGCGGAGCTGCCTCTTCAACAAGGTTCAAGTCAAAACGACGGTCGGAGGGGCCAGACATTTTCAAAGGTGTTGAAGAGAGAAGAGGTCGGACAAATCAAGATCTTAGAAGTGCAAGAATGAAGCTTCTACTAGTGGAGATTCAAGTGTGCTTTGGAACTTAATGCCAGCCCCTATAAAAATCTGCACTCGACGGAGCTTCAGAAATCAAAGAGGCGCCTGCTCAGAAATCGAAGAGGCGTTTGCTTTCTCAAAAGTTGGGCTGCTTAGAGATCACGAGGGTTGATCTCAGAAATCGAAGAGCCGTTTGCTTTCTCAAAAGTTGGGCTGCTCAAATACCACGAAGGCCGATCTCAGAAATCGAAGAGGCGCTCGCTTTCTCAAAAGCTGGGCTCCCTAGAGACCACGAGGGCCGATCTCAGAAATCGAAGAGGCACCTACTTTTCCAGCCTTGTCAGCACCTGTCACACGCACACTCAGCTTTGCGGAAATTATGGGCATTCTGTCAAAGACTTCTGGGGAAGTAGAAAACACATGAATCTTACTGTTCAATCACCCACTTCCCACACGCAACAATAGCTCATGGGTACCACAGATAACTTTGCCAAAGTTCTCTGCCAAAGTTGAGCACGTGAAGCTTGCAGCTCCCACTACATCGCTCTGACCAAGAAGGGTAAAAGAATAGCAAAGAAACAGCACTAACAAAGTTTAGACCCATAAATTTTGAAGGTCTAGCTACCATATTATTACCCACAGGGGTAAAGGAACAGTACCACTGTTGGATAATTGGAAAGTCCATGTATGTCAACCTCTGTGCTTCGTGGCAAGGTAGACTAGCAAACATGCCCAACCTTTACTCACATTCGAGAAAACACTCCCAATAAGATTGCTTGCTCCAAAATCGAAGAGGTACCGTCCTCCGAATCTAAAGAGCCAGACTCCCAACATGACTACTTTCTTAAAAATCGAAGAGAGGGTAAAGGAACAGTACCATTGCTGGATAATTGGAAAGTCCCTGTGTGTCAACCTCTGTGCTTCGTGGCAAGGTAGACTAGCAAACATGCCCAACCTTTACTCACATTCGAGAAAACACTCCCAACAAGATTGCTTGCTCCAAAATCGAAGAGGCACCGCCCTCCGAATCTCGAGAGCCACTCTCCCAACATGATTACTTTCTCAAAAATCAAAGAGACACTGCTCCCCGAATCTCGAGAGCCAGACCCCCAGCATGATTGCTTTCTCAAAAATCGGTGAGGCACCGTTCTCCGAATCAATCGAAGAGGCGCTCGCTTTCTCAAAAGCTGGGCTGCTCAGAGACCACGAGGGCCGATCTCAGAAATCAAAGAGGCACCTACTTTTCTAGCCTTGTCAGCACCTGTCACACGCACACTCAGCTTTGCAGAAATTATGGGCATTCTGTCGAAGACTTCTGGTGAAGTAGAAAGCACATGAATCTTACTGTTCAATCACCCACTTCCCACACGCAACAATAACTCATGGGTACCACAGATCACTTTGCCAAAGTTCTCTGCCAAAGTTGAGCACGTGAAGCTTGCAGCTCCCACTACATCGCTCTGACCAAGAAAGGTAAAAGAATAGCAAAGAAACAGCACTAACAAAGTTTAGACACATAAATTTTGAAGGTCTAGCTACCATATTATTACCCACAAGGGTAAAGGAACAGTACCACTGCTGGATAATTGGAAAGTCCCTGTGTGTCAACCTCTGTGCTTCGTGGCAAGGTAGACTAGCAAACATGCCCAACCTTTACTCACATTCGAGAAAACAGTCCCAACAAGATTGCTTGCTCCAAAATCGAAGAGGCACCGTCCTTCGAATCTCGAGAGCCAGACTCCCAACATGACTACTTTCTCAAAATCGAAGAGAGGGTAAAGGAACAGTACCATTGCTGGATAATTGGAAAGTCCCTATGTGTCAACCTTTGTGCTTCGTGGCAAGGTAGACTAGCAAACATGTCCAACCTTTACTCACATTCGAGACAACACTCCCAACAAGATTGCTTGCTCCAAAATCGAAGAGGCACCGCCCTCCGAATCTCGAGAGCCAGACTCCCAACATGATTACTTCCTCAAAAATCGAAGAGACACTGCTCTCCGAATCTCGAGAGTCAGACCCCCAACATGATTGCTTTCTCAAAAATCGAAGAGGCATCGTTCTCCGAATCTCGAGAGCCAGATACCACAGACCACTTTTTCAAAGTGCTCTGACAGAGTTAAAACATGTGAAACTGGCAGCTCCCACTACCGTGCTATGACCAAGCAGGGTAAAGGAATAGCATTACTACTTGTTGTTAGGGAGACTCCTATATATGTCGACCTCCATCCCCAACGGACAGGCAGACCTGCAAAAATGCTCAACCCTTCATCATATCTGAGAGGGCACTCCCAACAAAGCCTTTCGAAATATTCAGCTTTCTTTCCCCCCGATAATACCTCTGCAAACAAGCTATACTAGAGCAAGAATATCCCATATCATCAGGGTTAAAAGCAAGAGTATCCCATATCATGCTTTTTCCCTGTTTTTTCTTTTGGCCTTGTTTTTACCTGCAAGACAAGGAGAAAGAGAGCAATCAGTCAGCACTTGGAATCAAGCTTCCAGCCAGGAACTGACTGCCTGGAACCCCTTACCTGATTACTTACCTGGCATTGCTCTCGAGTACTCATCTTCAACATCTTATGTTTCCAGGGAAGATTCCGCATCTGCTTGAGGAACAGATAGGGCAAGTGCGAAGGATACAAGGAAGCATGTGGAGACAAGCGTAACAGCACATGTGCCGATACATCCATTACTATGTCAAAAGCAAAAGTATCCCATATCAGCAGGGTGGAACGTACTCTAGATTTGATGGACTTGTTTTGACCCTCAAATTCTTCAGTCGGCCTTATACTCTGGAGGAAACCAGAAAACCCTCCAGCTCAGTTCAAGAATAAGCCTGTGGAAAGTTACTTCTTCAAAAGCAAAAGTATCTCATATCATCTCTTCTCATTTTTCTTCTCTTTATCCTTCATGCTGCTGCAAGATGGGGAGAAGGTGAACAATCAGTCGGAGCTCTGATTGCTTACCTTGTCTGTCACCTCTTTCAGCAGACCCCCTAGCTCGGCGACTTGGGGGACTCCTACTACATGGTTTGTATCGCGCTTGACCAAGCCTGAAACTACAAGTAAGCTTCAAGTGAAATTGATACATTACCTTGTGCATCTCCACCAGTTAAAGATACCACCCCTGGATGGAGGAAGAGTACTTCCAGAGAAGATGCCACATCTACCTATGAGACAGATAAGGCAAGTCAAGACGACACCACACTCCGATACTTAGAAGTTTCGTGATTACGAGATCATTCTCCCACAATATTTCCTAATGTCATTTGTACTAAATCATTCACTCGTACTCACTAAAGGAGAGCTTGAACCTATGTACTTGTGTAAACCCTTCACAATTAATGAGAACTCTTCTATTCCGTGGACGTAGCCAATCTGGGTGAACCACGTACATCTTGTGTTTGCTTTCCTATCTCTATCCATTTATATACTTATCCACACTAATGACCGGAGCAATCTAGCGAAGATCACAAAAAGCGACCGTTTTCGTTACCTATGATCTATCTTGCAAGAGAACGGAGAATTAGATGGAGATCTCAACCATAGAATACGAGCTGGATGGAAAGAGTGCATCCGGCGTGTTGTGTGACCGTCGTAGGCCACTGAAGCTCAAGGGAAAATTTTATAGGACGGCAATAAGGCCAGCGATGTTGTATGGCAGAGAATGTTGGGTGGTGAAGCATCAACACGTACACAAAATGGGTGTAGCGGAGATGAGGATGCTTCGTGGGATGTGTGGGCACACGAGAAAGGATAAGATTGGGAATGAGGATATCCGAGGTACAGTAGGAGTTGCCGAAATTGTAGGAAAGATGAGAGAAAATCGGCTCTGGTGATTTGGACATGTGCAAAGAAGGCCGACTGACGCTCCGGTTCGAAGATGTGACTACAGGACAGAGGTTCAGGGCCGAAGGGGTAGAGGAAGACCTAGGAAAACTTTGGAAGAGACTCTAAGAAAAGACTTAGAGTACTTGGATCTAACGGAGGACATGACACAAAACCGAGCGCAATGGCGTTCTAGGATTCATATAGCCGACCCCACTTAGTGGGAAAAGGCTTTGTTGTTGTTGTTGTTGTTGTTGTATTGACAAGGTTATTAAATAAGAAAAAACACCTCACGATTCATACAAAAACACTTTAAAAGTTCAGATGGAAAACAAAACTCATATCTATCTACTTGTAAACCCGAAGTTTTTTTGTTTCCTTCTCATGATACAAAATAAATTAGTTTTTCCGTATTTCTAAATTATTAAGTTTGAAGTATTTTTCTAAGTATAATTTTATCGATATCTTACGTGTGAAAACAAATAATTTTCTTATATATAATAAGGGAACATTTTGTGGGGTCGCCTCAGACCTCAAAAATCTCTAAACCAACCCTGATGTATATAATATGTAAACCACTTTGTTAAAGTTATATAATTTTTCGTGTCAGCGTATGATCTTAGCGTCATTCTTTCCAAAATTATATTTAGGGTTTTTGTAAAAAATGGTCCCTGAAATTGACCCACCCCATCAAAATGGTCGCTGAAATTGAAAATCAATCAATGTAGTCCCTAAAATTGGGTGTCGCAAATCAATGTAGTCCTTCCGTCTTGACTCCGTTAAAAATTCTGTTATGTGCTGATGTGGCAAGTGACGTGGCACACTTTATATTAAAAACTAAAAAATTATTATTAAAAACTAAAAAAAAATAAATTTTCTTCTTCTTCTTTCTTTCTTTCTTCTTCTTCTTCTTCTTCTTCTTCTTCTTTCTAGGTTGCTGCGAACTTGGTGTTTTTTTTTTCTTTCTTCTTCTTCTTCTTCTCTTCTTCTTTCTGGATTGCTGCGAACTTGGTGTTTTTTTCTTCTTCTTCTTCTTCTTCTTTCTGGGTTGCTGCAAACTTGGAGGTTTTTTTTTTCTTCTTCTTCCTTTCTTTGTGGGTTGCAGGGGGTGGGGGGGAAGACGAAATTGGGGTTTTTTTTTTTCCTTTCTTCTTCTTCTTCGGGTTGCAAGGGGTGGGGGAGAAGGGGGTTAGAAAAGATGGGCTTTTTTTTTAATAATTAATTATTATTTTAACATCTAAAAAATATTAAATAATTTTTTTTTAGTTTTTAATAATATTTTATTAGTTTTTAATATAAAGTGTGCCACGTCACTTACCACATCAGCACATAACAGAATTTTTAACAGAGTTAAGACGGAAGGACTACATTGATTTGCGACACCTAATTTCAGGGACTACATTGATTGATTTTCAATTTTAGGGACCATCTTGATGGGATGGGTCAATTTCAAGGACCATTTGTGATAAAAACCCTTATATTTATATAGATCATGAAGTAAAAGAGGAGCCTAAACTACAAACTCGAAGAAATTCCCCTATTTGGTGATGACGTAGCAGCATGGAGCATGCATTATTTGTTACGATGGAGTGGGAAAATGGCACGTCATTGTATGAAAGTCGTTTCTTAATTTGGTGCCAAGTCCTTATTCAAGACAAAAGCAAGGGTACATAATATGTTTCCATTTTGTCACCTTCTTCTCATCTTTTTATATTTGTATTGTTTTGGCTTTTATTTTTCGGGTTGGTTGGTAACCCATCTCTAGCTCCATCTAGAGCAATGCATGGTGCTCGGCTCTTCCCTTTTTTGCCAAGTAGTGTTTATAAACGTTATGTCGTCTCTATCCCATGACATGACACAGACCTCTCTTTCTCTCTCGTATAATATAAACGTTAGTGGACGAAAAAGATCGTATATAAGCTTTCTAATTGACATCAATTATTTTTTTACAAAAAAAATAAAAAAAAGTTGACATCAATTATTGGAGTATGATCTTATCATCCCCAATCCACACATTACCATATATAATTAGTTTAAACTAGAGGGTTTGTTAGCTACACAAATCATACATAATTCAACATGAGATCATGATGTGATGTGGTCTAGGATTATCGATGATTATGAACGCCTGCTGTATGTTGAGATGAATCACATATTGATGAGATGAGAGATTTTACATGAGTTTGTAATTAAGTAAATTGGGTTACTTCTTATATTGCCAATTGAATTTACAGTAGAATCTCAATTTCCTTCATGGTATTAGAGTAGGTTATCCCATGTGTAAAGCCTAACGGCCAAACGTGCTCCACATCACCTCGGTTGTGTTGTCCGTGTGTTTGGCTTGAAAATTTGCCGCACATGAAGATACATGTTGAGACAAATCCCACATTGATAAGAGAAAAGACCTTGCATAAGCTTTATAACTAAGTTCAGTTACTCTACATATTACCAATTAATTTTATGATGAAACCTCAACTTCTTTCACTTTATATATAATTATCATCCTTAATTAATACCTTAGCAGACCTAAATCCTCATTTTATATCCTAGACCTACTTCTGTTTAGTGAACAGCGAAAAATCAATTAATTAAAAATAAAAAAGCATAATATCGTGGGACATTTACACACACACACATAATACACATTATAATATATGTATGTGTGTGTGTGTAGATGAAGCCTTTAAAGGAAGAGATTTTCATTTTTTTTTATAAAAATAGGGATTATTTGTGGTGTTCACACCACATTGAATTTTAACGATCCAAACCGTTTATTTTTCAAGTTATACTCCATAGATCATCCTTACAAAATATTAGCCAAATCGGAAATATTTAAGACATCTAATTGAGTTCAAAGAAATGAACGAATACTTTGTTATGTAAGAAACAATGAAATTTGATCTTGATAATTAAATGGGCAAATAGTTTTAGATTGGATTGAATTAAATTTTTATAAAGATAATTTATGAATCGAGACTTATAAAATAAATGATTTTCGATTGAATTGGTTTTAGACTGCATGCGTCTACGTTTCGATCGAGTTGGTTATGTGTTCCTCCTAATTAGGTATACGTCTCATGCAACGATCAATAAGGGTCAAGATCGATCAATCAAGAAGGATGTAGAACTCCAATGCATCCAAATTAATATAAGTATATTTATGTACAGTGTAGCTATCGGTGCATGCATATGTCAGGGTCGCTAATTAAAAATAATTATCCGTTAAGCATATACGTCAGTTCACTGATAATTAAAGGACTAATATCGATCGGATTAATTATGAAAAGGAAGCTTATAATAGACTTGACCTTATGTATTATTGGAGATAAGATAATTAAGTAAATGAAGATAACACGATAGATACCACAATTATTTCTAAAAATATACATGCATGCTTTCACATATATTAAGCATTTTTCTCATTTCAAGTATATATACACGAAGGATGATGCTATTCACATAATTTTTATCTTTTATTTACACTTTTTTAATTTCAGTCGTCGAAACGAATGACTTGAAGATGATCAAACAACAAAAATTAACAAATGTTGTATCAAAGGTAAAAAGAGTGTGTAGATAGCACCACCCAACACGAAATTCTACAATCTTTACACAATTAATTTATTTCATACTGTTCTTTGGTTGTTCTAATTAACAATGAAATACTAAAATAAAATTAAGAAGTTTGCAGTTTAAATAGTTAATAAGAGTCTTCATCTTTGCATCTAAGAAAAATTGAGTACCTTTGTTGGGGGGACTTTTAGGTCGAGATAGACTTGGGCTTGGAGAACGTCCACTTGTCACCCTTGGTGCGGGTTCGCAACAAGTCATGGGATATCTCGAAAGAGATAGCTTGTCTTGTGAAATATGCTGGTAACATCAACAGCTCGAAGATGGCATGAAAGATCAAGATTATGACTTGCTCAAGTGAAGCGCGGTGTGGAAGCTAAAAGATTATCAATTTACATGAGAGAGAAGGTTCGCTTGGTTGCATGGCATTCTTAGCTGCATGATTTGGGCTTTCCTAGGGTGATAGTAAGGCTTTTAATGGTTGAGATGTTTGATGGAAGACTGTAGGAATTACTAAGGTTGCATGAAAGGTGATGCTTGAGGCTTGGAGTATACTTCTGGACTAAATGGAACTCTATGGGCTTTTTCCTGGGTGGTTCCCTCTCATCACATTTTCTCTATCTCTCCCTCTATGTTTTTTTGAATTCCTCTCTCTAATGGCTTCTCCCCCTCCTTATGTAGGTGAAGAGTTATTCTCTAGATTTCAAGGGAATATCCCTTTGTGGCTTGGTCTTCCCTCTCTTTTCCTTAGCAATCATATTATTCCCCTTTTCATGTAAACTAGATGCACTGTTGAGACCTGCATATTGCTTCTTCTAGAGACGAGACTTTCTCGTGGTGACTTTCTGTAGGCGCTAAATTTGGTAGCGTGCTTCACAACTTTTGCGCGTTGGCTATCTGTGCAGGTTGGGAAGGGAAAGTCAACATTAAATGCCTGACTTGCTGGGCTTATCATGCATTTAATGCAAGAATCTAATTTAATCCTAACTAAGGGAGTTAGCCTGCTAGGGAAAGGGATAAACTAAGCTAATTCTTTCTCAATGATGCCTGTATGAAATACAAAGGGTATGGGCTTAGATATTTGGGCTCCCAAGTAGCCTAAAGTCTTCCATGACCCCGATTTCACATAAGCCCAATAACCTTCCATAACCATCCACACCACAATCCACTTAGCAAGCCCCAATATGTGACTTGGGCTTAGCATAAATTGTGGCTAAGGAAGGATGGCGTGGTGAATAGGCTCGAGCATGGCGTGAATATTTGGCTTAATTACCGTGGCATGGCATGTTTGTAAATATATTCCTTGTAGTGCCTTGGCATGTGTTTGGGCTTGAATGTAGACTTTGTATGACAATTGGACCTTGAGACTTGGTTGGATTGGTGTGTGATATTTTTGGGCCCCAACATTAGCCCCCTTGATTATTTGGGCTATGAGATACTTTGAATGGGTAATTAACCCCATGCCCAAGGGATTCCCTTTTTTAATGTGGGCTTCATGATGAGACTCTTCCTCTTCCCGCGTGGCAGTTGATCACTTTCTGTCGTTGTGCTCCTTTACTTCCCGTGTATGTCCAATCATACAGAAAAACTCTGGGTATTCCCCCGCCTCCACTTGGTATCCGTTACAAATTGCTCTTCTCTCTAGGACAAGTATTTAATTTGTCCTTTCACTTCATCTCCTCCTTTAATTCTCCTTCCTTCTTCAAATTTTCATAACTACTTTTTTCTTTTTTCCAAATTCTTCTCTGCTTTCTGCATTGGGTTGTGTCCTCCCGTTCATATTCCTTCAAGTTATGCAACAAGGCTTTATCCAGTTAAGGAAATTCTTCCCTTGACCCAATTTCGGATTTTTCTTCTCCTTTTTGCCTTATGCGTTTGCCATGTGATGAAATTAGGCATGCATCCTTCCTCTTTTGATTGTGTGTTTCAAAGATTCTAGGGTTTCACCATGGACGCGTAAGGGGTCTAGATATTTCCTTCGAGAAATCGAACTCTACTTCTTGGGTAGCCTTGCTGCTTCAAAATTATATGTGTTTGCCCTCTGTGATTTCTCTCTTGCTTTTCATGTATGTTGTGCAACTGTCATTTAGCCTTTCCTTTTTGCATGTTGGTGGGCATTTAAGCAGGATTGATTGATCAATTACATTGATCTGCTTGGCATGATTAACTTGACTGCATGTATAAATTGTATTTTGCTTGGTTGCACGTATGGCACACTTTCCTTTGCAACATCTTTTAGGACTTTGATAGCATGGCATGTGTAGGGAAAGATGCATGGGCTTTGTGTGATAGCATGTAGGAAAAATAGTCTCATATTAAAGTCCTAGACTTTTGCATGAAGGGATTTGATTTTATGCATGTACCCTTTTGCTTTCCCAGGGTAGATTCCTTATCGTGTTTCGCCTTGTATACTTACACATTTCTTCTTGCATGTTGCTCTGGTTTGAAGCTTGCTTTCCATAGGTGCATTATGGATGTGGAGTCACCAAAGTGCCTAACTGCAGTTGATGGGTCATTCACTACTAAGGACCGACTTCGACGAGGCAAGCCACCACATTTTCTTGGTTCTCAAAGCAAGGCTTTCAAGGGGGAAGAGCCTTGCTTAGATTTGGTCCCTCCTATTAGTCCCATACATATTTCTTGGTGCTGTATCAAGAGTGGGTTGTTTCCCGTCATGCTGATCCACTTCGAGTTCTCCTGTGGTGCAGCCATTGGTTGGGCAAATTGGGTGGATACCGAGCTTATGTTTGCGAACTAGTGAGTGACCTTGACACGGGCCAAGATTTTGGACGCTGTCTTTATGACCAAGAAGCAGGTTGTATGTCTCGAGCTCGAATTTCTTCGCCACATGGTTATGCAGTGGAGTATAAAGGCCCATACTTTTGTTTGTGCTTGGGGAGAATTTACCCTTACTTTGGAAAATGTTGCCAATATTATGCATCTTCCAATTAGGGGTAAAATGGATCCCTTCCGTTACGTCATTCCTTCTACAGACACCAACATTTTTGATGTGTTGAAGAAGGGTGTTCATACCTCTCTGAGTAAGGCTTTTTCACTTCAACGAATAGATCAAACACTTTTGGCAAAACAAACAAGAGCTAAGCTGCAGGTTCGAGGCTATTTTATGTTTGTGGCTAGGCCATTTGGTCTTCTATGATAGTAAGGATACCTTCAGTCGTCAAGTGATTCCTTAGGCCATGGCAATTGCACGCAGCTAAGTGGTTCCGCTGGCTTCATTGTTTCTCGGGCTTTTCTACCATGAACTGGACCAGCTTCAAACTCTAGAGGAGCAAGTCACGGGTAGTGGCTCGTTGAAAATTTTTCTCTCTGCTAGCTTCCTGCAAATTTTCTTATGAGAGCGCATCAAAGATTTGAAGATAACTCCTTACCCTTCTAGCGCGGTGAAGAGCCGTTATGTTATTGACTCTTCATCTTATTTGTCTGAGAAGCTCTTTCTGGCTTGTCGTTGGTTTGGAAAGATTCCAGCAAAGAAGCATGACTTTTTGGAGCTTTTAAATGATGTGATCAGCTTTGTTTTCCGTCTATATGTGTTAGTCCCCAAAGGTTTTACCTCCATAATGTTCTTTACCGATGTTGCTTGTGATGATGATCCAAGTGTGACATTAATTCCTCTCTCCGAGAATCTGGATTTCCCTTCACTTACTGCAAAATCGTTGACTATGCTGGCTCATTCCATCCCTTTCTAGGGCGAAGAAAATGAGGAAAAAAGTGCAATTTACTCTCATTTCCGGATGCGACGGCAACTGGGCTTTGACCAAGGTGTACCAATGTCTTTCCCCGTTGAAGCTGATACCTCTTTCAACAATCTGTTTTGGAGTTTTGTGTACGCACCTTCGGAATGTTTTTGCCTTTTGGAGTATATTACCAACCAGACTCAAGTATGTGGCATCTCTAAAGGCTATACTGCTTATTGGTTGAAATGTTTCTCTGTTATCGCCAAGTTTCATGGTGATAAGTAGCCACGGTTGTCTTCCAGCGTTGTCAGCAATCTCCGGCTAGTGTTAGAGCCTATGACTGCTGCTTCTGGTTCGAAGCGCCGATGCCCTACTATAGCAGAGGAAAGCAATGCTTCGTGTGACTTTTCTTAGAGCACCAAAAAAAGTAGGTCGTCAGGTATTGGTGAAGGAAAGTCTGCAAGTCAAAGGAAGAAAGCAGCTTCAGGTATATTTCTTAGGTTGACTTCTCTTGCTAATCTTGCCGTTGCATGTTTTTCCTAAGTGTTTTATATGTTATACCTCAGATGATGTAGTGAAACACTTCAAGCCTCGTGTGGTAAAGGACAACCCTCTCAGCAGTAAGCCTAATGCTTCCCCTACTCCAAAGAAATCAAAGAGCGAAAGTTCCTTGGGGAAGCCAAAGCTTAGTAATGAGTCATATTCTCTTGTTTCTTGCTTCTATTGCTTTGTGGTTGTGTGCTGATTATAAATTTTGTTATCATCAAAACTCCTACCATGGGAGTAGCCCTCGCTGGCCCTGCACGTAGGACCAGGAGTGCCCGAGTGTCTGTGTAACGTCCCGAAATTTCTAATTCGGAAGCTAATTACTAAGGTTAGCCTGAAATTTATCATGGTTAATCAATATACTATTACCGACCATAAATTAAATTTGATCATATTATGGTTGCATCTAACCTCCTCATTAGACTGCCTACGTACCCTACGAAGGGATCAAGCAATTCGTAGTTCACAATTCCAATTTCTAATTCATTTTCGAAAATCATTCAAGTGAGTAACAATCACTAACTAGGTTCAAACAAGTGAATCACACCCAATACATTTCAAATATGGATTCAAAATATCGAAATTAGTTTAAAAAGGTAGCATCGGCCCTCTGGCCACATGCAGCCTCGCGTGGTGGTTTCCGACGAACGGAAACCCAGTTTTTCAATGAACTCCAAAAATTACCAAAATTTAAAGTGTTGTAAAATTCAATGAGAGGAACAACTTTCATACCTGGGCCAAAGTCCAATTAGACCGGGAAACACCCTAAATTGGCCTCGAACCATCGGAAACCCTAGGAAAAGGTGTTCTCGATCTGACTCCAAAACCATTTCGACATCCCAACCAATGCTTAGGATTTGTCCCTGGGCTCAAGGGAAGTCTAATGGTGGTGGAGTTCAACAGGATTTCATTCAAAAATGGCGGATCGCCGTCAATGAACCCCGACGACATCGAGGGTTTCATAGTACAGAGGGGCCAAAACCTATAAGTTTTTGGGTGTAATTGATGGAGGGATCAACAGGGTTCGAAGAGATGAGTAATTTGACACTAAGCTTGTCGTCAACAATGGCTGGAATCGGAGAATTCGACCGGGTCGGGTCGGTTGGTCGTGGGGATCCGGTTCTCTCTCATTCCTTATTTCCCTCCTTGTTCTTCTTTCTAATTGGTCTCTCTCTTCTCCTCCCTCATCTGATTGGCTACAAACCCCTTATTTCTTTCCTCTTCCTTCTCTTACAGCCACACATGTGGCATCATCTCCTTGCTCCAGATTTTCTGAAGCCTTCTAGGTTATGGTCAAATTACCATTTTACCCTAAACTTTGCTCGTTCATAACTTATTCATTATAACTCCGTTTCACGAACGGTTTATGCCTATGCGTTCGTGGGATTGGGTTCTATCCAAATATGCCAAGAAATCCGATAAAATATACTAGGATATAAATATATCCTCATATAATTACATTCCCAACTAGGGCATTTTCGTCATTTCCATTTATCAAAATTTTTTTTTCCACATAATCACATATTTTAAAATTTTCAGGGTATTACATTCGACCCCCGTTAAAATAAATCTCGTCCACGAGATTTCTACCCTCGAATAACAAAAAAGGAATTAGAGCTAATTCCACCATTCCATTTATAGTGAATAAAATCATAACCTTAGGCTACGATTTTATTCAAGCCCCCAGAAATAAATACTTCCACGAAGTAATCATTTATACTCAGGTTTCCTACCACGCTCATTGGTAGAATAAATATCGAAAATTCTAGCCATACACATTGGCAAAAATAATACCAATCATCAAGCTATAATCCTCAGGCCTAAATAAATACTAGATTATCAATCACATCTACTGTTGGTTAGATAAATACTAGTATCATAATCACAATCATTGGTAAACTACTTACCATCATTGCCTTATTCATCATTGGCAAAACAATTATCATAAATTCCCAGCCATAAATATCATCGACCAAATAAATATCAAAATTTCAAGCCATATCTACTATTGGTGAAACCACTTACCATTATTGCCATTTTCATCCGTGGCAAAACAAATATCGTAAGTTCAAACCGTAACGATCATCGGCCAAATAGATACCAAAATACCAAGCCATAATCATTAGTGGCTAGGCAAAAATCACAATTTCAAACCAAACCATTTGAATTTGCAATTCAAATATAAGAAATTCCAGCCAAATCATTGGAATTTCAAATCACAATCACTTACAATTATTGGCTATACACAGCCATCACCACGATTCACTCTCAGAATTCGTGTGCCAACATAATCCAATCTGATGACCGATCCTATGGCCGATTACCCTCACTTCAATCTAACCACAACAGCACGAAGTAGGGTAACAAGAGTGTCCATTTAATCCTACACCCCAGAACCAAGTACCCTCCCCACGGAACATGATACATGTATGGCCATGTAGGCCTCCAGAGGTTTAGGGGATCGAAACCCAAGGCAACGTGTGGTGCCCCTCACTCTTCATAACTCTCAATCTAGGAGTGTTCGTTTCCAACAACCATACATCATAGACTATCCTGCAGGAGTAGCCCGACCGTTTAACACCCTCTGAAGGTTTAGGGTATCGAAACCTAAGGGAACCTTACAGTCCCTTTCACTCTAGGTCATCAAAATCATCTATGGAACCTGGATCCACAATTCATAGAAACATGTACTCACAACCACACATGTGAGTAATCCACAATACATATATGTATCTCACATATATAAATATAATCCACAATACATATATGTATCTCACATATTCATAGAAATTATGAAATATTGTAGCCACAATGCAAATCATAATTTCCACTAACGGAATTCCATAATCACCATGGAAATTACACCACAATCACAATTCAAATCATATAAGTATAACATATATATATATATATATATCCCATAAATGTCACTTGTTTTCAAAGATTATGAAATTATGCAACCACAATGCATATCATAATTCACATAAATGCCTCATGATGCATAAATTGATGAAATATTGCAATATCACTGCAATCATATTTCACATCATCAAAACACAGAGTATATACGTTCACTTTCTTGCCAGTGCGAGATTCATAATACATGTATATTTCTCATTAATGCCCTACATTAATCATAGGAACAACTTTCCAATGAACTCCAAAAATTACCAAAATTTATAGTATATACGTTCATAATCTTTGAACTCCAAAAATTTCCAGTGTGAGATTCATAGTATATACGTTCACTATTCTACCGCGTGGCGGTGTCCGGCGAATAGAAACCCAGTTTTTTGATAAACTCCAAAAATTACCAAAATTTACAGGGTTGTAGAGTTCAATGAGAGGAACAACTTTCATACCTAGGCTAAAGTCCAATTCGGCCGGGAGCACCTCAAATCAACCTCGAACCGCCGGAAACCCTAGAAAAAGGTGTTCTCGATCCGACTCCAAAACCATTCCGACTTCCTAACCAATGCTTGGGCTTTGTTCCTGAGCTCAAGGGAAGTTTAATGGTGGTGGAGTTCGATGGGATTTCATTCAAATTGGTGGATCGCCGTCAATGAACCTCGGCGGCACCGAGGGTTTCATAGTAAAGAAAGGCCAAAACCTATAAGTTTTTGGGTGTAATTGATGGAAGGATCAATAGGGTTCGAAGAGATGAGTAATTTGACACCTACCTTGTCGTCAACGGTGGTCAGAATCGGATAATCCAGCTGGGTCGGGTCAGCGGGTCATAAGGATCCGGTTCTCTCTCCTCCTTCATTTCCCTTCATGCTTTTCTTTTTAATTGGTCCCTCTCTTCTCTTCCCTTTTCCGATTGGCTGCAACCCCCTCATTTTTTTCCTCTTCCTTCCCTTACAGCCATACACGTGGCATCATCTCCTTGCTCTAGATTTTCTGGAGCCTTCTATGTTATGGTCAAATTACCATTTTACCCCAAACTTTGCTTGTTCATAACTTATTCGTTATAATTCCGTTTCACAAACGGTTTGCGCCTATGCGTTCGTGGGATTGGGCTCTATCCAAATATACCAAGAAATCAGATAAAATATGTGAGGATATAAATACATCTTCATATAATTACATTACCGAACTAGGGAATTTTCGTCATTTCCACTTATAAAAAAAATAAAAAAAAATCCACATAATCACATATTTTAAAATTTTCAAGGTATTACAATCTGTCTCTTCCGGCACTCCTAAGCCTCCTAAGTTCCTTGATATTACTGAGGTAAATAAGGAAAAGCGGAGCGCTGGGGAAACTGAAGGCAATGAGGCAGCTAGAGAAGGTTTGGCCGCCAAAGAAAATAGCAATACAAGTACCGAGTTTGACCTTGGGAATGGGGAACATCCTTAGGCTTCCTTAGGGAATGACGAAAACAGCAGCAAAGAACTAAGTAGCAAGGCAGCAGAGGATGTTGATCTCAATGAAGTGGACGGGTTTTAAATGAAGATGTTTTAGTGGAAGCGGAAGATACAAAGGTATGCTTCCCTATTCTTTGTTGATGCTTGCCTTTGCATGAATTTGCTACTGTCATATTTCCTTTTAAGCATTTGAAAATTTTGCTTAAGCTTGCATGTGCGTGTAGGAAGTAACTAAACTTCTTCTAGCATGTTTGCTTCGTATTTTTGCATGTGTATGTATAATCATGTTGATCTATTTAGGGGTGGATTTTTTTGCCAAATTGCCAACCGTGCCATACCGATTTTGTGCCAAATTTTTTGTACCAATCGGTAATGGTACGGTATTGTACCGTACCGAAATTTCATGGTACGGTATTGGTAATGGATACCATTACCACGGTATTACCGTACCATACCGAAAATACAATATAATTTATAATTTATAATTTATATAATACATAATTATATAACACATATTTATAATATTCCAATAATTTGAAAATAAAACCCTACTTATATTAGCATTGTTGTTGGTGACTTTGATCTCTTAAAATTGTGGAAATCAAACACAAAAGAGTTTCTAATTCTTTCACAAATAGCCAAAATATATTTGTAACCCCCACTTCTACTGTTGCTAGTGAAAATTCATTTAGTCTAGGGAGGAGGGTTGTGAACCCTTTTAGGTTATCCTTGACTCCTAAAATAATGGAGGCACTAGTGTGTACTAGTGGTTGGCTTAGGGCAGGTGAAGTAAACTTCTACAAGGAGCAACGGAAGATATGCTTCAATTTTACAAGGAAATAGAAGAAGAGAAAACAAGAAAGATATGCTTTAAGTTTTTTAGTAAATTTGTTATTAAATGGTTTTCAACTTTAATTCTTCTTGCTACTAATTAATATGTTTTCTTTGTTTGTATTGTAGGCTTGACACAAACTCAATCTTCTACAAGTTCAATGCCTCCTCCAAAAGCTTCGACATCTTAAGCTTGAATAACTGATCAATGAATTCTCCTTTTTGAAGTTTACTTCCAATTTTCATTTGGTTTGAAACTTTAATTTCTATTTGGATTGTTAACTTCTATTTGTTTTGGTTCGTAACTTCTATTTGGATTGTAAGCTTAATTTTCATGATGAATCTTGATGCTTCATTTGAATTATTATGTGTGTGAATTGTGAATGATGAATAATAGATGAATTTAATTTATAATGTATGAGATAAAGGTACAAAAAAAAAAGTTTTGCCCTTGAATTGGGTTAAAAAAACAAAAACATATTTTGTCCCAAAACAAAATGGCAATTACCATTGCCATACCATGCCAACCAAATTTTTGGCAATACCGAACTTCGGTATACCGAAAGTTTGGTACGGTAATGGTAATAGATTTTACCAAACCGAAAGTTTGGTACGGTAATTGGTACAAGGGTTTTGGTACGGTAACCGTACCGAACCCACCCCTAGATCTATTGGAATTCAGCCTTGGATAGCTTTTGTGAGCTGTGTTGATAGGAGCATATTTATGCGACTTAGTTAGCTTGTTTTCTTGCATTTTCATAGTTTGTTTGTGTTTATTATAGTGTTTTAAGCTATTTTCGTGTGTTTGTAGGTCCATATGACAAAGTTGGCAAGAAAGTGCATTTTGGAGCATTTTTAGGCAGTTTTGGGCACCAAATGGATAGCTTATGAATGGAGCAAGATGGATGGACGAATTTGAAGTTCAAGAGGCTAGGAATGTGCTGAAAAGAGGGAAGAAATAAATCCAAGTCAAGGAAGATAAGAAATCAGCTCAAAAGAAGGAACATTATCCAAAACCTTATCTTATCTTATCCTTGCCTAACCTAACCTTATCTTATCCTATCTTATCCAAATCAATTTGTGCCTTAATTCCAGCTATTTCTAAGGGATAATTATGCATTTAAACTATATATTTCAGATTCTAGAACCTTTATCCTTCTAGAACCCCTAAATTGGTGCTAAAACATCTTTTCTAGAAGCACCTAAAAATCTGGCGCGTAGACCCTTTCTAGAAGCCCTAGAACCTGCAATCCTTTTCCCTTAGGATTGTGCAATCCTTTTCCCTTCAGATTTTGGTGAACCTTAGTCCTTTTCCTTCATGAAGTATGCCAAATACACATTCCTTTCCTTCAGAAATTCGTGGGTTTCCCTAGCCCTATAAATACAAACCTTTGTGCAGCAATTAATCCACCACCCTCTACCAAAAATCACCTACATCCATCCACCACACCATCCACCACAATCATCTTGTGCCGCAGCTAAGGAAGGAGAAGAAGGAGCCATCTGGAGTGTTTCTAGGTGTATTCTATCTTTGTTTTCAATGTTTAATTCAAGTTATCTTTGTCTAATTGCGAACATGAGAACTAATTTCTTTATAGTTAGAGGGGAATTCGAAACCATGATTATACTTGCAATATGAATTGATTACTTTCAATTGTGATTTGATAAATTCTGAATGCAATTTGCTTAACTGTTTTATTCAAAACTTATTCTTGTATGTTGATTAAGGTGGCCAACTTAGTTTGCATGCATGAATTTGATGCTAGAATATAAGGGATTTTCACCTAATCGATATGAACTTATATTCACAAGTAGTGAAGGTTGCTTGTCACAATCGTGTTTAGTGAATTCTTGGCATAAGTTTCATGCATTTCATAGTTACAAGTGCCTCGTCAATGCTTATGATTTTCATATAACTTAATAATCTTTGCTTGTATCTCTATTATGCAATTCATGTAGGGAACTTGTGGGGAATGCTTTGGATTGTTGTATGCAATCATCCAATTCAATGAAATTAGGAAAATCTGAGGGTTAATTAGTGCAATTCACGGTTAATCTGGGGCGTTGAGGTTCATGGTTTATTGAAAAGCAATTGGAGATTGATTTGTACGCAAGTGTGTCATGTGTGGAGAAGGACCTTCTAGCTAGACCATCACCCATCCAATTTCCCAATTTCGTCCAAAATCTGTTTTAGTCTTTAATTTGTTTGTTTTACTTTATTTTCGTCCAAAACCCAATCCCCCTTTACTTTGAAGTGTTAGATTAGTTAAAATCTATTTTGGTTTGTGTTTTTAAGTGTCTTAAGTCAAGTTTAAACCAATTTTAGTCCAAATAACTCCCTAGAGTCAGTTTTGAGTCTATTTGGTTGTTTTGTGCTGTTTTGAGTCTTTTAAGTTTGTTTTGAGTCTTGTGAGTCTTGTTAAGTGTTTTTAAGTTTATTTTTGTGTTTTAAAGTCAGTTTCAATTAGATTGGCAATCCCTCCTAATCCCTGGTCTAGAACGATCCCTACTTATACATATACTACAACTGTCAAAAGAGGGTTTAATTTGTGTGTTAAGTTAATTTTCGCATCATGTGCTACTTTGCGTCTCTGCTTATTGATATGTTTCCTTACTTGTGCGTGTTTTCTTTGCTTTCCTTATAGGTGAAAATGGTGATGCATAGGCTACAGAAGATGTTCAAGCCCCTAGTTGCTTTCTTCTCGAGCCTACAATTTTTCCTAAAGAGGTTCTTTCCCCTGAGGAGTGGGCTTCGATTGAAGAATGGGCATCATGGCATAAAGCCCTCGAGAAGCTCAAGCATAGTATTGCCAATGAAGCCAGGGTGTTAAGTTTAATTAAGGAATTGAATTCTTTCGGCGATGCCTTTTTTTCTCGGGTTAACTTTAGGGGAGTGAAGGTTCGTTCCAGACTAGCTAAGGTGTTGGGTAAGTTCTTTAAGCGTGCTGACGATGCAAATGTGAGTTTGGTAGGCTTATCTCTCTTCATGCGTGTGATGATTTTCAAAGAACTTGGGCTCCTGTTTTATGGTATGGAGCACACTTCCCAGTTAGAACTCACTAAGCACAGATTGTTATGTTGGCGAGATATGATCAGCGATGTAGCTGCTTTGGGTGTGCCAGTAGGTTCTCTAGTTAAGAGGCTGGGAGTGTTGCGTGATACCATGTTTGGACTTCAGCTTGAAAAGGAGAAGGGTGTCTTGGATCAATTCATCAAAGTCAACAAGTTGATGTGTGACGAACTACAGGGTAAGGAATTAGAGGTCGAGAAGCTCAAGTTGAAGAAGTTGGTCCGCGAAAGCTCCAAGGAAATAATGGCGTGCCTTCAACTTGTAGCGGATCAGTTGAATGTCGGCACCTCTAGCAGTTCATCCGAGAGGTGGTGTTTTGAGCTTAACTCTTCACCTTTCCTTAGCTGCGTGCTTTGCATGACTGTTTGCACTTTTCTAACCATCAACTTCTTTTTCTTGGCAGAGCGAACCTTGAGATTAAAGTAGCGGACCATGAAGAAGATTGCTTTCCTACCCTTACTTTTATTTGTAATTTCCATTTGGACAGCTAGTTTATTGCTTTTTGAATAATGGCCATGGGGCCATTTTGCTTATTTGCCTTTGACCTTGGATGCTGATATTGAACTTAGCATAATGTTTACGATGTCTTTAATCTTGCAATGATATTGGCTTTTTCTTACTTTGAGTGCATGAAAATTTGCTGGATGAAATTCTGTTTAGGCTTTAAAACACAGGCTTGAGCTTCTTCTTGTTTTCCTTGGGGAAACAGTTGATCCTGTTGCTTGGCACTTTGCTAGTGAGTTTCCCTGAGGAAAGATGGAAAAGATGTCGCAGCTTCCGTAGGGAAGCAGATTATGTCATGAAAGCTTGACTTGCTAAGCATTGATTTGCATTGGTAGGCATAGGCTTAACATTGATTTGCATCGACAGACTTGGAATCGATTTCATTAATGGGCGTTGGCATATTGCATAAGTATAGCTTTTGGAAAAGCTTTAGTTGCTTGACTCAATGGTTTTGCATGGCGTGTTGGCTTGGCATATTGTATAAGCATTGAACCATTGAGTAACTTACGTTGCATTGATAGGCTTTGGCACATTGTATAAGTATAACTTTTGAAAAAGCTTTAGTTACTTGACTCAATGGTTTTGCATGGCGTGTTGGCTTGGCATGTTGCTTGAGCATTAAACCATTAAGTAGCTTGCATGGCGTTGATAGGCTTGGCATGTTGCATAAGTATAGCTTTAGGAAAAACTTAAGATGTTTGACTTAATGGTTTTGCATGGCGTGTTAGCTTGGCATGTTGTATAAGCATTGAGCCATTAAGTAGCTTGCATGGCATTGATAGGCTTCGCATGAGCTTTTATTATAGCCTTGGCATGATTACTGCCATAGCTTGTTTAGAAGAAATCATTCTAGTTACCTTTGCCAATGTAAAGAAATGAATGTACCAAATATTTTGACAAAATGCTTATTCATTTCATTAAAATTTGGGGTACATCAATCATTGCATGGCTTTACAAAGGCCTTATAGAGTAAGCAAAATGATCATTGCATAGAAGGAGCTTGTTCTTCTAAACTAAGCATAAACGTTTTAGCAGTAATACGACTTTAGCCATTTTGCATTGACAGGCTCTGTTAGCGTACCTTCCTTGACCGAGGTCAAGTAGTAGTAGCCACTCTGATAGGCTTTCTTAATCACAAAACGTCCTTCCTAGTGTGGGGCAAACTTTGAAGGTCCATAGATCTGTTTTCTTATGTGCTCGGCTATCATAAGGATGAGATCTCATTCCTTAAAGTTGTGTGGCTTGATTGTGCGGTTGTAGGCTTTGGTAACTTATTGGTGGTATATGATTGCTTTCCCAACTGCTTCTGCCCTATTTTCCTCTAGTAGCTTAAGGTCTTTCCACCTTCTGTTTGCGCATGCTGCAACATTCCATTCCACCTCGTTAAATGTTGAAACTCTTACCGTGGGCATCATCATTTCCACAAGGGAAATAGCTTCAGACCCATACACCAAGGAGTAGGGAGAGAAACCCGTAGTGTTCCTTAGAGATGTGCGATAAACCCATAGGATGTTTGGAAAATGAGTGCTCCTGCCTTCCCAGCGTAATTGTGTACCATCTTGCTTATGATTCGTAGTAGTGTCTTGTTTGTGGCTTCGGCTTGACCATTTCCTTGAGGATAGTACGGCGTGGAGCGGCGGTGCTTGATCCCATAAAAATCAAATATGAAACTTACTTGTTTGTTCACAGAAGGTGTGCTGTTGTCGCTCACTATCTTGTAAGGTATCCCAAATCAGCAAACGATGCATTCCCTGATGAAATTGGATACTGCTACTCCCGTTGCTTTCTTGAGAGGGATTGATTCTCCCCACTTCGTGAAGTACTCAATGGCTACTAGGATCTATATGTGGCATTCGAAAGCTGGATTGCTTGTTCCTATCAAATCAAGCCCCCAAGTACAAAATGACCATAGAGTGCGCATGTCTTACAGTAGAATTGAAGGCTTGTGGATTAAGTTTCTATGAACTTGGCATGCATGGCATCACTTGACCATGTTGTGCATGTCTTCCCTCATGGTTGGCCAATAGTATCCTAGGCTCAGTAACTGTGTATGTAATTTTTTTCTTTCATGGTGCTCGCCGTATTCTCCAGCATGTACTTCTTGTATGACTTGTAAGGACTCGGATAGCCCAAGGCATCTCATTGGTTCGCCATTGAATCCTTTTTGGTATAGAGTTGCCATATCCATGAAGTACCTTTTGGATGTCCCTTTCAACTTGTGTGGGTTCCTAACATTGCTTGGCAGTGTTCCATCAATAAAGAAGGTCAGGTATGGGGACCTCCAATCATTAGTGTTGGAAACTGCAAATGCCTCTTCTAGGGAAAACGTTTTGCTGCATTATAAACAATCAGCTTGGATGCATGTGTTTTGTTGCTTTCTCTCAGGCCAGATGTACCCATTTCTTTGTAGTCAGCGATAGAGGCTCACAACTTGGTCGACTCCGCATGTAATCAAATAGATCTCATGCAGCCATTTATGTGTTTCTTTTGGTTCGAGGCATTGGGTTAGCATTCATCTGGATAGGTTATTGTAGAGTGTCCCAATAACACCAATGTACTCTTTAAGGTATTTGACGCTGAGTTCTCTGCTTGGCTTGGAAAGCTCCATTCTGACAGTTTCCTTTCAGTCGTTACCTTCTAGAGCTTCTTCTGGGAAGGGTGCGTCAATGGCTGGGGCCTCTCTTCTGATTACAGCAATGTTGGGTTATTCTTCGACCAAGGTAAGCTTGGAGCCAAATATGGCCAGGGTATCCGCATACCTGTTGGTTGTGCCAGGAATATGTTCCAACACCACTTACTTGAAGCTTGTCATGAGTTTCTTGGCCATAATGCGGTATAGTGCCAAGGTTACTTGATTCACTGCAAAGCTTCCCTGGACCTGGCTCAAGACTAAATTCGAGTCCCCTACGACTTGTATCTTCCATGCGCCCATTTCCCTGGCTGTGGAAATGCCTATGATGAAAGTCTCATACTCAGTTACATTGTTTGTGCATGGAAAGCTTTAGCTTGAAGGCTAGGGCAGTAGCTTGGCCCTCTGGGTTGACGAGTACAACACCAACTCCTCATCTTGTGGTTGTAGAAGAACTATCGAAATGCATGACTTATAGCTCATCTTCCACAACGTCAACATCTATCTCTAGCAGTGCACTAAAGACTTCCTTGGAGATGGTGTCCTTTTTTTCTTCGAGGAATAATGCTAGCATGTCTATCATTACTTGGCCTTTGATAGCCTTAGGCATCATACATATAATATCAAATTCAAAAAGTTTGAGCTACCAATGAGCCAAACGGCCAGATCATACTTTACCATAAGGTGCAGCATGTGGGCTAGGAAATAATGGCGCAGCCGCTGTGATACGTAGACTAGAGCTAGGCAGAAGCATTCCATCTTCTCATAGCGGGTTTCAATGCCTCTTAGCTGTTGGCTGACATAGTAAATTGGTGCTTCTTCCTCGGCGAGCAGGGCTCTTACGGCAGTGGTTGGTGACTAAATGTTGGACCTGTTAATAGGCTTCACTGCATTCCTTAGTCCATACGAATTCCTTCCCTTTCCTAATTAGTGGGGCAGAGCTCTTATTATTGCTACTAATCCTGGGATGAAGTGTCAAATGTAGGACAACTTCCCCATCAAGCTTTTCAGCTCCTTTGCTTTTGTTGGGGGCATGAGAGTTTCAATGGTGCATACCCTGTCTGGATCTACATTGATGTCATGCTGATGCACCAGGAAGCCTATGAACTTGCCTGAGGAAACACCGAAGGCGCATTTCTTGGGGTTCATCTTCAACCCATATGTTCAGTAACTTTCTAATACTTTCTTTAACACTTCCTAGTGCCCTTCCTTGTTCTTGGATTTCACGACGAGATTGTTTACATAGTCTTCCATTTTCTTCTCTATCATGTCATGAAAGACTGCCGTCATTGCTCGTTGATAGGTGGCACCAGTGTTTTTGGGTCCAAATGCATAACGGTGTAGCAAAAGTTTCCAAATGGCGTGTAGAAAGCCATCTTCTCAGCATCTTTGGCAGACATCTTGATTTGATTATACTCACTGAAGCCATCCATGAATGACATCAGGCCTTGCCCTGAGGTTAAATCCATCATGATGTCCATGTTAGGTAATAGGAACTCATCTTTTAGGCATGCTGCATTGAGATCTCAGTAGTCGATGTATATCCAAATTTGGACAGTGTTCTTCTTCTTTACTGGGACAATGTTTGCTAGCCAAATGTGGTGCTTGATAGGCTTGATAAATAAGGCTAGGTTTTCTACTTCAACTTTGATTTTAGCTTCTATTTCCAGGTGGAAATTCCTCATTTGCTGCATGATAGGTTTGATCCTAGGTTGTGTATTTAGCATGTGGCACACTAAATTTGGGTCAAGGCCTGACATTTCTTCATAGCTCCAGTCAAAAACGTCTTTGAACTCTTTTAGCAGGTTGACTAGTTCTTTCTTTTCCTCAACAGTTAAGTAAACACTAATAGAAATCAATTTTTGCACAGAGGGATCATCACTTAAGTTTACCTCTTTAAGCTTTTTCGCCACTGCAGTGTGTTTGTACCATACTTGACCAATCCCGAAACTACTGAGCACCGGTCAACGTTATACCGTCAATGACCCAGAAGAGTTTCCCTCCAACCAGGAGGCCAATCACAACGCGATACGTGTCGACATCAAAAGCCAATCATAGCGCGACATGTGTCAACATCAGAAGCCAATCACAACACGACATGTGTCAATGTCAAAACAAAGCTAGAAACTCTCTTCTATAAAAAGAGATCATTCTCCCATAATATTTTCAAATGTCATTTGTACTAAATCATTCACTAGTACTCACTAAAGGAGAGTTTGAACCTATGTACTTGTGTAAACCTTTCACAATTAATGAGAACTCCTCTACTATGTGAACGTAGCCAATCTGGGTGAACCACTTACATCTCATGTTTACTTCCCGATCCCTATCCATTTACATACTTATCCACACTAGTGACCGAAGCAATCTAGCGAAGGTCACAAACTTAAACTTTATAGTTGTATCAAAGTCCTTACTGATTTTGTGCATTAACATTTGGCGCCGTCTGTGGGAACGACACTTATTCCCACTATCTTCAGCTTTATTAAGCTGGTTTCCACCATTCGTACACTCTCTTTTGACTAGGCATCCCTTTCCAACATGGGGAGCGAAGGAAGCCACAGCACACAGAATGACACCCCTCTTACACCTGGTGCGAAACAACAAAAGAAGGAACAAAAGAAGTTTGCTCTTCAGGCTAAAGTTGATGAGTTGGAGGCTCAGAACAACAAGATAGCGATGAAGAATGAGGTCCTCCAAGAGCAGTATGAGAAGCTCTTTGAGACGCTCCACGAAACTAAGCGTACTCAAACGCACGAGCTCGTTCCCCCTGTGGACATCAACCATCATCTGGGTGCCCCTTAACACAGAGGGTCACCTTCCTTCGACATTGGTATCCTTGATAAGAAGCGAGCTAATCATTAAAACATTGATTAGCATGAGACTTTTCTCAACCTAGCTGCTTCGACCCGAAGCAGGAGAAGTGGAGAAAGACATTTCCTTACAGAAGGAGTGAAAGGATCGAAAGCCGTCTTTCATGACTGTTGAGATTTCCTAAAGTAATGTCGAGACAATCCCATCCATGTAAGCTCGAAGATCAATGACCCAAGGGTCTCTGAAAGACTCGGTCCCCTCTCATGTCCCAGGCTGGCTACCAATTTGGGGAAGGGGCAACAAGTCCTAGAGAAACACGAAGGTATAAGGGACTCAGAGATGTTCCGACAGACATACCTTGGAAGTCAGTAAGGCGAGTCCAGGGAAAAATCACATGCTCTTGAATAAACCTTCTTACTTCCAAGAGAAGATGGAGATTTACGAAAGAACGTTCCAATGGTACATGACTCCACTCAGGATCCTCTTATCCTACAACTCCTTAAGGAAGTAAACAAGTTGAAGGTCGAACGACAAGCTGCGATACCTGATTGGAACCAACCTAGGCCTGACCCTCTTACAAGGAGGATCCTCGACATCCCCCTCAAAGCAAAGACAAAGCAGAAGCTTGGCTTGCAACTCTATACTGGAAAAGATGACTCGATTGAACACCTTAACCTCTTTGAGTCCACCATGACATACCAGATGCACACTGACGAAGAGCGATGTATTCTTTTCCCCTCCACCCTCTCTGGCGGAGCTTTAAACTGGTATTGCCGTCTTCCACTTGAGACGGTAAACTCATTTGAGGAATTGAGGAAACTGTTTGTTTCTCAACACATTTTCCAGACCGATCGCTTGCACTCTGGGGATGACTTGTACACTATTCATTAGAAGCCAGACGAGTCATTACGTATGTATGCTGGCCGCTTCAGTCATGAGTATTCCCATTGTGCCGAGGCAGACGATAAGACTACCTTTAAAGCCTTCACGGCAGGACTACGTGACTTTTTCTTTAAGTACATGATCAATGCCAACACTTGGAAGACTTACTATAAGGTGATGGCACAAGCTTACAACCATGCCTCTACCGAGGCAAAGACATATCAAGGGAAACCCCCCACGGCCACCCCTTATCAGCAAGTAGGGAGTGGAAGCCAGATCCAACCAAATGAGAAGACCTCGACCTTCCAAACAACAGCAGTACCTCATTTCGCCTTACTTAATACTTCGCCAAGTCAACAGACATATCAACCTCAGGGCAAAAGGAAAGATTTCCATCCTCACCAGTCTCATTTTAGTAAAATGAGCAAGGGACACTATCGTAATAATCAAGGGTATCATCACGATAATGCCCGCCCTTAGGCAGTCAACACAGTGGGCCAAGCACGTGTCAGGATAAGCCCTACGCCGAGGTATGAGACATACACACCTTTGAACGCCACATGCGTGGCCATTTAACCCAGCATAGCACACCTGATACCGAAGCCAATGCCGAGGCAGTCGGGTTACAAGCCCATGAAGAACACGGGCACGTTTTGCTGTTACCACGAGCATAACGGCCATGATGGCGAGCAGTGTATCACCCTTCGTGATCATATTGAAGCTTTGGCGCATGAAGGAAAACTTGATCAATTCGTCATTCATCCTTCAAGGGATAACCATAACCAACGCCAAGTGAATGTGATTTATTCCATAAGTGGCAACACACCCATATCTGAATCTTCCAACAGAGCCATGAAACACAGCGAACGAGCTTTAAGGCCTGGTCACCAAGTGTTTCACGTGGAAGACATCAGGGGAGGTAAGTATCAAAAGCCTAACTGGGATCCAATATGTTTCTACCCTGAGGAAGAAAAAGGTATCATCTACCCTCACAATGACCCACTGATTGTGGAAGCTCACATAGCCAACTTTGAAGTATGATGAATCCTGGTAGACACGGGGGCTTCGGTCAATATCATGTTTGCTGAAGCTTTCAGGGCACTTAATGTAGTTGAACACTTGCTTGATCGTTTGATTTCTCCTTTGATAAGCTTCTCCGGTGATATCGTGCAACCTTTAGGGAGCATACACCTACCTTTCACCATTGGTTCAGGCCCTTACACAGCTTCCATTACCACTAACTTCCTGGTGGTTGATTGCCCAATGGCATACAATGTCATCTTTGGACCGCACATGCATCAATGATCTCAAGGCCATGGTATCCACATATATGTTGTTGATGAAATTTCCAACCCCCTATGGCAATGGTTACATTAGAGGAGATCAACTTAGTGCACGGTCATGTTACAATACTTCAGTCAAGCAACAACATATGCCTGTGCCCAAGGAAACCCTTTCTATACATGACCAAGTCATAAAGACCAACCCGAACAAAGCCAGCTTGGATCTTCACGGTGACAACATTCAACCCGACGATCCTCGAGATGACTCTTTCACCCAACAAACACAACCCGCTGAAGAGTTGGAGAAGGTTTCTATGTCAAAAGATTATCCATATCGCATGGTGAAGATTGGCACCACCTTGTCACCACCCATTCGGTTGGCATTGATCTCTTTTTTTGCAAGAGAACACTGAGGTCTTCACCTGGTCATATGAGGACATGCCAGGCATCTCTCCCGATATCATATGTCATCGCTTAAGTATTGACCCCAAGACCATGCCAGTAAGACAGAAGCGAAGATCTTATGACGCTGAACGGTACGAGGCAATGAATGCAGAAGTTGAAAAACTCAAAGGCATAGGCTTCGTCCGTGAAGTCAATTATCCAACGTGGGTAGCAAATGTTGTCCTTGTTAAGAAGAATCCGACTAAGGAAAGTCTCCTACTCCAAAAGGTCTTGTGGAGAATGTGTGTCGATTACACCAACCTAAATAAAGGATGCCCGAATGATAGCTTTCCTCGTCCTCTTATAGACAGACTTATAGACTCTACGGCAGAGTGTGAACTCTTGAGCTGTATGGATGCTTACTCAGGATACAACCAAATCCTCATGAACCATCCGGACCAAGAACACACAGCCTTCACTACTAACAGGGGACTATATTACTATAAAGTCATGCCCTTCGGCCTAAAGAATGCAGGAGTGACTTATCAGAGACTAGTCAATTCAATGTTCGCCGAACAGATTGGGAAGACCATGGAAGTTTACGTTGATGATATGCTAGTCAAGAGAAAACATGATGACCAACACATCACCAACCTATCTGAAACTTTCACCATTCTGAAGAGGTATCGAATGAGGTTGAACCCCAACAAATGTGCCTTCGGCGTAGGCTCTGGCAAATTCTTAGGCTTCATGATAAGCCAACGAGGCATTGAGGCTAATCCCGAGAAAATCAAAGCAATTATCGACATGAAGGAACCGATAACTTCAAAAGACATCCAGAACCTTAATGGCAAGGTGGCAGCCTTAACTAGGTTCATCTCTAAGGCCACAGACATATGTGCTTCTTTCTTCAAAGCACTTAAGGGAAGTAAGAAGTACATTACATGGACTGATAAATGTGCTGAGGCATTTAAGAACCTCAAAGACAACATGAGCAAACCCCATCTGCTCTCCAAACCTGAGGTTGGTGACACTCTCATTATCTATCTGTCAGTATCGGCTCAGCAGTAAGTTCCATTCTTATTCAAAAGGATGGTAACGTCGAACGACCTGTCTACTACGCTAGTAAGGCCTTACAAGATGCAGAGACACGATACTCCAACATTGAGAAATTGGCTCTAGCATTGGTCATGTCTGCTAAAAAACTACGCTCTTACTTCCAAGCACACTCCATCATTGTGCTTACCAATCATCATCTTCGATAGATACTCCAAAGTCTTGACATTTCGGGGTGAATGATCCAATGGGCGATAACATTGGGTGAGTTTGACATCTTCTACCAACCAAAGCCAGCTGAGAAGGGCCAAGCAGTGGCAGACTTCATCGCCGACTTCACATATCCTGTTGACATTGTTTCTACGCCTAAAGAAATGGTTTCATTACCTTCGGAAGCTTAGAAAATAAAACCAACAGCCCCAGCATGGAGTCTATATGTTGATGGCTCGTTCAACCAATAGGGTTGTGGAGCAAGACTAGTCCTTACGACCTCTGACAAAGTGGCGATGGACTATGCTTTTCGTTTCAAATTCAAGGCGTCGAACAATGAGGCCGAATATGAAGCCCTCATAGCAGGCTTACGTTTGGCCAAACATCTTGGGGTTAAACGAATTGATATCTTCAGTGACTCCCAATTGGTGGTTAACCAGGTCACCAACAACTTTGACGCTAAGGATAGCTCCATGGCAACATATTTGGCACAAACACAATTGTTGCTCAAGCACTTCCATTACCAGATCACCTAAATTCCTCAAGCGGCAAACGATCATGCAGATGCTTTGGCTCGCCTCGCCTCAGCGGTGAAAAACAAGATTGGGAGAAAAATTCAGGTCGAATTGTTGGCAGCACCAAACACCATGGCTGCGGAAGTGTGCTACTTACAACAGGGGGATAGTTGGATTACCCCAATTTATAAATTCCTTACTCATGGCACCCTTCCAAATGACAAAGTCCAAGCTAAGCAGATTCGATACAAGGCTACACGTTACTTGATCATTAATGACCAACTCTACAAGCGGGGTTTTAACCTACCATACCTAAGATGCCTTACGCCCGCAGAGGCAGAAACTGTCATTCGGGAAATACATGAAAGAGTTTGCGGAAATCATGCTGGATCTCGATCCCTAGCACACAAGGCTTTTCGCCAAGGATATTACTGGCCAACACTCCACCAAGATGCCATCAGAATATCCCGCTCATGTGATAAGTGTCAACGCTACGTAACTATTCCTCACTTCCCTCCCGAGCCGCTTACTCCTATGATCAGCCCTTGGCCCTTGGCCCAATAGGGACTTGATTTGATCGGCCCAATGCCTGCAGGGAAGAGCAAGGTCCCCTATGCAATCATTGCAATTGACTACTTCACAAAGTGGGCTGAAGTAGAACCCTTAGCAACCATTACTGAGGCAAATATAGAAGACTTCGTATGGAAGAACATCCTTTGCAGATTAGGCATTCCCAATGCGATAGTCACTGATAACGGGCGACAGTTCGGCAATAATAAGTTCAGGATGTTCTGCTCTAGGTTCAACATCAACTTATGTTTTGCCTCCCCAGCTTATCCCCAGTCTAATGGACAAGTTGAAGCCATCAACAAAATAATCAAGCGAACTTTGAAAACCAGCTTGGACAAGGTTAAAGGTTGTTGGCCAGAATTTGTACCCCAAGTTCTTTGGTTATACCACACTTCATATCAGACATTAACAGGAGAAACCCCATTCTCACTTGCCTTTGGTACAGAGGCAGTTGTTCTAGTTGAGCTTGAGCAAACAACGTTCCGAGTCCAGAACTACGTGCAAAGTGAAAATGGTAAACAACTTACCCTCAACTTAGATCTAGTCAAGGAACACAGAAATCAGGCTCACTTGAGGAATGTTGCCTACAAGCAATGCATCTTCAACTACTATAATTCAAGGATCAAACCTCGTTCATTCAAAGTGGGGGACTGGGTATTGAAGAAAAGATTACTCTGCAATAGAGTCCCGAGTGAAGGAACACTTAGTCCAAACTAGGATGGACCATTTGAAGTTATTAACATCAGTCACCTTAGCTCTTACAAGCTTAGAAGCTCCGATGGCAAGACCTTTGGCCATCCATGGAACGCTGATCACTTGAAGTACTATTACAAGTAAACTCACATTGTACAAGTGTTACGTTTCAGTCGTTCAGCATCCTATGTAACGAAGACTATTTGGCATGAATTTAATAAAGAGGTGATGTAGACAACTCGGTCCTAATCCTCTTACATTCCTAGCAATGAAACACTCGAGTTCAAAGCTTCAACATGAATGCTTCCAACATGAAACAAAGTCTAAGTATATGTCAACAAGACTTTACAAATAAACGAACAACTTCATAGTATATTCGTTCAATCTTACATTCCAACACATTCATACATAAGCCAACTGTGCTTCGAAACAATTCAACATACTTTGTGTCATTTGACACTTGCTACAATGTGTTTTGATACCTTGTCCTTATTCTCACCAACCAGGTGATGAAATGTGAAGAAGAAACTCATCTTCATGCCACCAACCAGGTGATGAAATGTACAACCCGTACTCTCATTCATGCCACTAACTAGGTGATGAAATGTACAACCCGTACTCTAATATCATTTGGCAACTTGCCACTCATGCTACCAACTAGGTGAAGATGAACTCATCTTCATGCCACCAACCAGGTGATTAAATGTACAACCCGTACTCTCCTTCATGCCATCAACCAAGTGATGAAATGTACAACCCGTATTCTAATATCATTTGGCAACTTGCCATTCATGCCACCAACCAGGTGAAGAAGGAACTCATCATCTTGCCACCAACTAGGTGATGAAATGTGATGAAAGGTGATGAAGGAACTCACATTCGTACCACCAACCAAGTGATGAAAGCAACTTACCATTCATTCCACCTACCAGAATACGAGTGGTACAACTTATACATGTGAACTTCTAGCATTCACAAATAATCAAAAACCCTCAAGCTTAACAACTCAACTAGGGGAGCACTTATGCCCACCAAGAGTTATAGTCACCAACAAAGTTTTATTGCAAGCCAACAACAACTTCAGTGCATGGCATATGAAGATCAGGCTATTCAGCCCTCTTGCATCTGCTTCAGACATTTCCCCTCTGTAACAATGCAAACACTACAACTCGTAGAAAGCTTCACACATTCTTGATTAAGACAGTGTGAAGCAAAACCAATTTATGGTGCCAACAAGAGCTTCATCAAAGGAGTTCAACCACAATTCTCAAAAGCTTCACACATTCTTGATCAAGACAATGTGAAGCAAAACTAATTTATGGTGCCAACAAGAGCTTCATCAATGGAGCGCAACCACAATTCTCAAAAGTTTCACACATTCTTGATCAAGACAGTGTGAAGCAAAACCAATTTATGATGCCAATAAGAGCTTCAAGAGCTTCATCAAAGGAGTTTAACCACAATTCTCAAAAGCTTCACACACTCTTGATCAAGACAGTGTGAAGCAAAACCAATTTATGGTGCCAACAAGAGCTTCATCAATGGAGGGCAACCACAATTCTCAAAAGCTTCACACACTTTTGATCAAGGTAGTGTGAAGCAAAACCAATTCATGGTGCCAACAAGAGCTTCATCAATGGAGTTTAACCATAATTCTCAAAAGCTTCACACACTCTTGATCAAGACAGTGTGAAGCAAAACCAATTTATGGTGCCAATAAAAGCTTCATCAATGGAGGGCAACCACAATTCTCAAAAGCTTCACACACTCTTGATCAAGACAGTGTGAAGCAAAACCAATTTATGGTGCCAACAAGAGCTTCATCAAAGGAGTTCAACCACAATCCTCAAAAGCTTCACACACTCTTGATCAAGACAGTTCGAAGCAAATTCAATGTATATGGTTCATCCAAACCTTCGACTACTACAAGGTGTGGCTTGCATCACAATCTCTTGCTCAACAGTGTGGAAGTAAAATTTGAATATGTTGTCTCTCCCACATTTTCAAATTTCTAGTTTCCAAAAAAAAAAAAAAGGGAAATTCAACAAAGTTTCATCAATGGAGGACAACTACAAATTCTCAAAAGCTTCACATTATCTTGATCAAGATAGTGTGAAACAAAATCAATTCATGGTACCCAACAAAGCTTCACCAACAAAAGCTTCATCAATGGAGGACAACTACAAATTCTCAAAAGCTTCACACTATCTTGATCAAGATAGTGTGAAGCAAAATCAATTCATGGTACCCAACAAAAGCTTAAACTCCAAAGCTTCACCTACAAAGCCTCAACTCTAAAGCTTCACCTACAAAAGCTTCAACACAAAAGCTTCACCTACAAAGCTTCAACTCCAAAGCTTCACCTATAAAGCATCAACACAAAAGCTTCACTCACAATAGCTTCATCCATAAAAGCTTCACCAACAAAAGTTTCACCCATAAAAGTTTCACTCACAATAGCTTCATCCATAAAAGCTTCACCAATAAAAGTTTCACCCACAAAAGTTTCACCCACAAAAACTTCACCCACTATAAAAGCTTCACCCACAAAAGCTTCACCTACAAAAGCTTCACCCACCACAAAAGCTTCACCCATAAAAGCTTCACCCACAAAAGCTTCACCTACCATAAAAGCTTCACCTACAAAAACTTCACCTACAAAGCTTCACACTATCTTGATCAAGATAGTGTAAATCAAAATCAATTCATGGTACCGAACAAAACTTCAACCTCAAAGCTTCACCTACAAAGCTTCAACACCAAAGCTTCACCTACAAAGCTTAAAATATATATATATATATATATATATTTTTCGGAAATTCAAAAATTAAAAAATTCGAAAATTAAAAAAAAAAAAAGTGCCTAGGCCTCATCTTTTTTAGGCCTAATAACTTTCATAACAAATATATATGAAAGAGGAGTTTTGGGCTACCATTTTGCAAGGAAAATGGTGAAGTTTTGTTACTTTGGAAACTTGGCTACTAGCAAGACACCTCTTTCGTCAACTCCCTTGATTGGAGATTTGGGGGACTTCTACCATGTGCTACTGCATCTTGATACTCGGAAGTCTCACGACCACTCAATGACTTGGATTTTTTCAACTCTCGAACATAGAAGTTTTCCTCACTCGGGAAATTAAGGGAGCCCTACCTCAACCTATATGCTTCACTCACAAAGCTTCAACATACAATCTTTAACAAAAGGAAAAATTCAAAGAACTTAGTGAAGAAGGCCTTAGTGTATTTAACACAATACGTTGAAATGAAGCAAAGTTTGTTTATTGATATCTCCGATAAGTTACAAATATGTACATATACATGAATCAAAATAAACTAACAAGAGGGAGCCTTCACAAAGGTTGCTCAGGAGAAGTCTCAGCAGTCGGTAGAGCCCCAGAAAGATGAGGCACCAGAGGATGACTATTCAGAGCCTCAGTGCTAGGCAGAACCCCAGAAGGAGGAGGCACCGAAGGTTGATCATTTGGAGCTTCAATACGTGGTACAGCCTCAAAAGACGAAGGCAATAAATGCCTTTGGAACAAACCCACAAACCTTTGATGATCAAGTAAAATCTGACCATCAGATTCTTGCAGCTGGTCGAGCTTCCTCTTCATGTTTGTAGCATAGTCATGTGCGAGCCTGTGCAACTGTTTATTCTCATGCTTGAGCCCTATGATCTCCTGTTTGAAACTTATCACTTCAGTCACCAATGATTCAACTTGGCGGGTTTGAGCAAATAGGCGTTGGGCCATATTAGACATAAAACTTGCACACTAAACACTGAGAGCTAGAGAATCCTTAACAGCCAACTCATCAGACCGTTTGGAAAGTAGCCTGTTATCTTTGAGAGTGATAAGGTTCATGGCCACCACCGTAGTAGTCATATCATTCTTCATCACAGAGTCCCCAATGGTAAGAAGACCAGTAAAGGATAAGAAGGATGGGCATCATATATTGTCTTGAAAAGGCATGGTTGCCTCTTCACCAAAGTTCAAGTCAAAACGACGGTCGGATGGGTCAGACATTCTCAGAAATGATGAAGGAGAAATAAGGTGCAATAAATCTCTGAAGTAAGGGGAAAATTCCTACAAGCAATAACTCTCTGAATGTACTTCTTGCACACAATTGGTGCCCTTATAAAAGAAAAGGCAACAGGGCCGTTGATTCAAAAATCGAAGAGGCACCACTCTCTAGATTCCGAAGAGGCATCACTTTCCACATGTAACATCAGCTCCTCGGGTACCACAGATAACTTTGTCAAAGATCTCTGACAAAGTTTAGACACATAAATTTTGAAGGTCCAGCTACCATATTATTACCCACAAGGGTAAAGGAACAGCACTACTGCTTGATAACTGGAAAGTCCCTATGTGTGTCAACCTCCGTGTTCCGTGGCAAGGCAGACTAGCAAAAATGCCCAACCTTTACTCACATTCGAGAAAACATTCCCAATAAGATTGCTTGCTTAAAAATCGAAGAGGCACAACTTTCCGAATCTCGAGAGCCAGACTCCCAACAGGATTACTTGCTTAAAAATCGAAGAGGCACCGCTCTCCGAATCTCTAGAGCCAGACTCCCAATAGGATTACTTGCTCAAAAATTAAAGAGGCATATCTTTCTAAATCTCGAGAGCCAGACTCTCAACAGGATTACTTGCTCAAAAAATTGAAGAGGCACCGTTATCCGAATCTTAAGAGCCAGACTCCCAACAGGATTGCTTTCTCAAAAATCAAAGAGGCACCGTTCTCCAAATCTCAAGAGCCAGATCCCCAACAGGATTGCTTGTTTGAAAACCGAAGAGGCACTGCTTTTCGAACTTCGAGAGCTAGATTTCCTTGGATAAAGCTTGTCTGTAATCTTCACACGCAACATCAACTTTCCAGATACCACAGACCACTTTTTAAACATCAGAAGCCAATCACAACACGACACGTGTCAATGTCAAAACAAAGCTAGAAACTCTCTTCTATAAAAGGAGATCATTGTCCCACAATATTTCTGAATGTCATTTGTACTAAATCATTCACTAGTACTTACTAAAGGAGAGCTTGAACATATTTACTTGTGTAAACCCTTCACAATTAATGAGAACTCCTCTATCCGTGGACGTAGCCAATTTGGGTGAACCACTTACATCTCGTGTTTGCTTCCCTGTCCCTATTCGTTTACATACTTATCCACACTAGTGACCGAAGCAATCTAGTGAAGGTCATAAACTTAACATTTTCTGCTGTACCAAAGTCCCCACTGATTTTGTGCATCAACACAGTGGATCTATCATGCATGCTTTTTGGTGCATGCATGATTTTTTGTAGAGATTCATCCTCAACAGCAAGTGCATGTGTGTCTTCAGTTTCCTGTGGAATTTCACTTGCTTGGCATGCAACGCCTCTATACTCAGGGCTTTTCCACACAATGTGGTCAAACGCCCAAACCCGTCATAAACAGTAGACGACGTGGACGTCGGGAAGCACGACTTGGAGTATTGAGGTGAAGTGTAGGCAATAACATTAGCCTATGGCTGTATGCGTTTTCCTTTTGATAGGAATTCATGGTCACTGAGATTTCAAACTTCTTCCCAATGGGGTAAAGATATCCCTCAGGTCTGTGATATCTCACATCCGGTACTTAAGAAATCATTGTAGAACTCAGTATCGGAATAGTGAATTTCATCTAAGATGAATAACATCTGGTTTCATGGGACACGAATAGGCCTCAGACCAATCCTTCCCTTGACGCACTAGTGGTAGGTGGAGACTACGAGTCTATGTTTGTTTATATATAACCTTTCAAGTAGAGCATGGTAAGCTACATTGATGCCCATCACATAAAACTTAATAAAGGACTTGATAGGGCCAATCTTCAAGTCGATCTCAATATATCCAATAGTTTCCTCACTGCTATTCCTAAACCCATTGATAGAGATTTGAGACCTTACCACCTTTGACTTTGGGACGCCTGTTGCCGTAAGCACTGCCAAGGGCAAAATGTTGACGGAAGAACCAGTGTCAACCAAAGCTTACTTGATAAAGACATCATTGATATGTCCTTCTGAGTACAGTACATTCGATGGTCAAGGAAAGCCATTTCCATTTCTTCGTCAGTGAAAATGATAGCGTTGTTGTTCTCAATGAAGGCCCTCTACGGTTGGGCAGCCTAGCATTAAGGGCCATAGTCCTCGGAAACATGCATGAGAGCTTCAGCAATAGCAGTCCTCGCTTCCGGGCCGTATTCAAGCTGGTCGAAGTGGGATTTGAACTTAAAGTTTTCCTGTAAGACCCGCGCTGCAGTATGCCCTTGCCTTTGGGAAAGGTAATGCTCAAACACGTTAGCTTCCATGTCGGGAAGGTTGTACAAAGTCACAGCCATCATTTCTTGGTTGAACAGTTGTCATTCTAAGGCTTCCTCGTTGTGTTCTTCTAACATATTGATGGTGAAAACTTCGTCACTTAAGGTTGGGGAAAAATCCATGATATTTGCATCCTCATCTTCCCATCCTTCAGCTTAAGGCAACGGAGTATCATAGCTCTATGGCTTGGAGTATTTGCACTAGTTTGGCTTCTCCATGTTCCCCATAAGGTTCCCAAATGGCTTCCGGTGGCTTAGGGTCGTTGATCCACAGGTGGTAGTCATCATCATCTCTGGAGCATGTGATGATAGCTGCCAATCTCTTTCCCTCAACGCTTCGGCAAATGATCAATGTTTATGGCTTGTGTCTTGCATATCAGCTCTAGCGTGCCTTCACGGATTTTTGCATGGAGAATGTTTTGTAAAGTTTGGCATATAATAGTGGGATGTGCCACATACTGATGGTAGCGATAGTACCGAGGTAGCTTGATGGCCCCATCTGCGAGCATGGTATCAATGATGGCTTGGAATTCCTCATCGATGCATGCTAGTGGAGGATAAGTTTCCCTATCGCTCCCATTTTCTTTCCTTTTTCATAAGTTGTAGTCAGATCTGTCATCCACGGCTAGGGCATGATGAGCTTCATTTTTGTCAATTTTTCAGGATCTCCCTATAGAAGGCTTGACTGGCAAGTTGGTATTCCTTACTGCTTACAAGAGCCTCGAGAACTAGTTGAAACCGATGTTCTCCAAATACACCCTATAGTCAGCTATAATGTTGCTGATGCAGATCTCCATAAGAGCTTCCTTGTCATTCTCATCATAGCAGTCAAAGGTGAGGTCTAAAAAACGTTTGACAAAAGTCACCATATTTTCCCTATGCCTTTGACACGTATTGTTGAGCTGAGTTGTTGTGACCCTTTCCTTATGCTAGAAGTACTTCTTACAGAACTTGTCTGCTAGCTCTTTCTAGGTCCAGATGGAACCTAGTGAAAGGGTGATGTACCAAGTATAGGTACGATCAGTTAAGCTTTTCGAGAACTCCCTGAGAGGTAGGTTGCAATCGCCGACATAAAGACCCAAAACGTCAATTAAACGGCTTATATGTTCCTTAGGGCTACCATTCATCCCGTCAAAGAAACAAGGTTGGGGGTCTTGTATCCCTTAGGATATGGCATATGTAGAATGCTGGTTAGATATGGTAGCTCAGGAACATATTTCCAGTCATCCGAGCTACTATGTAGCTCATTTTTTAGCATGGCTATGACGTTTTCCTGAGTGATAAAGGATGGTGTTTTCTCAGGATCCTTGCTAGCAGCAGCAGCTAACTTCTCTTGAGAAGCCCTTTCCATGGGCATGTAGTCCTTGTCATTGGCCTTCTTACTTAGCTTTGGGATTGAGTTTTTCAACTATTTCATTGATGCAGCAATTTCTTTTTGGGCTTCACCCAAGGCATGAATGGATGCGATGATGCCTGACATGTCATATTCGTCCAGATTCTCCTGGCTTTCTTGGCGTTAGCCTTCACATTGAGACTTGTCAAGTCGGGAAGTAGCCTCACATGCGTCTGTTCTTCTGGACATGGGAGCCATTGATTGAAGATTGCGACCTGTCCCTAACAGAGTCGCTAATTTATGTTGGGGGACTTTTAGGTCGAGGTGGACTTGGGCTTTAAGAAAGTCTTTTTGTCTCCCTTGGTCCGAGTTTGCAACAAGTCCCAAGATATTTCGAAAAGATAGCTTGTCTTAAAAAATATCTCGGTAACATCAACGGGTTGAAAATGGTGTGAAAGATCAAGATAATGACTTGCTCAAGTGAAGCGTGGTGTGGAAGTTAGAAGATTATGAGAGAGAAGGTTCGCATGGTTGCATGGCATTCTTAGCTACATGATTTGGGTTTTCCTAGGGTGATAGTAAGGCTTTTAATGGTTGAGATGTTTGATGGAAGGCTGTAGGAATTATTAAGGTTGCATGGAATGTGATGTTTGAGGCTTGGAGTACACTTCTGGACTATATGGAAATGTATGGGCTTTTTCCTAGGTGATTCCCTCTCACCACATTTTCTCTATTAGCTCTGTGTTTTTCTGAATCCCCCTTTTTAATGGCTTCTCCCCCTCCTTATGTAGGTGAAGGGTTCTTCTCTAGATTTCAAGGGAATATCCCTCTGTGGCTTGGTCTTCACTCAATTTCTCCCTAGCTATCCTATTATTCCTTTTTTGGTGTAAATTAGATGCACTGTTGAGACCTGCAGATTGCTTCTTCCCAAGACACAGCTTTCCCGAGGCGGCCTTCCACATGTGTTAAATTTGGTAGCGCGCTTCACGGCTTTTGCGCGTTGGCTGTTTGTCCAGGCTGGGAAGGGAAAGTCAGCATTAAATGCCTGACTTGCTGGGCTTATCATGCATTTAATGCAAGAATCTAGTTTAATCCTAACTAAGAGAGTTTGCCTACTAGGGAAAAGGATAAACTAAGCTAATTCTCTCTCAATGATGCCTGTATGAAATACAAAGGGTATGGGCTTGGATCTTTGGGCTCCCAAGCAGTCCATAGTCCTCCATGACCTCGATTTCACATAGGCCTGATAACTTTCCGTAACCATCCACACCACAATCCACTTGGCAAGCCCCAAATATGTGACTTGAGCTTAGCATGAATTGTGGCTAAAGAAGTATGGTGTGGTGAATAGGCTCAAGCATGGCGTGAATATCTAGCTTAATTACCATGGCATGGCATGTTTGTAAATATACTCCTCATCGATCCCGTGCCTTGGCATGTATTTGGGCTTGAATGTAGACTTTGCATGACAATTGAGCCTTGAGAGTTGGTTGGATTGGTGTGCAACATTTTTGGACTCCAACAACCTTTTAAAACCATTTGTGTAGAATTTGAAATGCAACGCATGATGCATTTGTATTTTTTGAAGGAATTAGAGGGGTAATCATCCAAACCAAACGCCACCAAACACATTTAAGTTTATTAGTTATTTGATATATATGAATAGAAACGTGCATGTGCAGCAAAATGAAATAAATAACATCGTGGTTGGATTTCATATCTTTTTCCCATAATATTTAAGGATAGTGCTTGTGTCTATTCATGGGAGACCTACTTGTCCATCACTTATGATTAATAGAACATTTACCATCCAAATATCATAACCACAATAGTTTATTCTCTTTATCATCATCTAAAAATTATATACGCAAAAAATCATTCAATTTGGAGATCGTTTAGTCATCTGTTTGTGTTAAAACAATCAACGGTTTTGGTAACAAGTAGTATTCTCATGACGAATCGCCCATTTATTTGATGCATATGACTAACTAAAAGATCTCCAAGTTGAATAATTGTTAGCATATATGATTTTTAGATGATGATAAAGAGATTGAACAGTTCCAATTATAATGTTCATACGGTAAAAGTTCGTTATAGTAAATAAAGGTGGTCACAAGCATTATCCTAATATTAATCTCAAACCTGTGTGGTTGTGTTTGGTATGTGGAAATGAGAATTGGGGATGAGAAATTATTTCCTTTCCCATGCTTGGTAAATCCAGATTTTGAGTTTGTGTTGTGGGAAAAAAAAATGTAATGGATGTTGGGACAAAAAAAATGGGAAAACCAAACTTATGGAGGATGGAGGGTTTGCTTTTTTCCCCTCTTTTCCCATCATTTAGTGCACAGTCATAAATGAACAACCTTTATTTCGCGCCACATTTTGCCCTTTAAGAAAAATACGAAAAATTATTGCGTATGAATTTGTTTCCGTTTACCAAACACATCATGTAAGTGAATAAACTGCAAAAGTGCCAACAAGATAATGGCAAACTAAATGAATATTTTCTTATTTAATTCCATACGATCTCATACTCAATTGAAACCAAACTGCACTTAACTGAAAAGAGTATTGTGCCCTTCAATCTCCTTCCCATAATTTACCTAATATTTATGTGAAATTACCAATTTACACTTTGCATTTAGAGTTTTCTTTGAACAAACGATATTATCTACGCTAAAGGGAGATGTGGGTTTAGCTTCACAATGAACTAGTAATAATGTGGTTCAAATTCGCCTTTAGTGAAAATCGAATTTAAGACCTCTCACTTACAAGTAAAGAGGAATACCAGATTATAGTATTAAGTGGCACTTAGAATTAAAAATCCTATACTTTAAGTGATATTATTTATCCTGCACTCGAAATCCTATTTTTGAATCAGACTATTAAAAAATGGAGCACTAGTCACTCCATAAAACCCTAACCACATTATGCTTGGTTGAAAGGGATATTACCACATGTAGCAGTCGCACTCCACCATAAGAGAGCTAAAGCAGCTCAATCTCTTTTTACCAGAATGATCTACATATTTGATATCACCTGAATTATCTGTCGGTGGTCATGTCAAACAAAATACAGATAACTATTTTTTCAAAGAAATAAGGCATCTCCTTTTCCAAAATGATCTGCATATTTGATATCACCTGAGTATCTGTCGGTGGTCTTCGACAGTAATATTTTTGAATCTGAACTCAATATTCGAATATTTTTTGAAAATTTGGAAAGAAAATCAGAATGTATTTAGCAATTCCGATAATTATGAATTTTCAATCCGAATTTTCTAGTGTTCCAAACTTATTTCAAAAAAAGTTTTCCGAAATATTCTGATTTCTTATAGTTATTTACTCAAATTATGTATTTATTACTTTTATATTTAATATCGTTTGTTAAAAAAAAAACAAAAAAATGGATAACCATACTAGTAAAATATATGAAATTTCAAATTGTGTTCTACAATTTCAGATATTCTTCTGATTCAAAAATTTTCAAAAATTCTGAATATAAAAATTGTGTTCCGATCTGATTCTGAAATTTCGGATCGAAAATTGAAAACGTGGTTTCCGATCCAATCCTTCCGAAAACACCCCTATATGTATTGTTTTGTCAAATGTGAAATATTATCTTGCCTAATGTCATCACTTCTCCTGTCATATACAGTGTTTGGTCGCCTGTTTTATGTGTCACAAAACTAAAGTCTCTGTTCTTCAACAATTTTTGGATGGCCAAACTTTGTAAACGAATTTGCTTTTGGCTTTCAGGCTTAGCTTTTGCATATCTCCTCACGAATTTTTTTAGCATGCTCCGGTGTATGGCATGCACCAGAGAATGAAGAGTTCAAATTATTTTTTTCTTTATTTGGTCAGAAGAGTCTAAAGAATCCAACAATCTAAATTTTCCGTACTCTTTTTGGATTTAAAAACCCAATAATTTTCTGTTTGCATGTCAAACAATGTCATGTGTATGTCAATTATATATTATAATGAAATTGTATAATTTTTACTAGAATCCACAATGGTGTACACATGCCTAAAAGTTGTCCTCTGGCGACCGACTCCCAGAAGAGTTTGAACCTACGAGGATCCCTTCCTCTCCATCTTGGCCTTCACATTTTAGGTCTTTCGATGACTTGGGCTTCAGTACTTGGACTCACTGAACACTAATTTTCGATTAGGTCAAACCATTTTTCTTCGGCCCAAGTACGTGAAAATTATGGTCCAATAAAGTTGATACAGTGTTTCTTTATAGGCTGAAGTGCTGATTTAGTTTTTGGATTATTACATCAGTGAAAATTAGGTTTTTAAATTATTTTTTCAGTAAAATAAGTCTCTAAATTTATTAAAAATTGCTAATTTCATCCCTTCTATTATATGCAAATCTATTTTATCTAATTTTTCGTCAAATTAAGTTACTTGACACATTTTAGTGTGTATACCATCATTTTCTCACCTATAAGAGCAAGTCCACCCCTAAAAAATGAGCTGGCCAAAAGTCCATTTAATTCACCTAAATGAATAGTAATTGACTCTAATGAACAGACTCCAATGAACAGTAATTGGCCAAATGTATCACCATTCCTAAAAAATGAGCTTGCCCAAAGTCTAGTCAATTCATATTAAAGTATTATTAATTTATTTATAAAATAATAAAAAAAAATTATTTTTAATTTCAGATAGGATTTTTAATCAATCTTTAATCATTTTTGTTTTATTTTTAAACAATTTTTAATAATTTTTATTAGTTAATTAATCTAGACTGTTGGATTTCAAAAAAATTGAAATCCAACAGCCCAAATTTAGACACGTGGCCAACGGTAATAATTATGACATTTTCTTTTCTTTTTTTTTTAAGTTTTTTTGCCGAAAAATCTGGATCGTTGATCTAGGAATCGGACGGCCCAAATTTTGCCATGTCACTAGCCGTTGGGTTTAAAATTCAAATTTGTTTTTTACCGTTGGAAATCCAACAGCTATAACCAAGCCACGTGGCCCATATCCTACGCCCCTTTAGTGCGCCTGCAACATGGGCCCCACACCTGTTGCCTTGTCAGCCCAAGCGCACATGTTTCCCACTTGCCTGATGTAAAAAAATATATGTTCTCTAACATCATGCTGGCATCAGCATGACGCCAAATAGGACGATTCCTACCTCCTCCCATTTTGCGCCGGCCTAAAAGATAGGGCTGGAGATGTTCGAAGCCCCTAACATTTCATACGGGTTGCAAATATAACATCTAATTTACCTTCCAAAGTTAACTTCATACACTATTTCTTTGTGTAAAATTACCAATGTACCCTCCAATATGTATCACATGCAAGTAACGTGACTTAAATTGACAAAAAATTGAACATAGTAACTTTGAATCTAATATTAGGGATGTAATGCCACTCAGTACTACGGTCTGGTGGTATTTCTCTTTACTTGGAAGTGCGAGATCTTAAGTTCTAATCTCATGGATGGCGAATTCAATACCAAATTAGGCTACCTATTGTGTGACTTCGTAGAACTCCCCCTTCCCTTAGCGTAAAAATATTGATGTACTAAAAAAAAAAATATTAGGGATGTAATTGACAAATTTTTATAATTAAGGTTTGATTTTTCTGAAAAAAATAGTTTAGAGACCTAATTTTCACTCATGTAATAATTCAGAGACTGAATTGGCAATTCACCCTTCTTTATATACTCTTACTAATTTTCAATTGATATAGTTATATCTTCTGATCAATGAAAACGGAAGATTCGAGCTTGGATTCAATTGAATGAGATTTATTCAGTTTCAAAGTCTAAAACACATAATTCTGGGATTAACAGTACCTCAACCGGATAAAAAAAGACCTTGTTTCACATATTTAAGATAAATAACTGCAGTAATGATAGTAGATAATAATTTTATTGGCTCGGAATTACTTCTACAGATTGAATGATTGAGAAAACTTATTTTTGAAAAAAATGGTCGACACACCTCACATATATTCCAGTCTGACAGCGTCTCACTAGTTCTAGCTTGCCGTCCCACACCAAACATGCGTTTCATGACGATGAATTTTCACTGTCCGATACAAGACATATATAATGCTACAGAAAGTTTGTCAACCTTCAAATGTGCACACCAGCAGCCTCCGCTGCTTCAACCACTTGCGGCGGCACAGGGTCTTGTAGGTCAACCATTGGCTGTGGCACAAGGTCTTGTAGGTCGGGATTGATAGGAAACATGTGACACTGTGCAAAATCTGCCATTAGTTGGTCCACCAGCGCAAGGGCTATTGCAGCTTCCACCATCGGCACAGCTGCGTCAATCCACCAAGCAAAACATATGTAAGCAACTGCAAGGATCGTTTTACAGAAAAAAAATGTACGTAGAGAATGATGCCTGAGAGTACATATCATTCACAGACGCACCTCGCGGAACAACACAGGGATCATGGCGACCACGGGCTATTAGTTCTATCTCTTTTTTATCTCTAGTCACTGTATTCTGCTTCTTCTGCACAAATACCACAAAACCACCATGGCAGATTGGTCACTTGATTACAATTTTCTGTTTTGACAATCAATTACATACATATCAAAGAAAAACCCAAGTTCGGTTCAAGATTCTCCTATCGATCACAAGTTTGAAATTAAAAAATATCCCTAAGACCAATCGCCCATGTTTAGTCATAACTTCTCACTTTCTCTCATAAAAAGTCTAAGCAATATAAGAGCCAGAGGCGTGAGTGTGCGTGCGTGCTCTGTGTGTGTGTGTGTGAGAGAGAGAGAGAGAGAGAGAGAGAGAGAGAGGTTCGACTTACTCCAATAGTAGCTGTTGGCTTGAAGGCTATTCTCATGTTTATAATTTCCCCATTGGATAGTCCTCCCTGATTGCCAGCATATACAATCTCAGTGTAAAACACACGCTCCACAAACATTTTACCAACATACTCTACATACAAAAGCAACTGAAATATAGAAAAAATACCTGTGTCCCACCAGAGCGGTTTGTTCTTGTCCTGATTTTTCCTTGATCATCTAAATAGAATTCATCATTATGTTCACTCCCAGTTAAAAAGGTACCTGTTATGCATACATGAACGGTAGGAACTTACGCAAAATACAGTTGGAGAAAAAAAAAAAGCTTCATAATAGAATTCTCGCGACTGTTCTTCAATCATCAAGTCCAATTTAAGAACTTTGTAGAGAAACGCCATACAAAAGTACCACAAAAAGTTTGTAAATCTTAACCTGCAAATCCACTTCCAATTTCAAATCCCTTTGTTGCAGGTAATGACATTACAGCTTTAGCAAATTCAGCTTCAAGTTTATCAAAGACTGGCGAACCAAGCCCCTGAGATACAATAAAATGATCGCAATTCCATATATGACTTGATGAAAATTAAACAAATTACTGAAAGAGCAATATAACTAGGGGAGTGCTAGCAACCTTCTCACTTCTACTCATGACACGTGTATTCCAGTAGCACTCGAAACTAAAAGTTTAATTACTTTTTGGTTGACAAACTAAAATTTTAACTATACTAACAAAGGAATAAAAAAAGTGGGATTTTAATATAGTTAAAATTTTAGTTTCGGGTGCTAGTGGAGTACACGTGGCATGAAGAGAAGTGAAAAGGTTGAAATGAAAAGGTTAAGTGAGAAGGTTGCTAGCATTTTTCATATAACTAACTTTGCAGTGGTTAAGGTAAAGAGTGTGCCCCCTTAATAAACAGTTGAAGACATGTAGAGAGAGTAATAAACAGTTGAAGACATGTAGAGAGAGTGAGTTTACGGGTGGGCAATTTTTAACAATGCATGTGACAACACCACCAATAGATTGCCCTTTCACCCTAACAGCATCAATGGCAGCAATCATCTTCTCTGCATATTCAGGATCTGGGCACCTAACGATATTACTCTCTATCTGGCAGTATGTCACAAAAGAATAAAAAAATAAAAGTTCAGTGATTAATAAAAGTTAAATGTGAGTCAATAAGTACTTCAAAAATGCCTTAATTGAGAGAAAATGAATTAAATACAAAAAAAGCAAGCAACAGACTGATACTTGTGTTTCTTACTTTGAAACGTCACTAATTTTTTTGGATATGAGATTTCTATGACTTGAAACCTAGAATAACAATGGATTCAATTATTAAGTGAAAGGTATTCATAAAGAGAGTATCTCTTTCAATTTGTCGGCTACCGGTTAGAAAACAATTGGGAGACACTTCGTGAAGAGGGATATTTTCTTCCCAGATTTGGGAGTGGACACTTTTGCAGTCAATAACTCGGGATATAGAGCTAGATGTGCTAACCACATAAAAAAATTCATAAACACTAGTAAGCGTAAAGGTCTAAAACATCAAGCTACAAATTGAGATACTCAAGTTTGTAGAGGTGAGATATTGTTAAATAGAGTGTGCATGGACAAGCCTCCCGGTAATTACTTTGGAGACTACAATAACATTCATAGTTTGTCTGCACTTCACTTACAAAGGAATGAAACAGATTGGAGTGTAATTTCTTTTCCTGGACATGCATTCTCAAATATGTATGGAAATCCAAGGAAGTTAGCTACTCCTGTCATATGACTCCCATTTTTTGTTGCTACTCTTGAATGGCTTTGCTACAAGAGATTTTAAATTAATATCCATTATCGCACCTGATCCAGTGTCAAATTGTGATGATCAACCAACTCCTCGGGAAGCACTACCTTCTGAACTTGTGAGACATAAGCAAGGACCTGAAATATGACAAACATTAAGGAAAAGTCTTAAAAACTATAACAAGAATTTCAATCAGTAAAAGAATGTGCAGATGATAATCTATGGACACAAGATTAACAAGAGAAGTGAGGATTTTTTTTTTCAAATCAACTCGCAGGACAATAATTATCAAAAGCTCCAAACTTCAGTTACTCGTTCACAATCATTCGAGGACAGGGGCTTGAGTGTCATGTATTGACATGGACATGGGGTGCCCGACAAGTCCGCTTCCAAAAATCTACGCACTCAGACATGCCAATACATGTGCATTTTGTAAATGAAAAAAAATCATCATTTATTGAGCAAATTTATCATAGAAAATATACAATAGTAACAACCATTTGCCATTGTCAGATTTTCTAGAAAAAAAACTCTCAAGGTTTTGATAAGTTCGCAATTTATCTATGCAAATGAAGATATCCTATACAGCAAAATCATAAGTTTCTAAGTAACACGTGTTGTGTCCATTTTGCCATTCATAAGAAATAAGAATCCAAAGATGTGACTAACGTGGGTGGACACGTGTTCTGTCTTTAGATGTCCTATCCAGTAAAATCATAAGTTACATAGTAACAACTGTAAGTCAGGTGTTTCCTGTCCATCTTGAATTTATCAGGTAAAATTAAAACTAATTATAGCAGGACACATTTGCAATTCACAAGGGAATACCACAATAAAGAGAAAAAAAAATGATTAAATGAACTGGAGTCTTGGGCATAACGATGCAACACATAGTTTACTACATGCACCTCAGTTCCTGAGAAAGCCTTAAGGATTTTCTTGGCAAGGGCTCCAGCAGCAACTCTTCCAATTGTTTCTCTAGCAGAAGATCTACCACCGCCCTTCAATTACAAATTAGCTTAAGATTTATGCATCTGCAATTTCAAAATACGCTTGTAAACCTTTAATGGTTAAGCTTAAAACCATTACCTGCACTGATCTGATACCATACTTCTGGTCATAAGTTCGATCTGCATGTGAAGGCCTATATGCTACTGACATTTCATCATAATCCTGAAATTCCAGCGACATAGTTATTTCCATGCACCATAAAGAATGTCAATTGATACAAGTGACTGAATTATATAGAGTATAAATGTGATTGTTAATCCATAGTATCCTATATATCACGATTCAGAGGAAATACCAGAAACATAACAGTAAACTCTTTAACGAGTTCTAGTACTCAAAATACAAACTATCTAATCAGTTCCATAGCCCTCATATTGTGTTCCACAGCCCTCATATCAGTTCCACAACATGATTAAATAGATTGAAAACTACAAATTCCATACCCAGAATAAAGGAAAACTAATGAAAATGGCTGGAAAATTTAAGTTTTTATCAAAAGGACAAAAAGGTGTTAGTAAGTGAATAGTACCAAGGGTGACTTTTTAGAGTTAAAATGTCATTTTCGTTAAAAGTGAACAGTACCGGGAGTGTTTCATTAAAACTCCCCAAAAAAAAAGGTAAAACCACAAGCAAAGAAATATTGGTCTATAAAAGCTCCACCCATTTTCATTCAACTTCATATATATGTCCTCTGGCAATAGATACTTACACGTCCTCTCTGATCAGTATTGGGTACAAGCACAAGAATTGGTGTCCCAGTTGTCACTCCTGTAGTCAATTATAACATCAATTAGAGTATACGCCACTGAAGAGAACTACAAAGGAACCCCTTTAAATAAACATATACACACACACACATACAAATTCCACAAAGATCAAACCTTCATGAACTCCCGAAAGTATTCGGCATGTGTCAGTTTCCTTCCTAGGAGTAGTAATTCGACTCTGACCTGGCCTCCTGACAACCCGTAACAAGTTTGCATTCAAAACAAACAAGAATTCAACAATTTTAGAGGAAGCTTACCATGATTATTGCATGGAATGATCTATACTAATGTCACGATATAAACACCTATTATATCCAAGGAAACTAATTGTGCCAGCATGCAATGATCCCAGACCAAATACCTCACAAACTCTACGATGAAATTGAACATGTAAAAGACACAATAGTAAAATATCCTTAAATTGAACATGAAATAGGCATCAACTCGTTTCAAATGCCATAACACGAGTTAGGTGCGTTGTTTAGCTACCCAAGAACTTTACAATGCACATGACAAGGGTGAGCCCCGTATCAAATACCTTCTGTCAAGGTCCCCTTGCAAATCTTCTGCAGACAGGGGCATACGAGGAGGGCATCCATCAATTACACAACCAACACCACCACCATGAGATTCTCCAAAAGTTGTAACACGAAAATGATTTCCGGTAGTGTTCCCAGCTGCCTGCACCTCTGAAATCCAACACCAAAATTTTCAGAATTGATCCGAAAGTTGTAACTGACTAGAATCTCTAACATATCAAAATTCCATTTACTTCAAAGTTTATGTTACAACAAACCAAAGACCGAATGTTAACATGGGTACTTAGACTTTAGAACTTGGGTAGTGATTGGAGAAGTTAATTAAAGTAAAGATGCAGTCTTTAAATTGTAAGATTCATGATTTGTGCACAAAACAAATTCAGTAGCTGCATTTCAGATAACAAAATTCTCGCACATTGCCAATCAGACAGTGGAAATTAACTCGAAAAATCTTGCTTTCTATGTAAAACAACAGTAAGTAATCAAATGAACATCCAACAATCAGAGGGAGAGAGAAACCAACGGAGTTTGTTGGGGGTTCTCGGGCGGATCACAAATTGAACGGAGGAGGACGAGAGGGTTCGGAGATCAGAGGAGGATGAGCACAACCCAGAAAGGCCATCGGTCCTTGAAGCTCCTCCGAGGAATGGCTTGGATGCAAGAGAGGAAGCCATTGCAGTTGAACCCACTGAAACTCTCAGCCCACCAACCACCAAAAACAACGACGAGAAGGAAAAGGAGGAAGGAGAAGAAGGCTGAGAAACCGACGAGGGTGATTGTATTTGGTAAAAAATAGGCGTGCTCCTACTCGCACACGCAACACAATCCACCAACTCGCTTCCACCTACCACCAAATCCCACAACTCGTCGTTCTTAAATCGGAGAGATTTTAAATTGTATTTGGACGTTGGTCCGATAAATCACGGTTGTAATAAAATTTAAGAAAAACTCCCACAAAAATAAAATATAATTATAATTATATTATGATATTTAATGTACTAAAAATATTTAAAAAAAAATTCTATCATTCTATAGTTTTAAGAAAGGGAACTTTAACGAAAAGCACCCGGTACTGTTCACTTTAACGAAAAACCACATTTTTACACTAAAAAGTCAATCCTGGTACTATTCATTTTACCCTTTATTTTGTCCTTATCATTAAAACTCAAAGTTTTCAAGCCCTTTTCATTAGTTTTCCTTTTAAGAAAAGCTTTAAATTATTTTAAATTTTCTATTTTCTTTTTATTTTGGTCAATTCATTTGCTTTGTTTGGTGGGTTGGTACTTTGTAGCGTACCCTACTAGTTGGGTGGGAGTAGGAGACTGAAGCTGTCATGGTTTGCGCGATGGTCCGTAATGGTACAGTTCTCGTCAACCGTGATGTTTCTATTTAATAGCATAATGTTATATAGTAAAACTTATACGTGTTATTATTTTATTAGATGAGGACGTCATGCTGGTGGTAAACTCATCTTCGTGTAAATTCTTTTCTTATATGGAGATTTTACCATGTAACTTGTACGTTTTTTTCCTACCTATTAGTCACTTATAATCAAATCATTTACAACCAATTATACACAAAATTTTGTTGTACAAAAGACATAAAGTGTATGTTACAGGTACTTGCTCTATTTTTTTTTCAATAAATTAAACTACACGGAATTTAAAAAAAATACTTTACGTCCTTTATAATTAATTAATACAATTTCGGACTATTAAACATGCCCTTATTTTCTTTTGTTTACTTGTTTGGTATATTGATACCTTTGGGGTCGGATTGGGTAGATGGAGTCAACTGTAAAGGCTAAATTGGCTAAGCAGACATTCCTCCTTCCAGATGTCTGACTTTGCCACATTTAATCCTCTCCCAACTAAAATTCGTAAAAACAAAATGAAATTAATCATTTGGAATAATCTAAACTATGAGAAGTGGCAGGATTTAAACTCGAGACTTTTGAAGAGAGTTTTAACCACCAGAACAATCTACCGCTTACAAATTAGAATAAAATTTTAATTAAGGAACATCCCTTTTATTGTTTTGGCAAAATGAACAATGGAATCAATAGTGACACGAAGCTATATTGCCTGTATCTTCTTTGACACTACAGAAACATTCACCACAAGGAAAAATGTGGAAAATACAATCCCTACAAAAATTCCGTTACAGCTTTTGCCGGGGCGCGCGTTTTCAGTATCATTTCGTCATACTCGTCTTCAGGAATTGATAACGCAACAATGGCTCCTCCAGCGCCTATTGAAGCTTCACCCTCGTGTATAACAACAGTTCTGATAACTATGTTGAGATCGAATGTCTGGTTATATGAGAAAAAACCAATGGATCCTGAGTAGATTCCTCGTGGACTAGTTTCGATCGAGTCAAGAAGTTCCATTGATCTTAATTTTGGTGCACCTGTCATTGAACCGCCTGGAAATGCTGCTCTCACACAGCCAACTGCACTTACATCTGACCGCTTTTTCCCGCGAATTGTGCTCACCATAGTATGGACAGTAGCATATGATTCTACATCCATAAGATGGGGCACATGAACAGAACCGGGCTCACACACACGGCCAAGGTCATTTCTTAGAAGATCAACAATCATCAAATTTTCAGCTTGATCCTTTTCACTGTAGATGAGAGAGAGAGAGAGAGAGAGAGAGATTAATTCATAGAAAGGGAGAGAAAACCACCTCATTTCTTTCTTGCCAAGTAACTACATACACAGTAGTTGTATATCGAACCCTAGATCTTGTATCGCCCACCCTCATTCTTAAAAAGGGCGGATGTATCATGAGAAATTGCATTAGTCCGAGCATGGAAAGTGAGAATAAATCTAGCTAATAGTAGAAAACTAAGATCCTGATAACAGCTCTTTCCACCGGACCAAATTGTCATCTATTGTACAATAACTATACGCAACAACGGTTTTAATCCTGTTGGAAAAAAAAAGAAGAGAAATATCTTACCTGTATTGCAGTTGTAGTTTGCGTTGTTCATCTTCCTCTAGTGTTGCACCACGAGCTATAGTACCCTTAATGGGCTTTGCTTCTAGTATACCATTTCTATCCAACCGTAAAAACCGCTCTGGTGAAGAACAGCAGACACAAAGATTTTCCTTTGAAAAATTAAGCCAGGCAGCATATGGTGCTGGATTTTTTTCTCTAAGGTGAAGGTAAAGTCCTAACGAGTCCATCTCCCCAATTCTTTTTCTCATCTGAGTTGTGAGACATAACTCATAGCTTTCACCATCTTTAATGTATTCCAGACACTTGTCGACATCTTTTATATACTGCTCTCTTGATTTATCAACAACAAAACTTTCTTGACACTGAAAAGATCGAAGAGCCTGTAAAGTTGGCTCCTCTCCCTCCTTTGTAGCAGAAGCTTTTAGCCTGAGAAGCTTCTGTTCTGTATCGTCCAACCATGGTGTCGTGCTTGTGCGTTCTTCGTTAATAGACAGTATATAAACATCGTCGGAGCAGTGATCGATAACTACAAGATTATCAGCAAAGAAAAAGCAAGCATCTGGAGTCCTGGATTTGTGGTAGTTAGAAGATGCACCACATTCAAATTTAAGGCTATACCTGCATTACACAAAATCAATGAATAACAACCAGCTAATTAAGAGCCACATACGAGCCATGACAATTAATACTTTCGGCTAGTCAGAAATTCAATCCAAGCAAAAAATCCAAAAACCAGAAACCAAAAGGGAGAGACCATGACTGATTATAACTGAACAGCAATCACAATTTGGGAAAGCGAAAAGTTAAAGAGATGTCTTCTATTCAATCAATTTCTTCAGTCAATTTCCCTTTTTGGACTGAACCATAAAAGCAGTTAAAGCATAGGAAAGATGATAAAAACATTGGTACAGTTTGAACGAGACCAAGTTCTGAGAAAACAGTTCACCACAAGATAAAACAAAAAAAAGTGAATTCACGCACCGAGGAGTAGTGGATAAGAAGGAAAAGATGGTCCAAGAACATTACATTCAAAATTTCAAATAAACTTAACTGCATACCCCATGTAGCCAATATATCCACCATGAAATTCAAATGGAAGGCCTTCATAATCCTTTTCATCGTACCGAAATGACAGGAGCTCCTGAAATACAGACCAAGCAATAAACATCACTTCACAGTGGGAGACTGAGCACGGTTACATAATAAAAAGCAAACTTAATTCCAAATGAACAGAAGAAAGTATATTCTGACATAAGTTTATGATCATTGAGATTGAGATGATACAGATTCTAAGAATAACACAGAAAAAATACAGAAAACTCAATATTTCAAGAAAACACAAATTAAACCAGAAGCTGTAATTTCACTAATACCTTTTCCAAAAAATCAAGAAACCCTTCTTCCAAAAATGTGCTTCTGTTAAAGCCTTGAGCATCCTCAACTGATAGAAAACCACTGCCCTTCAAAGTCGTATCACTGAAACATGCAGTATAGATTACTATAACATGAAAACATTCACATGAGCTTTATTCTATTCTAAAAAACAATTAAGAAAATTCCACAAGAAATCATTATAAACACCAAGGTAGTTAGCTGATGATACTTGCATGTTAAAACTTGAAGCCACATCAGTTAAATAAAAATCCATACGAAAACTAAAAAATTTGAATTCCCAAAATCAATACTGAGTCGAACCTTCTATCTGATAATTTATAGGTCAACTGCTTCCAAAGAGTTCCACCTTTTCCTCCCATAAATGAAAACCGTGCTCTTCTCTGAATATTCAAGAAAACAGAGACAATATGTAAGAAATAATGGTTTTACGAGCACTACTCAAAATAAAAGTAAGGTATTATGATAATGTCAAATGCTTCAACTAAACCTTCACAGAACATCACGAGAGAAGAAAAAATCATGCTAATATGAGATGTACTAACATCATCAATCTTAAGATAGGCACAGACATGTCAATCGAAAAATAAACAAACCTTTTCTATCGATGAACTGTCCAACCAAAAGGTATTTTCAGCTTTATGATGTCCAAACAGTGTACAGAATATATTTTTTGCTCCACCAACTTGACCAGCCAAATGCTTAAATCTCTTCCATCTCAACTTTAGATATTTAACACCAATGCCTGGATGCGAAAGGTTTACCATATTGACCACACCAGAAGAACTTGTGTTACTTGCACTGTTCTTCAATGAGGTACTTCTAGAAATCTTGCTATATAGCTGACCATCTGAATTACTTACTAGTTGCCTATGTCTAGGAACTTCTGTGAGGAATCGATTAGCGTTGGGCATCTGCATGCACGCTAAAAGAAGTTTACTGGTCAGTTGAAATCAGGAGGGAGTTTATTCTAGGAAAATAATAATAATAATAATCATAAAGCATATAGAACTACAGCCAGATGACATCTCTGGGATCCATACAATGGACACAATATTCAGGTTTGTCAAAAAAAAAAAAAAAGAATTGATCAAAAATAGCATTCTTAACAACACTCATGAAAGTTTCCAAAATCATCCTCGGAGAAGTATAAAAGAATTGGCATGCATAAGAAAGTACGTAATGTCTGCATGTAACTTAGCATGGCACATGCATGTATGTGTGCGAACAAGTGAGACTATATCAGAGGGAGAATATTGATAAACGATGTTCATAAGAAAGATGAACAGATTTTCCAGAAAAAAAAACTCTAGCTTACCTGTATAATCAAAATTCCGCTTCTTGATGAATGATGCCCTCGAATTCAGCCAATAGTCCTCTGTGATCTCTCTAAAATTCTTGAATATCTGCCTCCCATGAAAGGTCGCAATACTCTCTGGATGGAACTGTGAGGGTCAATAGCTAAAGTCAGAGAGTATTGCACGTAAAAGCAGATCTGAAATCATCACAAATCCAACGAACATGCAACCCACCTGCAAACCATAATGAGGCCGGGTAGAATGCACAATGCCCATGAGAACCTTTTCGCTCCGTACTTTTCCAGAACAACTGAAAGGCGAAAAACTTCCATTTTTCAGTTTTGTTGGAAAAGATCCCACAGCAAATTCTGAGGGAACATCAGACTTCTGGGTTTCAATAAAAGAAAGTGCATCCCTGGAGTAAGTCCATGCTATAGGAATGAGTTCATCTGGGAGGGATTCAGCATCTACAACAAGTGAATGGTACCGAACCACCTGCAATTAGGTATATTTGTAAGGCGCATAGTTAAGAATAAGTTCCACCATTATCCTAAAAGTTCATGGTAGCTAAAGTATGCACTTTCTGAAAAGCCACATTAAAACATTAAAATTTCAAGAAACAATCTTTGACCTTCTGCAGTTTTAAGTATTTGGTTTTTCCCTGGCAACTGCAGACCTACTATTTTAAATTTCAGAAATGACTAACTTTGGTTCTGCAAAAAAAGATGAGATTTTGCAAGTATGTCACTTTAGTTAAATATTAATCATTACTCAAATAAATGGGGGTAAGGCTAGCCGACATTCACCTCTCCCAGACCCTGCGTAAAGCGGGAGCCTTGTGCACTGGGTACGACTCAAATAAATGATTGCAATATGTCTCGAGTTCTCATGAAAACTTCATCTAAATGAACTTTAAAAGTTAATGTATATGGACAAGATAATTACCAATCAAATATTCTTCCCACAAAATGGTTTTAAACATCATACTATACAGAACAGAATCATCTTCTTGAAACATTAGAATTCTCGACAACTGCCTATTGTTTAGATGCAAACTGAAAGTGGGACAAGAAACTTGAAATATTTTATTATTTTTCTTAAGAGGATTAACTTTTCGCAAGATATAAAAATTCAAAACAACAGACCAGTGTTATTGACTTTCCTTGAAATATATGACATCTTTTAAGGATACCCCTACCATGGTACAGCAAACTGAATTACAAGGCTGAAGTAAACCAATGATCTTTCAGTAGACAAGTTTCTAGCTATTTATTTGGGAACTATTAATTTCAACTTCAAAGTTTAAGAAAAGGCTGACCTTAAATCCTGAGTTGTGGCCGGAAGGGATATCATTGAAAAGTTTGCACCCGTTGTGCTCAATTTCACTGTATTGAGGAAAAAGAAAGAGTAGAATGTTAATAGAAGGGAACCTATGGGGAAAGAATAAAATCACTATACCAAAGCTTGAATCCAAATTTTCAATTATAAAGCATATTTCAGATTAGTAATAACAAGATATAATAGAAAAAATAAGCACCAATGACAACCAAAATCTCGTAATAATATATAACCATACCTCAACCGTCCATGGACTGGTTCAGATGCGTGGACAACTTTAGCACCATGCACATAACCTAAAGCCTGTTTAATCAAAGCCATTCAGGAGAAAGTTGAGAACCAAACCACATTAACAGACCTATCATTCTTGAGGTGAGAGGCTATGCATTCCGATATCATCATCTTATTGAGAAAACCAAGAATCATATTTTGTCGTGTGAAATACACTGCATACCGCATAGATTCTTCTATACAAATAAATATATAAATACGATTATCCACAATTGCTGCACCTGAACAAACCAAATAAATGTATGTATATGTTTCTATTATGGGTTTAGAAACATATACAATGTATCAACATCGCAATTCCAAAAATATTCATGACTTACAGTATCTTATCAATGGCTTCTCTTGAATTAGTGGGCATGAGCAGTTTTGTTGCCGAATTTTTGGGTTTTTTTTTTTAATACGTACTAGTCAAAAATATCTTTTAATGACAAATACTACTTAGGGTTTAGGGTTTAGGGTTTAGGGCATGTGTATGTGATTCTATCGGTAGCCTTCAAACTCACCTACTCAATTGATTTATTGTAATCCTCCCTAAAAATTTCATTATGCATGCAACTAGGGCATTTTAACTTAAGCATCTAGTGTCCGCTAGAAGAAAAACAAAGTACAAAACCAAAATACCTGATGTCCAAGGCAAACGCCCAAAATAGGGATATCCCAGCATTCAAGCAGCACCTGAAGACATATTCCTGACAGATTCAAATAGTTTCTCGATGAAATAATCATAAAAAGCTATAGAGTTTAAGCCAGAAAAAAACGGCTGCAAACAGAACTCCAAGATAAAGAAAAACCAGGTGCGGCACATATAGATAATCTAAAACATGTTGAAAACTATTGACAGTGTGAATCCTGTTAGATCTGCACCATAAAGACGTCGTGTATCTATTTTTGGCCAATATAAAATTCAGAAGTAAAAACCAACACAAAAAGAATATGGTTTCTGAACTATGCATGACTGTGCTTCTAGTCAATACCCAGCCATACATCATGGCAATAAGAACACAAGTAACATGGAAAAGATAAATTCACTTTTCAGAAACTCACCTATGTCTGCTGGACATTCTGGCGAACCAGGTCCAGGTGATATAACAACATTGTCAAAAGCATTTTCTTCGTACAAGTAATAGCGGATGTCTTTCCATGTCAATTCATCATTCCGCACGACCACAGGAGGCACTGGCACAATTAGAAGCTAAAATGTTAGAGACAACCTTTAGTAGGCTAACATCACATATAATTTTTATTTCCTTCACCAGGTTATAGATGATCCAAACATTTAGCCCTTGGAGATAATGAGTAGACACATGTACGACGTACATAATTTAACACACATAGAGAGAGAGAAGAGGAGGTTAGAGAAAAACTTACCCCCATTAATGACAGACAGCTCCTGGTATATATTGTATGTGTAGCTGTCATAGTTGTCAATCAACAATGTCCTCACAAATTCCAGCTTCCGACCAGGTTCCTCGAGATATTTCCTTCCCGTATTGGAACCTTTTAAGCGCTGAGGCATCAAATTGCTAGACATCACCAGCTTTCTAGCATTGTGATTAGATGCTCGAGTACTATCCTTCTTATTGAACTTATCAACCTTCACAAAAGGCTCAGAGTCCACCATATTCTTGTTTGTACATGGCAACCCCTCAACAAAAGTATATCTGAGCTCCGAAGATGACGAACACAAAGTGAAATTCATTTTTGTTACAATGAAGAATGCCAAAATTGTATAACGGTCCAAAACAGAGCTTCTGCAACACAGAAATGCACACAGTTAGATATTCCAATTATAGTGGTTTGGTCTTCATGTCTCTGTCTATACGCCTATATGAATTTACTACTCTACTCCAAGATTATTCTTTTTCCAGCATCCCCAACTAAATGGGTTGATAACAATTTGCTCACCCTCGTAACGACTCCACTGAATGCACAACAGTTGTAGTTAATACACCTTCATATGTTTACAACACTTTACTACAATATAACACCTGACACGCCATTTCTGCTCAGCGGCCTTAAGTGGCGATAATCGTTACCACCACATTAACTGTGATTTTTAAATCATCTTCTACACAAATCTTGAAATTTAAACTCATCCAACGACAAATGATGCGGTGGCAATGCTAAAAAAGATGCTCTCTTTAGTAGTGACTGCTAAACCAATGCTAAAAAAGATGCTCTCTTTAGTAGTGACTGCTAAGCCAATGAATCATATGGGCAAATGGTTAACTTATACATGGATACTGACACCCAACCGCTAATTAGCTATTAGAATAATGAAAGATGTAACAAACTAAGTAGCTGACATCTGAAATTAATCATAAATAGCTAAAGAAGTTATGTCAAATCAATAATCCAATACATAAAAAACCATTCATTCTGCCGACCAAGAAAATCCCAGAAAGCAAAACATAAACTTGCAGACACAGGAAAAATAAAAGAAGAAAAAGACGATGAGAAGCTAACCTCAGATAGTTACAGAGGGACCTGCAGAGACTTGTGAAGCTTGTTGGGTTGTTTATAACTTATGAGAGAGAGAGAGAGAGAGAGAGAGAGAGAGAGGGAATACGCTGGGGTTGGTGATGAAATGGGCCCCGGTTGGTGGGGGCGGAGATTGGAGGAGAGAAGAAAGAGAAGACGGCTGCCTGCCAGTGGAAAGTTGGAAACGGAAAGGAGGGATGTAGGACCCGCGACCACAAACCCGATACGGAAAGACAAAACGGAGTCGAGCCCAGGATGATCAAGATTCATATTGTGGAGGGGGAATCCTGGGCCGCATGCTGCGGGTTGCTCGGTTGGTCCTCTCCTTCCTTCCTGCCTTCCTTCCTTCCTTCCAGTTCAAGACTCCCAAAGCCAATGGGTGGGGCGGGGGCGCAGAACACCGTTTTACTATTTTGTTTTATTTATCAGAAGTTTTATGTTTTTTTTTAACTATTTTTTCATGATAGGGATTGGACCGTCACTTGATAATATATTTTTGTACAAGATTTAACATCTAAGATTCTCTTTAAATTTCAACGATGACGTCGACTGTCCCACTTATTCTAATTTTAATTATATAAGTTGGATTAGGCCTGACAAACTGGTTATGTCTATCGTATTCGTGTCGTTTTTGTGTAACATCTGTTATTTTAATGGATCATGTCGTGTCACATCCGTTATCTTAATGGGTCCTTAACAAGGATAAAGTGACCCGAACCGTTATGATCCGTTAAGAAAAAAAAAAAATTTCTTAAATTTGCACATACCACACATTGTCACATAAATATTACTTCCAAGCATTAAAACATATTTGTCGTTTAAGTACTACATCTACACTCGAAAATAAGAGCCTAATAAACAAACATCCATACACTACTAGTCTATTACAAAATATTAAATGTGCAAGGATATGCAAAATGAAAGAGTTTTTGTTTTCAAGGTTGTGAAGCCTTTCTCAAAAGTTTCAACCTTGCAAATGGAACTCAAAACTTGCATGTTATTCCTTTTACAAAATCCTCAATTTTCATTGATCATCATAACATAAGATTTTGTGGTATCCACTAGTATAAATATTTTAAATTGAAGATTGAATTCATTCATTGTATTCATATAGGGTCAAGGAGTGTAGCTGTAAAAAATCATCAAAATCAGAGTTAAATAACCGTTAAATTGTGATTTTTCGTTGATAATCGTCGAAAAGTTTTATCCAGTTACTTGATCTTTGAATGTTTGTTTTTTGGAATTTTTGGCGTATGCGATCGCGAAGTATATGCAAACATGTTTGAAGGTTGGATCGTTGAAACTAGTTTTGTAGAATACGACAATACGTATCCCATCAAAACAATAGATTTTGTGGTATAACATAAGATTTTGTGGTATCCACTAGTGTAAATATTTATACTTTCATTAAGTATAACATAAGATTTTATGGTATCCACTAGTGTAAATATTTTAAATTGAAGATCAAGTTCATTCATTGTATTCATATAAGGTCAAAGAGTGTAGTTGTAAAAAATCATCAAAATTGAAGTTAAAATAACTGCTAAATTGTGATTTTTCGTTGATAACGGTCGAAAAATTTTGTCTCGTTACTTGATCTCTGAATGTTTGTTTTTGCGATTTGCTGATGCAATCTCAAAGCATATACAAACAATTTTGACGGTTGGATCGTTGAAATTAGTTTCGTAGAATTCTATCTCATCAAGTTCAATGGTAAATATATCTATTATATATTAAGCGAGAGGCTCACAGATGGCGACAAAATTTTGGGGTCTCCCTATTCGACAAAAATAATTGGATCAAATTGCCCCTCAGCCAAAAAAATTCAAAACCTGCCTAAAATAATATATCAAATCACACAAGTGTAATTTGATCATAATAAAATATAAAGTAATGGGTTGTTGGATAGAAAAATAAGATTAAAAAAATGTAAGGGGTTCCATTTGTCCCCCCTCTCTCTCATCTATCATCCCTCATCTCTCACGTCTTTCTCTCTCCTCATTTTCAATGTTTTTATGCTTGCCTTTCGTTCTCTCAAGCCCAGTTATAAAAAAAAAAAAAATTCGCATGCTGATAATAATATGATTAAATTAGTTTTCAAATGATTGTTTTTTTTTAATAAATGACATTATTTATACTAAGGAGGAGTTGGTGAGTTTAGCCTCACAATGGACTAGTAATAATGTGATTCAATTAGTTGTTCATTCAATATTATTTTCTCTATTTTTAAACACGTTCAAAACATCTTAAGAGGTGTGTAATGCTGGTTATAAAAAAAGTTGTTCGCACGCGGATAATAATGTGATTAAATTAGATGTCAAATAATTGTTTTTTTTTAACACACGATATTATCTACACCAAGGGAGAGAGAGTGGGTTTAGTCTTACAATGGGCAAGCAATAATGTGATTCAATCAATTGTTCATTAAATATTATTTTCTCTATTCTTATTGTAAATTCTATAGATACCGATTTTATTATGTGAATTCAATTGCTTTAATTGGTTTATGAGGGGTTTCTTTTAGCATGATCTAAGATTATACATTTAAAACGTGTAAGTGGCGCGTAGCACACCGTGATTTAAAAAATGCCTTCTGCAGTCGTGTGAGCGCGTGCATGAAGGCTAGTATTTATTAAGTAGATTTAAATTTATTTATTTTGTATATATAACACTTAAGAAATTGAATGGTATGTATATTTAAGCCGATCTAATGGTCATCAATTTTTAATATTTAATTTAATATATATATATATATAATTATTATAGTTTTTAGGGGTATAAAATTGTTAAATTAATATATATAATTATTATAGTACTTTTTTAGGGTTATAAAATTATATTTTACTTATCGTGTCTCGTCTTATCCACGTGTATGTCCAAACCAATCTGTTATTTTAACATGTGCTTATCGGGTTACCCGATAACGATCCCGATTCGTTATCGTGTCGACCCGAATACTTGTTAATTTCTTGTCGTGTCATGTCAGGGTTATCGGATCGTGTCAGGAATTGCCAAGTGTAAGTTGGATTCATGGTTGATTAATTTCATAATTTATCAAACAAAAATGGACAAATATTAATTAAACTTGAGAGAGGAGGAAAATCATGATGGTTTTTTTTATTTAAAGTAGTTTCTGATATTGGCATAGCGTTATTCTCTGCGATTTGAAATCGATAGAAGTGGTTTCTGAGTTTGTTCCCATCAATTATCTTGGTCATTCTGTGAAAAATCTTCATTAAATAAAGATAAAATAACAAAATACCTATTGCAGTCCTATTAGATTAGGAATGTGATTGTGTAAATCTTAGTAGATATGAGAATGTATCTTATATTCCTATTAGGAGTAGATTACCTATTAAATGTTATAATCCTAAAGGGAAAGGTTTTTACCTATCTTACTACCATAAATAAAGGCACAATGGGGTGGAATAACACACACCCACAATTACACATCTCTCTTCTCTATTGTGACAGCCCGTCCCTGATTTTAAGAGTTTTTAAAGTTTTTGAAGTTTTAATAAAGGATTTTACAAAAATGCCCTTTGAGGCACGCGCATTATTCAAGGTTAATCATTGTGTCGTGCCATCTAAGATTTGTTTTCTTAAGATATCCTAGTAATACTCATCGCTACGAAAGTGTGGGCGCAGACGGTTCGTGATTTGGAGTTATAACGAAAAAGATTTTAAAGTTTGAAGTTTGGGCATTTTATGAATTTTATTATAAAAATTTGGTGTGCCATTTGGATGGCCCAGATTAAAGGAAATCTGAAATGGATGGCTCGGATGTAAGGGAAGGAAAATAAAAATAAAAAGATGAAGGAAGGTTTTGTGTGTGTGTGAGTTGTAGGGCGAACTCTAGGTGAGTGGGCAGTTTTGTTTTCCGTATATACCTATATAAATGAGATTTTTCCCAGAAAATCAATTTAAGTGAAATGTGATATGAAATGCATTTTATGAAATGCCATGCAAAATATATATCTATTTTATTTATGCATTAGTAATTGCATACATGCATGATTGGTGATGCGGATGCACAGGTTAGTGCCAGGTAAGTTCATAAATTAAAATTATGAGATTGTTGAGTTGATGTGATTGAAAGCTCATAAACCTGCACCAGGGTGATTATGATTTAGCAGAGATGTGATTCATGCCTGTAAATATATTTAGTCACCCCCGCACCATATGCTCACATTGGATCCAATTTAGGTGCCCAGTCTTGTCGTACAGACCACTCGTAGGTGGTTCCGACTCGTAGGTGACTAGCAATTTATAACATAGCTATCAGGAGAGGATAGCGTGAGCATAACTATATTACACCCAGTTCTGTCGTACAGACCATTTCAGTGGTTCCGACTCGTGTGCAGTGTAGTGCCGTACATGTCACTTGTGGTGACTCTGGCTAGATTGATTGATATGATTGATTATGAGCTATAGTTTCAACCAGGTTGATCACTCGGTTGACATGTTATTATTTATGATGAACCTACTTCACTGATATACTTATATGATATGATGAAATATATTTTGACATGGCATTTACTTTACATATCACTATTTCTGAGCTAGTTTTGAGATAAGTAATTATATTTTTATATTCCTGGGAAACTATACAGGTTTTACGAAGAGGGGTTACGACGTTATGAGAAATGTTTTGTCTTTGAAAAGATTTGTTTTACTGACCCACTTAACTTTGTTTTTCACCCATCCAGGTTCTAATTAGCTGAGTATGGTGGCCACGAGGAAATCAACGGTGTTCTGACAAAATTCACCAAAGTAGGATTTACCTTCGGGTGTTATATCTTAGTAATTGTCATACTCGACTGCAACTAGACGTTCTTTTTACTCTAAATGTGTATTTATACACTGAGTTTCGCACTAGCATCATTTCTTAGCTAGCATTGCTAGTGTTTCGGCTTTTATTTATTCGTAATTCTATTTATCTTTTTAGCTTCCGCACTGTGCAAATGGTTACGTCACTCGCACGTGACAGCCAGTACGCCCTCATTCGGGACGGGGTGTGTCAGTTGGTATCAGAGCCTAGGTTGGAGTCATGTATATCTTGAGAATTTCCTAGTGTCTTCTGTCAGAATTATACCGCCTCGTAGAGAGCCACATCGTTCAGATGAGCTTAATTTCCCTGATATAGCTCAGTTAGGGGAAGCTATTGCTAATATGATTTAGTCTATTACCTAAAGGATTCCTCTTGAGACTATGTATAAATTGAAGCTGAATCATTAAATGGAAAATGAAGGACTTGAGGGAACATAGCGTTGGCTTGATCATTTGGAAAAGACGTTTCGGTTTATACAAAGCCAAAAGAATCTTTCTTTTGAAAGGTAGGTTGAGACGACTACCTGGTTTCCGTGTATCAAAATTGCATCCTGGTGGAGACAGGAGTCTTATACAATGTCACCAGAGGAAACAGCTGATTGAGAATTGTTTAAAGAGTTGTTTAAGAAAAGGTTTATTCCTCCAACATATATGGACGGTAAGAAACAAGAGTTTACAATTTAAGACAAGGAAAAGAATGAGAATCAAAGGAAAGATGACCAAGGTAAAGGTCATGTGTCTCAAGAACCTCGCAAGACTTAGAGCTTCAAAAGAAGTGGAGTTAATTCTAGTTCTTCCAGTAGAGGTTTTAGTACCATTGGTCAGATGCGAGGTGGAAGATTTACTGGAGATCCTAGATTACAGAGGCGAGGTGACTCTGGTCGAGGAAATGTACCTTTGTGTCGTAAGTGCAATATCATACACTTTGGAAAGTGTAGGCAAGAAAGCAGAGGATGCTTTACATGTGAAAAATGGGACATAGAGCTGCAAGATACTTAGAATCTTTCGGGCTTGATCATGGGCACGTAAAACATTCTTGGTCACTTTGCTAGAGTTTTAATTGATTGTGATGTAGAAATTTTATGTTATTGACGATGTTGCCAAAGAAAGTAGTGAATGAGCACGATCGAGGAGTGTATATGTATTTCCCCATGGAGGGCAAGATGGTAATATTGTACCCTCGAGAATTGTTACTTACTTATCGAGACAATAGTGAGTTATCAGTATTACGGGCTGCAGACCGTAATATTAATAACTTATTCTTTGGATTCGTTAAACAAGTAAACAGGTAGTTCATTCTATGCTAGTATTGTGCTTATTCAGGGTGTCCAGTGATGGTGGATTTCGATGTTATTCTAGGCACAGATTGGTTGCAGTATGAACGTGCCAATATAGATTGTTACGAGAAATCAGTTACTTTCCATCGTCTTGGATTACCAGAGGTTACTTTTGTGGGTGAGCAAAGTGGAGTGAGGCATGCCGTTATTTCTGCTGTGAGAGCAAATAGGTTATTATCGAAAGGCTTTCAGAGATACCTAGCTCATGTGGTGTTGCAGGATTGTACTCGTAGTAGTGTGAAGAACGTACGAGTGGTTAGGCATTTTTCTAGATGTGTTTTCGGATGATTTACCTGGATTACCGCCAGACAAAGATGTGGAGTTCACTATTGACTTAATTCCAGGTACGGATTCTATATCTTTCACCATTGCCATGCATTGATGATCTTTTTTACCAGCTTAGAGGTGTTGGTGTATTTTCGAAGATTGATTTAAGGTCTGGTTATTAACCGTTAGAGATCATTAGTGAAGATGTCCCTAAGATTGCTTTTAGAACTCGTTATGGTCATTACGAGTTTTTGGTAATGCCATTCGGATTGATGAATGTGCCTGCTGCTTTTATAAGTTTGATGAATCAAGTATTCCAGCAATATCTAGACAGGTTTGTTAGTGTTTTCATTGACGATATTCGGGCGTACTCTAAAACTAGAACAGAGCATGCTAGACATCTTAGGTTGGTGTCGCAAAGATTAAGGGAACATCGGTTGTATGCTAAGTTTAGCAGATGCCAATTTTGGTTAAATCAAGTGGCATTTTTGGGACATGTGATATCTGCACAAGGTATTCAAGTAGATCCTCAAAAAGTGACAGCTGGGAGAATTGGGAACAACCTCGAACCGTCACTGAGGTACTGAGTTTTCTTGGTCTAGCAGACTACTATAGACGTTTGTAAAGGATTTTTCAGTCATTGTTTTGCCATTGACGGGATTGACTAGAAAAGAGGTTAGGTTTGAGTGGGGTGAAAATTGTGAGCAAAGTTTCAGCAACTGAAGTATTATCTCACCCATACACCTGTTTTAGCACTCCTAGATGATAACGGTAATTATGAGGTCTACAGTGATGCATCTTTGAATGGTTTAGGATGTGTGTTGATGCAACATGGTAGGGTGATTGCTACACTTCACGACAATTGAAACCTCATGAGATGAATTACCCTACTCATGATTTGGAATTAGCAGCTATCATCTTTGCTTTGAAGATTTGGAGACATTGTCTTTATGGGGAGAAAAGTGCAAGATTTTTACGGTCATAAGAGTCTTCAGTATCTGTTTACTTAGAGAGATCTTAATCTTCATCAACGAAGGTGGATTGAGTTTCTAAAAGATTAGGATCACCTGATTGAGTATCATCCTAATCGTGCAACTGTGGTAGCTGATGCACTTAGTAGGAAGACTTCAGCTAAACTTCATGCCAGTTATGATTGTTATGGTCTTCTTCTTGATGATTTACGGTTCACTGGAGTGAAGTTAGGAGTGGAAGATAAAGAAGAAGCCTTACTTGTTAATTTTCAAGTTAGGCCAAATTTTAGCAGGTCGTGTGCTTGAAACTTAGATGGATGATGAAGAGACCCAAGAATTAATTGAGGCAAGGAATGACGGGAAAAAGAAAGACCTCAGAGTTAGAGAATCAGATGGCATGCTTATGCAAGAGAACATGATGTATGTACTTAATGATATGGAATTAAAGAAAGTAATTTTGGACGAAACATACTGTTCAGCTTATGCAATGCATCCTAGAGGTGTATCAGTCGTCAGCAAGTCAAAGCAGAAAGAAAGAAGCCTTTTTGGATTGATTCAGCCACTTTCCGTTCCACAGTGGAAATGGGAAAATATCACTATGGATTTTGTGTACAAGTTTCCTCGTACACGGAACGGGTGTGATGACGTTTGGGTAATTGTTGATTAGCTTACTAAGTCAGCACAGCTTATCATCTTCAAACAGATGGTCAATCAGAGAGAACCATTCAGACTGTAAAGGACATGCTGAGAGCTTCGGTACGTCAATTTGGTGATGATTGACAAGCTAAGTTGGATTTGATGGAGTTTGCCTATATTAACAGCTATCATTCTAGCACCAGGATGGCACCATTTGAGACACTTTAAGGGAAAGCTTGTTGTATACCTTTGTGTTGGTCTAAAGTTGGTGAAAGACATTAGTGGGCCCTGAGATAGTAGAGGAGACTACTCAGAATGTTCAAGTGATTAAAGCTATTATGAAAGTGGCCCAGGATTGATAGAAAAACCTTGTCGATAGACATGCCACTGATCGGGTGTATGATGTAGGTGATTGTGTATTTCTGAAGCTTTAACCTTGGAAAGGTGGGGTTCGGTTCGGAAAGAAAGGTAAGTTAAGTCCTAGGTACATCGGACCTTATGTGATCACCGAGAGAGTAGGTGAAGTTACTTACAGGCTTGAGTTGCCTCTAGAGTTGTCGAAAGTGCATAATGTGTTCCATGTTTTCATGCTTTGACATTATGTTTCATATCCTTCGCATATGATTCCTCCTTAACCTTTAGAAGTTAATCCATATTTGATTTATGATGAGGAACCAGTGACTATCTTGGATTGGAAGGATAAGGTTCTGAGGATTAAGATTGTGCGTTTAGTGAAAGTTTTATGGAGGAATCATTCAGCAGAATAAGCTACTTGGGAGACAAAAGATCGAATGAGAGAGATATGTTTCAGGTTGTTTCATGGATATTGATGGATTGTAAAGATTGTGTAAATTTCGAGGATGAAATTTTTTTAAGGTGGGTAGATTGTCACAACCCGTCCCTGATTTTAAGAGTTTTTAAAGTTTTAATAAAGGATTTTACAAAAATGCCCTTTGAGGCACGCACATTATTCGAGGTTAATCGTTGTGTTGTGCCATCTAAGATTTGTTTTCTTAACATATCCTAGTAGTACTCGTCGCTACGGAAGCGTGGACGCATACGGTTCGTGATTTGGAGTTATAACGAAAAAGATTTTAAAGTTTGAAGTTTGGGCATTTTATGAATTTTATTATAAAAATTTGGTGTGCCATTTGGATGGCTCAGATTAAAGGAAATCTGAAATGGATGGCTCGGATGTAAGGGAAGGAAAATAAAAATAAAAAGATGAAGGAAGGTTTTGTGTGTGTGTGTGTGCGTGACTGGTGGAGAAAAGAAGAAAGAGGATTGGGCAAAACTGCCCCACCAGAAGGAAGAAGAAGACAACTCCGGGAGAGTTTCGGGAGAGAAGCTGGGTGAATGGGGAGAAGAGAGAGAAGTTTCTGGCCAATCAGAGAAGGGGAAAGGAGGAAAGAAAAGAGGGCGAGAAGCGAAGGAAAAAGAACAGAAATGGGTTTTCAACCTGCAACCTGCGCGACCCGGTGGGTTTTCCACCTGTTTCCGTCGAAATTTCTTCATTTTTCCAGTGAGTTACTTCAAACCATCACTTGGAAAACCCTCTATGATCTTCCTTCTTCCTATTGCACCCCAAAAAATCAAAGAATTTGGCCTTGAAATTGGATGAAACCGTACGGTGTGTGCGGTGGCTTAGTGAACAAATTCTTCAAATCTTGAAACATTTTCTTTCAATTACTAACACCATTAGCATTCCCTTAGGACCTGGAACAAAGCCTAAACATTAGTTGGAGCATCAGAGTGGTTTTGGAGGTCGAATTGAAAACATCCATTTCTAGGGTTCTTCACTGGTTTGATGAAATTGGAGCCCTTCCAGGCTAAATTGGCCTTGGTCACATGTATAAAGTTTACTCTACCTATTGAGATCTTCATTTCTATAAATTTTGGTAATTTTTGGAAATAATTGGATTTTCCGGCGAGCCGGGGTGGCCAACCGCCACCCAAGGCGACGGGTGGCCAGTGAGCCGCCAAAGCTATTTTTAGGCCATAATTCATGCTCTAATTTCAGTTTTGGTGAATGAATGACGTATGATGATCATTCGAACCTAAATTCGTTACGATGCGTGGTTAGGCCAAAATATGAATTGACGATCCATCCGTTGGATCATCACCAAACTTTGATACGTTGTATTACGTAATATTTGAGGATTATAGGAACTTACGGATCGGGAATCCAATTTACGGATCTTTCGGAATTGGAGTTGTAAGTTCATAAGATAGAATGTTAACCGTCACTTGATTTTGGCAATTGGTGGAGATTCGACCGTTGGATGGTAATGAAATTTTAGGATGTTGTCCTAGAGGTATATTGTAGATCTCTGGAAGTTTCAGATCAGAAATCTGAGTTGCAGATCTTCCGGATCGAACTATGTAGTGACGTGTTTTATATAAGTTATATTCTATCAATATGATTTCTGAGGCATGTCTTGATGATTATTCTAGGCGCCGATCGTCATAACGCCTTGATGTGTTGTGCTAGGGAGTTATAGGGAGAACTCCAGGTGAGTGGGCAGTTTTGTTTTCCGTATATACCTATATAAATGAGATTTTTCCCAAAAAATCAATTTAAGTGAAATGTGATATGAAATGCGTTTTATGAAATGCCATGCAAAATATATAACTATTTTATTTATGCATTAGTAATTGCATACATGCATGATTGGTGATGCGGACGCACAAGTAAGTGCCAGGTAAGTTCATAAATTAAAATTATGAGACTGTTGAGTTGATGTGATTGAAAGCTCATAAACCTGCACTAGGGTGATTATGATTTAGCAGAGATGTGATTCAGGCCTGTAAATATATTTAGTCACCCTCGCACCATATGCTCACATTGGATCCAATTTAGGTGCCCACTCTTGTCGTATAGACCACTCGTAGGTGGTTCCGACTCGTAGGTGACTAGCGATTTATCGCATAGCTATCAGGAGAGGATAGCGTGAGCATAACTATATTACACCCAGTTCTGTCGTACATACCATTTCAGTGGTTCCGACCGGTGTGCAGTGTAGTGCCGTATAGGTCATTTGTGGTGACTCCGGCTAGATTGATTGATGTGATTGATTATGAGCTATAATTTCAGCTGGGCTGATCACTCGGTTGACATGTTATTATTTATGATGAACTTACTTCACTGATATACTTATATGATATGATGAAATATATTTTGACATGGCATATATTTTACATATCACTATTTCTGAGCTGGTTTTGAGATAAGTAATTATATTTTTATATTCCTGGGAAACTATACAGGTTTTACGAAGAGGGTTTACCACATTATGAGAAATGTTTTGTCTTTGAAAAGATTTGTTTTACTGACCCACTCAACTTTGTTTTTCACCCCTCCAGGTTCTAATTAGCTGAGTATGGTGGCCACAAGGAATCCAACGGTGTCCTGACAGAATTCACCAAAGTAGGATTTACCTTCGGGTGTTATATCTGAGTAATTGTCGTACTCGATTGCAACTAGACGTTCTTTTTACTCTGAATGTGTATTTATACACTGAGTTTCACACTAGCATCATTTCTTAGCTAGCATTGCTAGTGTTTTGGCTTTTATTTATTCATAATTCTATTTATCTTTTTAGCTTCCGCACTGTGCAAATGGTTACGTCACTCGCACGTGACGGCCAGCACGCCCTCATTCAAGACGGGGTGTCTCATCTATACTATTGCCGCACCTTTCTCTCTCTCTAAGGCCTCCATAATTGTTCAGTAAATTATACCTACAATACGTTATCAGCACGCTATTGACGCTGTGCTAAAGAGAGCTTGATTTTCAATCAGGGGAGTATTACGCTTTAATCATTCTTTTTATGATGAATTTACTATTTTATTGAATTGATCTACATGCAATTGATTCAATTTAATTTTTCTTTGTTGAACGTGATACAATGCATTGGAGATGCAATTCCGACTTTCCGAGAAAGAACTTCTACAAATTCAAAGGCTTTTGTTGTTTTCTGCAATCAGGTACGCTTAAAATAAAGTAAGATATTTGAAACGATCATGAAGCATGAAAATAATCCCCATGATGCATGAACCCCCTTTATGTTTATATTTTCATTCCGATATATATATTTGTTTCATGCATTACTCAAATTTTGCAATTTGGAATTTGTGAGTCAAAGAATCGGAATAAAATAGAAGCATGAGTTTTTAATTATTTTTTGGGGGTTTTGAAAACCCTAAATAATAGAAATCGGAAAATTGAAAAACAAGGAATGGGAAATTTTTTGGGCAGGCCACGGCGTGGGTTTTTGAAGTTGTTGGCCCCGCATGCTTGGGTTCCACAAGGTTAGGCCTGCAACCTCAATCTGTGCATGCCTCACCAGACACCAGCCCTGCTGGGCTTCGCATCCTGGCCCAAAGACTTGCGCTGACTGGGTCTGCTCCTTAGTCAACCAGAAGCCAGCGAAAGCTGGGCTTTCACACCTTAGCCCAAAGCCAGCGAATGCTGGGCTTTTGTTTTCCTGTGCAAGTGGCCTGCCTGCAGCAGCCTATGAGTTGCTGGGCTCCACCCATTCATTTGGCCCAAATGTTGCAGTAAGCCTGCAGCTTACCCTGGGCTGCTTGGCAACCGTGCCCCAAGCCTAATTGCCTGCAATTTTTTTACGGGGCCGTGCGTTGCAGCCATCCTATATGTGCTAGGTTGCATCATTTTTTTTTACCCAATACCATATTTTGGCATCCCCTGCTTCTTAACCATACCTAAATATTTTTGCTACGTTTTTGGTTAAAGCCACACTAGTCTATATTTTTGTTATTGCTTGGCATGAAGCCAATTGAAGTTAACATGACCCCGAATGTCATTATTTTGATTCTACAATCAACCCCGAATGATCCCGATCTATTGAATTAATTAAAAGTGACCTGCAGTCCATTAATCTGATAATGAATCCAAAATTATTGACCTGAATATCACTTTTAGACATTAATGATTCAATATTTTATTTCTCTTCTTTGAACCGTTGACTCACTTTCGTAGTCTCGAAGCACTCACACTTGAGGTCCTGAAGCAACTTAAATCCATTACACTTAGTTGTATATTGCATTCTGTGTTCTTGCAGGAACCTCTCTTTTATGAACTAAATGTTCATAAACTAAATTGACCCTGTAGTTTCGAATTGAGTGCCTTTAAAACCAGAAGTTTTAAAACAACACACCCATGAAAACCGACGTTTTTCATGAAAATCTTATCTTAGAACTTGAATGTTCCAACTTTGATGCTTATGGATGATTCATTCTCATAGCACCAATCACAATCTTGTTCCCTCCAAATTTAATGGATTGTTAAACTGTCACAAGTTCAATTTCCCTTATTTGGATATTTCTAACGTAACCACTCTATATGGGGTACAAGATATGAATATCATCTTGACTATTAAGAAGCGAGAAACCATTATAGCCAATAATGGTATGGAAGAGCTGAATAAGCATCTGCCATGATCTTCATTCAAAGACTTATACCCGAAGCATAACAAACAGAAATACCTTTGGAACCTTCCAAATTTCACACGAAGTATGTAATCACTGGACATCTAACACAAAACTCATACGTATACTGTTTTAGGGTGTTGATTTTTCAAAGAGTCAGTGACGATGGTTAGTTGAGATTGATATGGAACTTGGAGAACACAATCTTGTCAGAAAAGGTATGATCTTATATACAAATTCTACAAACACTATTGCTAGTCGTATGTATGACTTTTTCTATTTGGAAATTAATTTTTCACTTTAAAAATCTCTAAATATTATCCAGGATTTATCATAAAACTTTGTACCCTGTGCGAAATTTGTAAAAGTGACCCTCCTTAAGATAGTTTTAAGTTTTTAAAAAAGTATGACAATGTATTGATACTAGAAAATATTCACTTAAATCAAAACAAATCCATTTAGTACTGCGGTCTAGTGGTATTCCTCTTCACTTGTAAGTGAGAGATATTAGGTTCAATTCTTGCTAAAAATGAATTTGAACCATATTATTGTTAGATCATTGTGAGACTTAGCTTACTCTCTCACCCCTTTAGTCTAGATATTATCGTTTGTTAAAAAAAAAATCAAAATAAACTTTAGTACTCACTGATTGCATGTTTACACACTATGAAAAAAAATGAGCATTGAGCACAAAAAAAATTATATGTGCCCTTTGAGGCCAAAATGCACCAACAATTGTGCTCATAGACCAATAGCAACAGTGCAACTACTATCTTTGTGTTTGTGCCCTCTATGAGCATCACCATTGCTGATAGCACACAATATGATGCTTTGTGCCCAAGGGCTAAGCACAAATACAACCCTTTTTGTGTCTCACCTTTAATAAAGGCTATTGAATGTATGGTGTAAGATCGGCACAATTGTTATTTTAAAGGCTTAGATTGCTGTATAAATGTTAAAGCAAAGGAACCACAACTTTAAAATTGTGCCACTCTATTATATTTTAATAAATACAATAAAGCTCCAACACAATTGTAAAAGTGTGGCATGATTGGATTTTTTTAATTTTTTATTTGGTAAAATTGGATATTTTTATTTAAATATAGAAATCATCAGGCTTGCTCACAAAACCTAATTTCCACCAAATTTGAGGAACTTACAAATCATCCATTACAAACTAAACATAAATCAACATTAGATTCATTAACATTAGCACTAAAATAGTGAAGTTAATATATTACATAACCTATGTTCTTGGCTAAGACCAATTCATGCAACTTAACAATACAACCCCTCCAAATGTTAAACAAAAAAATACATCTTATCCTATGCTAGACATACCCGGCATTCTCTATATACAACAAAATATAACATATCCAAGCTTGTATCCCAATTCAAACTAGCAATATATAAACAAAATACACATTTACAAGGGTTGCTTGATGACAATTAACCAGTATTCTCACTTTGGCAGTTCTCATGCATCATAGCACTAGAAACTGGAGGTCCACACTGCACATTCTTGTCATTTCCACCTTCGAAAAACGTTGAAATCTGAGCGTGTGAGCTTCCACACCCTTGCTGCTGAGTTGAAGTACTTTGTAGAGCACCCACTCCAAATGAGCCAATGTTGATGCCCACATGTGCCAACATAACTTTCAATTGCTCAGCCATTTGCACCTTTGCTAATCTCAAATTCTCCTCTTGTTCGGCCCTAAGCCTTTGTATGCTTTCTTCTTGCTCTTTTTCATCTTTTCCGCTTTCTCATTTGTCTCATGCATCATACGAGTTATTTTTTCTTCTACAGCAGCAGTGGCTTGTTTCTGAGCTTCATAAGCTTCCCGAAGATACTTAACTTCCCTAGAAATGCCTCGCTGCTCAGTAATAATTCCTGGTACATTTGCCCAACCAACTCCAAGGCCAAAGCCGTGCACTTGATTTCGCTTCTCTGGCCTCAGCACTTCTGCAAAAATCCTATTGCGAACCTCTGTTGTTACCTCTTCACCACGCTCACGAACCTCCACTTCCAGATTTTCAAATGCCAACTGTTTGAAAAAGTTTTAATCATTCGTAAATGCATAAAATTTCGTTTAAGGTTGCTAGAAATAAATTTGGTCAAGTGAAAATGTACAAATTACCATCCTTCTGCCAGATTTAGCATTAACTGGGAGTTGCTTAGGTCCTCTTGTGTGTGCCATTTTGAAAAAGTCACACGATCAGGTTCATTTCCATCATGTTCTTCAGCCTAAGACACAAAAAAAGATCCCGAAAACAACCACAATCATTAAACAATCACATTTACAACGATTGAAAATATAGTGCATTATATATAAACACAGACATCATTTAACATATGGAATAGGACACATATGTTTTCCTCTAACTATACATGTTTAATTTTTGGCAACAAAAAGCTTGCTCGATGTCTTATTTTTGACAAAAGTGCTAATGATGACCATGAGAGATGTATTTTGACAAAACTGAAGCAACAATGTGGTGGTCAGTTGACCTCAAAGATGGATGGAATGGTCAGTTGCCTTAAAAAATCCTTAAGAAATGTTGTTTTTAATGTTATATACTTGCGTGCATACATTTCAGGGTTACTGCTGGAGATATGACTAAGAAAGAAAAATTGGTTATTCATTGGAGGTTACTGATTTGACATTGGCCAAGGACAACCAAATTGGCTTTGAAGAGTATCTGAGAAATAATCCACATGCAAATCATGGTATTGATTTGACAGTTACTGTCTTGACCACTGGCTTGTGGCCAAGCTACAAGGCTTTTGACCTCAACCTACCCCCATATATGGTATACCAATTTTGCTGAGAAAATACCCTTGCAAAATTTACTATCTGCTGGGTTAAGAATCTCGGGGATGTTTCTAACTTCTTCATATTTCACTCTTGCTTTAGGTTAAGTGCGTAGAACTTTTTAGGGAATTCTATCAAACGAAGACAACACATAAAGCTTACATGGATGTACTCACTGGTACTTGTAACATCGTTGGGAAATTTGAACAAAAACCGTAGAGCATATTGTGACGACTTATCAGGTGATGTATTTAAGATATTAATTGAACTCTCTCTAATCTATGATCTATTTCTCATATTTTTCTTCTGGATTGTGAGATGTCAATCTATTAGTGTTTTATTTATTTCGAAAACTGAGTTTGCTTTACCTTACTTTAGGCTTCAGCCTTGCTGTTATTCAGTACCTCAGATAGACTGAGTTACTCGGAGATTATGACTCAATTAAACTTGAATGATGATGATGTTGTCAGACTACTCCATTACTCGGATATTATTACTTTCTAGATAATGCATTATCAATTTGAGGCAGGTCCAAGCACAATTAAGAAAGATCCTATTACCATCCCGAAACTAACCTATGATACAAAATGAGGAACAAATCACAGAAACTAAGTCAAGTTTTAACCATGTACTTATAACAGGAATGAAAACAAGACTAAGGTTGTGAGTTAATCAGGAGATATGTTCACTATCTGAAGCACTATTCCTGTAACTTTATATTCATCTTTAACAAATCATGAGATATATTGACTATCTTAAGTACTATCTAAAACAAATATTCATGGCAACATCAATTTATAATAGTAAAAGAATCCACTCACATAATCATTCCGTATTTGAGCAAAAGTTGTTGTCTTAGTTGTGTGACTCATCTTTAACATTTTTCGATTCTTGGCATTAGTTGCACATCTCCATTGGTTCACAACAAATAAACAACACCACAAAGGAAAATAATTATTTTATCAAACCTTAAGTTTCGTTTCAAATAAGGTTTAATGAAGTATAGTAACTATACTATTGAAAAGTTTTACAAACCTTATTTTCCATTTTATCCCACTGAGCTACCAAGGCTTGCCATTGTGTCTGGATTACCCTAGCATCATTGCAGTGTTTCCTTTGGTAGGAGTTCTCAAAGGGAACATAATACAACTTACGGAGTTTAGCCCTCCATGTCTTGAAACGATCATGTATTTTCGTTTCCACAATACCCTTGACTTTCTCCTCTTTGCCAGCAACTCTTGGATTTGTCCAGTCTATAGTGGCCTACATAAACAATAATTAAGTTGTCACAAAAAACTGTAAGCATCCAACAAGTCAAATTTTACAAATTTGCAGTATTTATTGCATCAATACCTGGACCAATGACCACACTCGATCAAGTTTTGAAGAATCTATTTTGCGCCAATTAGGTGAATCAATTGGGATCAATCCACCATCACGAGCCAACATGGCTATGTAGCGGCCAAATTTGGCCACATTGTCACTAGGAGAAATAGCTTGACCGAATCTGTTGAAGTTCAGTTTTTCGCGCCTCCCCCTGCCCCACTGTATTCTGTTAACTACCCTATTCTTCTTTCGAGTTGTGGTTGACAAAGAAGTTAAGCCACTTGATTGCGTATTTCCACTACATGTCGCATGGGGTTGGTTGGTTACAAATGATTCATTTTGAGTGACTATACCAAATGGGGAGTGTGGCTGAGTTTCCATAGATGCCAAAAATGCATCATCATCAAACATCAAATTAGCCATCTACATTGCAAATTGCAAATGAAGTGTAATAAACAAGAACTATTCATTTACACAAATGAATATACAGTTAACACTAGACAATTATTCATTTACACTAATGAATATACAGTCAACAAGAATATATATTTACACCAATGAATATACAGTCAACAAGAATTATTACATGTTTTAAGTTCATGACTCTGCACACATCAGTTTAAAATATTTAAAAAACTGAAGTGCCACTGCCAACGATTCATTGTTACAATGCATTGATGGTCATTGGCAAAAAAATTTGGGTTTGGACTACCCATGCCCATTAACTAAATGACAAATCCATAGTCCATAATTCGTCATACCCGTCTATTAACTTAATGGGTCTAACCAAGCCCACTTAAAAGACAAGTGGTATCGGTGAAGACCACTGGGTTATGGCTACCCAGGTTCAAGTTAATGATTTTCTAAGCTGTTTTTTTTCTTTCTTTTTTTCGTTATAAGTACGATTTTAGTTCCAATACTTTAGCAATAAAAAATAATTTATAAACATAAAACAAAAGGATATCCCAAGTAAACAGAATCACAGATGTCTTAATAATATCTTAAAGTACATACCAACCCCTGGAATGTGAAAACTTCAATGAATAAAGCATCTAGAACCTTACAAAAACATAAGAGATCTCCTAAAGGATGATAACAAGAAATGAGTAAATAATAATCAGGGTTCGTTATACAGAGAGTACATATATGCAACCAGGCTTTGGAAGAAAGAAAAAATGGATATAAGGAGCTAGCAACAAAGTTAACGACTGAAACTTCTGCTGAGCCTGGCCCTGCAAATTATGCAGTTGTTGCAGTTGATTCTACAAAACATATGTTATAGCCAAAAGTTACATTCCCTATATGACAACAAGCAAAAAAGTTGTAGGAGTCATTTTCTGACAATTTATAAGAACAAAATTCTAATTTATCTGTAACATCAACGAAAGGAGAAAACTCAAGCTACATAGTCAATCTTATTTGTCAATTTCACAAAAACATAATCAGCACTACAATTTCATAAACATAAACATAATCAACCCTAATTCTATTTGTCAATTTCATACCAAGAAAAAAAGTTGCAGCCGTTGCACCCACCCTAAATCGGAGCACACCCAACTTGAAACCCTTCCAATCCCAAAGACCTGCACCTATCCTAGATTCCTAATCTGAAACCCAATGTCCTCAAACTATAAACCATATTCGACAAAATACACATCCAATTTGACCTTAAACCCTAAAGAACAAAAACCCATTGAAAAATTGAATTTAAGAAACCTCACCTGTATTTTGGGCTCCTTTGTCTCTCTGTGTGTCGCCGGAGGAATGCCTTGAACTGGACAGATGAGTGGAGTTGAAGTGGACGAACTCGACGGGGGAGTGGGTTCAAACTGGACAGAGGAGCGGGGTTCGAATTTTTGGAGAGTGAGGGTGAGACGGACTAAGAGATAGAAGGGACCCAAGATAGAAATAGGGTAGAATTTTAATTATTATTGTAAGTAGTGGGCACAATTATTATTAGGGTAAATAGCCAAAATGGTCCCCTGAGATTTGCATAACTCATCACTTTGGTCTCTAACATTTCAAACCAATCAATTGCATAACTCATCACTTTGGTATCTAACATTTCAAATCAATCAAAGTGGTCCCTGAGATTTTCCACCATCCATCATTTTGGTCCTTCCGTTAAAAACTCTGTTAAGTGTCCCGAAGTTCTTGGCCGGAAGTTTGGGCAATTTTCAAAGCTTCGTAACTCAATCGTTTCTTAACCAAATTTGACCCATAATATATCAAAATGAATATAGGAAAGTGTAGAATAATATTATACCTATTTGGAAGCCCAATGGTTAATGGAGATGGCCGTAAAATAACCTCAAAGTTAACTGGTCTGAGGGAAAACTGGAAAACTCGCCGGAAACTGGGTAAATTTTAAACGTTCATAACTTATTCAATACTCAACGAAATCAAGTGATTCAAAAACAAAAATCATACTTCTTGATTAGACGAAGAGAATGGTAGCTTTTTGACTGCTAACTCTCCGTGGTTTGGTCGAAAAACGGCTCAAAATTGGCTGTCCACGGATCTACAATATACCTCAGACCGCATTCGGGGAACATTGGGCAGGCGCGCATTTCATGGAGCAGAGCACTTCTTGGAAGAAACGCGGCATAGGGAAAGTAAACCCTAACACAAAATAGTAAGGATAGAACTTGATAGCTCTCCGAGTTCCACTGCATGGTTCCCAGCTGCTACCATCCTTAACTCGCTTCACACGCACTCCAGACGGAATGGCATGCCAATACGCTTCAAGAAAATCTCTAAACAAATCGTCGGAGCTAATCTTGAGGTGAGCAGCTTTGAAGTAGCCAATCTTGCTCAAAGACCCGCCTTGACGATACAACGGGGGCACACCATCATTATTCTTGTGGCTCAAGGAAGACATGTTTGAAAATTCTGCAAAAGTACAAGGAAGATTTGTTAGAGAGTTGTTTAAAAAAAAAAAAAAAAGGGGCTTAAAAGCTTAGCCGCAAAAAAAAAAAGCCCAAAAAAGGACTTAAGGCCTTTTTTCTTTCCTAGGGCACGGGCCCAATTTAGCTGACAGAGGCAGACGCCCCCACACCTTTTTCCTTCCTCACAGCCCAGGCACAAAGGCCCAGACTGCAGTGTCAATCCATGGCATGAAGCATAGCATCCATGCCAAATTCCACGGCATGGTTTGTCTGATCCTACTATCCACGGCAACAGTGCCGCAGTCTCTTCAACCATTGTCAAGACAATTTCAAGTTCCGAGACTCCAAAAAAAAAAAAAAAATTTATTATTATGAAGATAAGAAAATTAAATTTTTCTTACCTAGAGGCGATGAGAAGACGAAGCACGCACCGAAAGGCGATCCTTTGCACGGGCAAGACGTAGAAGATTGCTAGAGGAGGGGGAACAAATATCCTCTAAGCTCTCTTTCTCTCTTGTAAGGTTGAATAAGTTTCTCTCTAAAAAGTTGATTTAATAATCCACTTAAGGTGGACTTAAATAAGCTTTGAGGAAATTTATTTCCTTTTCCTAGAAGGATTAAATTTCCTATTAAAAGAGAGAATCAACAACAAAATAGGAAGCAATTCAGAGTTGCCTAAAGCGAGAAAATCTCTACACCTGTTGCCCTTTTTTGCAAGCAGCCCAACATGTGTGGGGGCATTTGTGGAGCAAAAAATATTCACTAGGCGACACGTGGACTTTGGGACAAAAGAAGACAAAAATATCCTTGAGGTATAACAGGATTCCTACGCGCAAGTAGTGGGTAATCATCCTCAACCAATTCAAAAATGCTCCAAAAGAGGTAACCAATTCCAAATTATCTCATTTTAGGTAATTATTTCCGAAACTTAATTTCTCTAATATATTATTTAGTTAATTAATTATCTAAATAATATATTCTTCCCATATCTCCTAAAATCATCCCTTAAAATCATAAATAATTGATTAATTAGGGGATCAACTCAATTAATCCCCTAATTGTCAATAAAGTCACCCAAATTAAATAGACAAAACCGGCCACCACTATTCACATCCTCACCTTTCCCATTTTCCTTATTAAAATAGTCATTCATTCTTATAACCACCCATTAATTCTTTTCATATTTAATTAGCCAATAAATTGGCTAATAAAACATGAAATTGACCTCCACAAAAACTTTATGGCCGGTTCCCATTATTCAAAATGGGGCAAGGCCTAACTCTATAAATAGGCACCTATTCTCACTAAAAATTCATTCCAAACCTCTTGCAAAAAATCCCAAATACTCTAAACACTATTTCTCTCTAAAATTCTAACTTTGGCATCGGAGGTTCTTCGGCCAAAGCCCCCCATTCATTGTGGGCGCGTGAGGCTTTTGGCCTTAACCTAAGGTGCTAGTTGTTTTGTAGGTGCAAAATCATCCAAGATCGAGGAGGAGAAAATTTGCATCCACAAATTGGTGCTTTCATTGAGAGTTGAAATCCATACTCGTAAAAGACTCTCGCGCAAAAAGGTTTTTTCTTTGTTTTCTAGTCCATTTGAATATTTTTCGTACGTTCTTATTTATAGAATTTTTCACTTACAAAGGTTCTTTGATAAAACGTATAAGAAAAATATAATTGTTAGAAATTTAGAAAATTCCACAAGTGAAAATTCTAATATTCAAGAAATGGAATTGCGGAGATCCGTGAGACAAAAGGCGACAATGAGGGGAGCGGCATCATCACCACGAGTTTCCACCATGGGAACCACCGTGGTGGCTACCTCGGTAGCCACCCACGGCGAGGTCTATGGTGCCTTCGTCACACCCACCATGGGAACCACCGCGGTGGCTACTTCGGTAACCACTCGTGGCGAGGTCTATGGAACCTTCACCACGGCCCGAGCCATGCCATCCAAGGTTCACGGTACCAAGACCATGATCCAAGCCGTGCCATCCAAGTTTACGTGGACCCAAGCCCAAGCCTCGCATTCACATGCACCGCGCATTAAGCAGCATGCTCCCGTGATCCAGCCTGCTCTTGTAGCCCAGCTTGCTCCAACAATCCAGCCTGCCCTAGTGATCCAGCCTGCCCCCGCAGCCCAGCCTGCTCTCATGGTTTCCCAAGCTGCCCAAGTCGGCCCGAGACAATCTCAACCATCCGGACCAATCATCGAGGCTGAGGCGTTTTCACCACATTTCTCCGCAGATTTGACATTCCCCAACTCAAATCTCGCACTTGGAGTCAACCACCCTTTTATTGTTCAAGGAGGTGCATTCCATCCAAGTTCTTCCAATCCGAATGGCGAACAAAACTTATCCTGACAAGTCATAGAATTGACGAGCGCCCTTGCACAACAAACTACCTTGGTGAACCAACTTTTGCAACGCGCCCACGATGAAGTTTCCCGAAGTAGAACAAGGGTAGACAATGAGTCTTTTAAGCAGCGACCTGGAAAGCAGCCGTTCAACCCATCACAAGTCGAGCATTCAGACAGTGCACACTCTCGATTGGGCCCCCGAAATAGCGTATACTCCCGTCTTAGCGCGCGGAGGAGCTTGCACTCTCGATTAGGCCCACGAGCAAGTATACATTCACGGTTGGGGCCACACTTTGATAATCAACATGGGCAGCCTTCTAGGCAAATCATTCATTCGCGATTAGGCTCACAAGGAGTATCCTCCACATTACATCGGAGCGGGCAGCCTGACAAACGGAAGGAAACAATCGTTCAATCTGGCTCTAGTTCCACCGGTAGCCTACAAAGAAATCCCTCGCCTGCTAGGAACCTATCTCATACATTGCAGCCATAGCATAGACGAGCCGAGCAAGAAGAAGAGCAGCCTAAACCGGTAGATAAAGACCAAGGGCAGCCGAAGACTCCGCTACCCCAACAAAAGCAGATCCAAGAAGAGGTAGAAAGGCTTTTCAATGAACGGATGCGTGATTTTCGACGCAACGAAATGGTTGATGAAGCACTAAGGCGAGATATGACCAACATAAGTAGGTCACCTTTCACGGATGAGATCGAGTAGGCAGAGCCTCCGCGTAAGTTTAGCATGCCACACTTCACATCTTTCAAAGGAGACGGAGATCCCGAAAGACACTTGAAGCATTACCGAAGTGCAATGGTCCTTTATCGGAATACTGACGCCCTTATGTGCAAAATATTCGCCACTACTTTACAAGGCGAGGCACAAGATTGGTTTCATACCTTGCCGGCACGATCCATCCAGAATTTTAATGATCTTTCCTTGGTTTTCACCAAAGAATACTCATCTTATCGTTCGATCAAGAAAAAGTCTGATCACCTGTTCAACGTAAAGAAAAACCCAAAAGAGTCACTTCGCGATTATGTGAAGAGATTCAAAGCGGAGAAGGCGAAGATCGTCGGATGCGACAACTCGATAGCAAGTGCAGCCTTCCAAAAAGAACTACCAGCAGACCACACACTGTTTGGAGAAATGATCATGAAAGAAGACCTAACTCTAGCAGATTTCTTTGCTCTAGCGGAGAAGCATGCACTTTGGGACGAGGCTCGACAAGCAGAAAAGGCTCCCGAACAGCCTCGAAAAGAGTTAGCAGCGGCTCAAAAGAAGGATGAAAATAAACCCAACAAGGGCAGACAGGAGGTCAAGCGCAGGGACCGACCCACAACCAAAGAAGGCCCGATGACCAATAACTATTCTAAGTTCTCAACTCCGATTCATCAGATCCTTCATGACATCAAGAATGAACCATGGTTCAAGTTGCCGAAACAATCAAAAGGAGATACTTCCAAGTTGGACCACACCAAGTATTGCGCATTCCACCGAGGTCCTGGTCACACAACCAACAACTGCTACAGTTGGAAGAACTACCTAGAGAAACTCGTGAAAGAAGGCAAAGTCGATAGATATTTGGACAAGCCAGCTGAGCAGCCAAAGAGGAATGCAGACGGAGATGAGGAGCCACCAACTAAGACGATTCGAATCAATGGCATTTTCGCTGAATCCGAGCACTTGGGGGCCACTAATAACTCCAAAAAGTGGAAGATCCAGCAGGCTTTACTAATCTCACAAGTTCAAACAGTCGATACCCAACCTGGACCTATCATTGGCTTCACGGAGCAGGATGCAGAAGGAGTCGACTTCCCACACGACGATGCGTTAGTAGTATCTGTCCAACTAGCCCATGCTATAGTCGACAGGATGATGGTTGACAATGGAAGTGCAGTCAACCTACTTCAACTTTCGGTCATTCAGAAGATGGGCCTGGAAAGTACAATCATACACCGGGCAGAGGTACTTACTGGATTCAACGGACACACCTCAACTGCCATCGGCCATATCACACTTGACGTTAAAACACCGCCAGTCGTCTCAAAGCAAACATTCACAATCGTAAGTGACCCATCTCCCTACAATGGGATTCTTGGGAGACCTTGGTTGATCAAGCTGGATGCCGTCACTTCCGTCAAGTATCAAAAAATCCGATTTCGCATCCCAGAAGGAGAAGTCGGAGAGATCAAGTCTGACCAGGTTTCATCCCGACGATGCACTGTGCAAATGTTGAAAGAATAAAAAAAGAAGATCTTTACCCCCGTAGAGGTTACCGAAGTCCAAAAGGGTAAAGAAATTACCAAATAGCAATTACAGCAGGTGGATCGAAAAGATGGCGCCCAAGCAGACAAGATAGGATGGAAACCCGAAGAAGACGTTGAAGACATCATTCTTGATCCCCAGCAGCCGGAAAAGACGGCTAAAATTGGCTCACGACTAAGCCCAGACGAGAAGGAAGAACTCATAATTTTCCTTACGAAAAACCGAGATATCTTCGCATGGTCACCATCCGACATGCCCGGTATTGATCCCAAAATGGCCTGCCACAAGCTGCACGTCGATCCAACTGCCAAACCGGTAATTCAAAAAAGAAGACATTTCGCACCCGAACGAGTAGCGATCATCGAGGCAGAAATCGATAAACTATTGAAGGCCAGATTCATAGAATAGGTAGCACATTCGGCATGGCTTGCTAATGTCGTACTAGTCATGAAGAAAGAGAAGGGCAAATTGAGGGTTTACGTAGACTACACCGACCTCAACAAAGCATGCCCAAAAGACTATTATCCTGTCCCCCGGATTGATCTATTAGTAGATTCAACTTCTGGAAACCAGTTGCTTAGTTTCTTAGACACATACTCCGACTACAACCAAATAGCCATGCATGAGCCCGACAAAGAGAAAACTGCGTTCGTGATAGAGCGAGGCACTTACTGTTACAAGGTCATGCCCTTTGGCCTCAAGAACGCGGGAGCCACTTACCAAAGGCTAGTAAATATGATGTTCAAAAAGCAAATTGGGGTAATCATGGAGGTCTATGTCGACGATATCATGGTAAAGGGCAAGTAGCAGTCAGATCACATTCGTAATTTAGCAGAAACTTTCAATATCCTTAGAAGGTACAAGATGAAGCTCAACCCTACCAAGTGCACATTTGGAGTATCTTCAGGCCGATTCTTAGGGTACTTAGTAACCCAACGAGGAATTGAAGCACATCCCAAGCAAATCCAAGCAATCATAGAGATGAAATCTCCAACTACCTTGAAGGAGATCCAAAGCTTGACCGGACGAGCAGCCGCCCTCAATCGCTTCCTCTCACGATCCACCGATCGATGCAAACCCTTTTTCAAAGCTATCAAGATGGCACAAAGAGACAAATGGGATGAAGAATGCGAAAAAGCTTTCCAAGACTTGAAGAATTATCTCACATCACCTCCCTTACTATCCAAGCCGGAAGCAATGGAGGATTTATACATTTATTTGGCAGTTTCCGAGGTAGCAGTGAGCTCTGCTCTCATACGAGAAGAGTTGGGGGCCCAACTGCCGGTATTCTACACTTCTAAAGCTCTTCTCGATGCGGAAACAAGATATCCAAAGATCGAAAAATTAATTTTGGCGTTAGTTGTTGCAGCTCGGAAGCTCAGACCATACTTTCAAGCTCATACAGTCATTGTTATGACTCAATATCCCTTACGATCAATATTACATGGTCCAGACGCTTCTCAACGAATGATGAAATGGGCATTGGAACTTGGCCAATATGGTTTAGTTTTCTGACCTCGCACAGCGATAAAGGCCCAAACCTTGGCAGACTTCGTGGCGGAATTCACACCTAGCCTAGGCAAAGCAACAGTGCGGCCCAACGACACCCCAGAAGCAGCCGAGAGTACCTTAGACACACTTACTCCATCCAATAAAGATTTTTGGAACTTGCATGTCGACGGAGCATCCAATTATAAAGGCTCGGGAGCAGGTATAGTTCTTGTTACTCCAGATGGCTCAATGCTCGAGCAGGTGATCACTCTAGGTTTTAAAGCATCCAATAACGAAGCAGAGTACGAGGCTCTACTAGCAGGCCTCCGAATGGCAAAAGACTTGGCGGTGAAGAAATTCGCAATTCATTCTGATTCCCAACTAATCACCAGCCAGGCTACTGGGGAATACACAGCAAAACACCCAAGGATGGCACAATACCTAGAGAAAGTACGCCAGCAGCTTGAAGCATTTCAGACTTACACTTTCACTCAAGTTCCGCGGGCAGACAATACACATGCAGACGCACTAGCTGGTTTAGGCTCCGCCCTTGACCACCAATTCAAACGCTCCATTCTGATGGAATATCTAGACAAGCCAAGCATAGAGATGGAGTCGATAGCCGAAGTGTCACAGGTTAGTGTAACTCCCACTTGGCAAAGTTCAATTATAGACTACTTGGTCAACGGCACATTACCCACAGAAAGATTGGAGTCAAGGAAGCTCCAAATTAAGTCGGCACGCTACTATATGTGGAATGGCATTCTCGTCCGAAGATCCTACACCGGCCCACATCTCCGCTGCCTAGCACCTCCCGATGACTTGAAGGTTCTAAGCTCAATCCACGAAGGCGTTTGTGGGAATCACTTTGGAGGCCGATCCTTAGCCCAAAAGGCTCTTAACGCAGGCTATTACTGGCCTACCATGCACCAAGATGCTAAGGAATTAGTACAAAAGTGCGACCGCTGCCAACGCTACAAACCAGTACCAGCACTACCCGCCAGTGAGCTACACCCACAAACGAGTCCTTGGCCATTCATGCAATGGGCAATCGACCTGGTAGGACCTATGCCGCCTGCTATGGGGGGCAGATGCATGATGATCGTTGCAACCGACTATTTCACCAAATGGGTAGAAGCAGAACCTATGACGACCACGACTCAGACGGACATAGAGCGCTTTATATGGAGGAACATCATTTGCCAATTTGGCATCCCTCAGTCCATCATCACTGACAACGACCCTCAATTTGTGGGAAAAGATTTGGCAAAGTTCTTCCAAAAATACGGCATCAAACAACACATGTCCACACCAAGATATCCTCAAGGCAATGGGCAGGTCGAAGCATCTAACAAGACGATCCTCGACTGCCTCAAGAAATCCCTCACGGACAAAAAGGGAAAATGGCCAGATGAGCTCCCGGGATGTTTATGGGCATATCGCACCACCAAAAGACGAGCAACAGGTGAAACTCCTTTTTCTTTGGCGTTTGGTTCGGAAGCAATCATTCCTCCCAACATCATCGTGCCAAGCATCAACACTCTATTACCAACCGTTGAGCAGAACAGTAAATAGATGACCACAGATTTAGATCTGGCAGAAGAGAGGCGCGAACAAACCATCACTCGCATCGCAGCCTACCAGCAGCAGCTCATTTCCAGCTACAATAAAAGGGCCAAGATCCAGCAATTCCAACCCGGAGACCTAGTCCTAAGAAAGGCCTTCATCACTGCCCGCAGAGAAGGCTCGAAAAAAATGGACCCCATCTGGGAGGGTCCTTACAAGATCAGCAGAGTAGGCGGCAAGGGTAGTTATACTCTTGCTACCATGAATGATAAAGAGATCGAGAAGCAATGGAATGCCTACAATTTGAGGAAATACCATGTGTGACTTCACACTATATTAAGACTCGAAGTCTCGAGCAGCTCAACGGGTACCACCTCGTAAACCGAGGACTATCCAATCATCATGCAGTTTTTGCAACCAAGTTATTTGCTTATTTTATTTTTCAATAAAGAATTCAGAAGTAATTTGTAACTTGGCTTTATTATATGTCTACAACAACTTATTTCTTTCTACACTTCAAAAGAAGATTGCACCCCCCGAGGGACCAACTGTGCTCTCCAAAGCGGGAGGATAAACTCAACACTTCGAATATCCAGACGTGGATGAGCTTGGCTGCCCTAGTATAACTAGGTGCATGATGGCTTGCGCCGGGATTCCTAGAAGTAGCCACAATGGTCTGTTTCAAGGATTAGCTAGTTGAAGGATTATGGGTCTATCGGCTTAATCCGCAGGAAACCGAGCCCTAGAAACGGAGGGGGCACATTATGCAGCACACCCAATGGGCGGCTGCCCTGGAAACCTAAAGCTGTTATCGAGTGCACTAAGGTAGCCTACGAATTTCCAGAAGACTGCCTATGGCTTGTCCTTCGAGCAGTAGAACCACGCTAGACTTATGCAACCGCACATTATTGTGAAAGGTTAAACAAGTTAGCGTGCACACATGAAGATTTTATCCACTGCCGACATGCTACGTAGTCGATAAGCTTTACCTCTGTCAAACGCAGAATAACCTACACCAAGTCCTAAAGTGTTGTGATACTTGCTACACAGCCTACGGAATTGGAAAGAGCCAAGGTTGAAAAGCCAAGTGGTTACGCGGATTCGTCTGCTTCTGTAAATAAGGCATCCGGCTGCCAACCTTATGGTAAATAGCTTTGCAAAAGTTCTACATCAATACCTACGGCTGCATAGGCTATGTGGGCCTGTCTGCTTATAGAAAAGTAGCACGCCTGCCACTGGCTTATAAGGTCTAAAGGTTAGGGTAAAAAAAAAAAAAAAAAAAAAAAAAGAGCAAGGATGGGAAAAGCAAAAGAAGCAAGTTTATTAAATTTTATAGCAAAATTGATAAACAACAAGCAAATACCGAAGGAGTTCAAGCAAAAGCAACAAAGGAAAGAAAAAGAAATCCTAAAAACTACCTAGAAGACTACTCTTCAGTAGTTTGGACATCTCCCAACTGCTCGGTCGTTACACCTTCAGCAGCCTTGGTGTTTTCAGCAGTGGCATCCTCCGAATCTTTACCCTCGACTGCTCCAGCCTGGGTATCAACTCCTCCAGCTATTTCACCGATAGAAGACTCAAAGGTAAAAGCGAGCAAGTCTTCTGGAGAAATAGAGAAGGTCTCGAAGTCTTTACCGGAAAACTCAAAGTCAGACGGCCGCCCATAGAGATGATCTACATAGCCCAACTTGTAGAAATCAGCTTAATTCTGAATAAGCGAAGCCTCAAAACCATCATTCTCACTCTTCAACTGCTCATTCTCCTTAAGCAAGCAAGCACGAACCCGCTACAACTCCTCAATTTCCTTCTTCAGATTGTCGTTGGTCTTCAAAACACCTTGAAGTTCCGACACTTGAGGCTCAAGCCTGTCAACAACCTTTTTGAAGTGGATCGCTTGGTTGTAAGTAGCAATCAATTCTTCATCCTTTGCATAAGCAGTGAAGTGAAATTCAGATATTGAACGCTCAAGATCTTGAATCTGAGGTATGTAACGCTCGATTTCCTTCTCTGTACTTTCATACTTTATTTGGATCGCATCAAGCCTAGTCTTCAAATCCATGATCTGTTGGTGACCGGCCTCAAACTGTAGAGAAGTGGGAGCAGAAGTATTAGATTCCTTCAAAACAGCAAGCTCAGATTCCAATTTCTTGATTTTTTCGACCGAGGAGTAAGCTTCGGCAGCCATAGTTCTTGTCATCTCTTTAGCAGCCTTGGTGTCCTCCTGGTCAAGGAACATAGACTCGGCTGCCAGAATTGTTGTTTTCTGCATCATGGCTAGTAGAGCAGTCTTCCTATACTCGGGGGTGTGCTTTGCAAAAAGACTCGGACCAACTATCTCCTTGACGCCATCAACAAACTTGGCACATACATCCATGTCTTCAAGAAGATCTGGTTTCAAAAGCGCACAAATCTTAGCAGCTTCTCCAGAAACGGCCTTGGCGGATTCTTCAAGCCTGCCTAAACAAGCAGCTTCATTCTTATCAGCAGATGAGTTGGTTGCAGCAGCGGAAGAAGCAGTTTTTTGCGCCACTTTTGCAGATAGGGGCACCTTATCACTCTTCATAGCAGCAAGCCTCTTCAGGGGTAAGCCAGGCTTAGTCTCAGACGGACGCTTCGGCACAAACTTCGGTACCAAAGGCACGGAGGAACTTTTACGCTGAGCAATTTTTTCAGCAATCGAGCTAGCAGCTTTCGAAGCAATAGGCGTTACCGGCACAAATGTAGCAGTTCGTTCTTTCTCGCCCTTAGAGGAAGTCAAGTCAATTACAATCTTAGGAGCAGCCGGATAATCCCCACGAGCAGTCTTCGTTTTCTTCTCAGCAGGCATCTCTTGAGCAGGCGGGGAATGTTTCTTTTTCCCACCTTCATTGATAGTAGGCTCCATCACAGTGATATGACGAGCCATCGCGTCTGCCTTGATCCGTTGTATTTCTTCTTTTAGGGGCAGCCCACCTTTTTCCCTACGAAGAGGACTAAGCAGCCAACGCCACTCACGATACTCGGAAGGGATACCCAGAGCAACATGTACTTTTTTCATGTCTGGAGAAACCCTAGGAGTTGAGCCAAATTCCGAATCTACAAAAAAAAAACGGAAGACAATCAGAAAATTGAAGAATAATTTGGCACTAAAGCAAAGCAACCGAAAAGACTAAGCAGTATGCTTACCAGATATGAAGACCGTTGGTACACGCAGCTCGGGAGAAGAGTCAGATTCCCATTGTCCACTTATCTCCAAAGTCTCTTTGGCCCAATCATGATCTCCTTTGCTCGAATTATCAAAAAGCTTATGACGAGTTCGCAGTTGTCCAACTCCATTAATACGACCTATGTCAAAGAAATACCAAAATTCGTTGGTGGTTAGTCCCAAGTCAAAAAATTGGTTCAAATTGTGGAACCCCACCATCACTCGGACCGCATTCGGGGAACATTGGGCAGGCGCGCATTTCATGGAGCAGAGCACTTCTTGGAAGAAACGCGGCATAGGGAAAGTAAACCCTAACACAAAATAGTAAGGATAGAACTTGATAGCTCTCCGAGTTCCACTGCATGGTTCCCAGCTGCTACCATCCTTAACTCGCCTCACACGCGCTCCAGACGGAATGGCATGCCAATACGCTTCAAGAAAATCTCTAAACAAATCGTCGGAGCTAATCTTGAGGTGAGCAGCTTTGAAGTAGCCAATCTTGCTCAAAGACCCGCCTTGACGATACAACGGGGGCACACCATCATTATTCTTGTGGCTCAAGGAAGACATGTTTGAAAATTCTGCAAAAGTACAAGGAAGATTTGTTAGAGAGTTGTTTAAAAAAAAAAAAAGGGGCTTAAAAGCTTAGCCGCAAAAAAAAAAAGCCCAAAAAAGGACTTAAGGCCTTTTTTCTTTCCTAGGGCACGGGCCCAATTTAGCTGACAGAGGCAGACGCCCCCACACCTTTTTCCTTCCTCACAGCCCAGGCACAAAGGCCCAGACTGCAGTGTCAATCCATGGCATGAAGCATAACATCCATGCCAAATTCCACGGCATGGTTTGTCTGATCCTACTATCCACGGCAACAGTGCCGCAGTCTCTTCAACCATTGTCAAGACAATTTCAAGTTCCGAGACTCCAAAAAAAAAAAAAAAATTATTATTATGAAGATAAGAAAATTAAATTTTTCTTACCTAGAGGCGATGAGAAGACGAAGCACGCACCGAAAGGCGATCCTTTGCACGGGCAAGACGTAGAAGATTGCTAGAGGAGGGGGAACAAATATCCTCTAAGCTCTCTTTCTCTCTTGTAAGGTTGAATAAGTTTCTCTCTAAAACGTTGATTTAATAATCCACTTAAGGTGGACTTAAATAAGCTTTGAGGAAATTTATTTCCTTTTCCTAGAAGGATTAAATTTCCTATTAAAAGAGAGAATCAACAACAAAATAGGAAGCAATTCAGAGTTGCCTAAAGCGAGAAAATCTCTACACCTGTTGCCCTTTTTTGCAAGCAGCCCAACATGTGTGGGGGCATTTGTGGAGCAAAAAATATTCACTAGGCGACACGTGGACTTTGGGACAAAAGAAGACAAAAATACCCTTGAGGTATAACAGGATTCCTACGCGCAAGTAGTGGGTAATCATCCTCAACCAATTCAAAAATGCTCCAAAAGAGGTAACCAATTCCAAATTATCTCATTTTAGGTAATTATTTCCGAAACTTAATTTCTCTAATATATTATTTAGTTAATTAATTATCTAAATAATATATTCTTCCCATATCTCCTAAAATCATCCCTTAAAATCATAAATAATTGATTAATTAGGGGATCAACTCAATTAATCCCCTAATTGTCAATAAAGTCACCCAAATTAAATAGACAAAACCGGCCACCACTATTCACATCCTCACCTTTCCCATTTTCCTTATTAAAATAGTCATTCATTCATTCTTATAACCACCCATTAATTCTTTTCATATTTAATTAGCCAATAAATTGGCTAATAAAACATGAAATTGACCTCCACAAAAACTTTATGGCCGGTTCCCATTATTCAAAATGGGGCAAGGCCTAACTCTATAAATAGGCACCTATTCTCACTAAAAATTCATTCCAAACCTCTTGCAAAAAATCCCAAATACTCTAAACACTATTTCTCTCTAAAATTCTAACTTTGGCATCGGAGGTTCTTCGGCCAAAGCCCCCTATTCATCGTGGACGCGTGAGGCTTTTGGACTTAACCTAAGGTGCTAGTTGTTTTGTAGGTGCAAAATCGTCCAAGATCGAGGAGGAGAAAATCTGCATCCACAGATTGTCCACTGCAATTTTGACAAACCTATCATAACAAAACTCGGCTCTACTTGCTCTTCAAACATACATTCGGCTCTACTTGCTCTTCAAGCATACATTACATACGTTCCGGGATGATCCTCGAGTACATGTGTATAGCAAGCATCTAATTTATCTTCTATCCATTGAATCCATGGGTACTCTATCAAGAAGTTGCTCAAAACTTGTAATTTAAACCCAAGAAGCGTAAGCAGTTATGATGCCATTTTTATCTGTATTCGCCAATGGACATGCACCAGAAATTCAATGTAGAAGGGGCCATTCGGACTCTGGTCTTCTACCATATAGTAGGAAAACGATGTTCCTGTGAGGAAAAATAATTCAGTACTTAATCAAAACCAATTATTCAGATATCCGGTCGAGTTCTTTTTCAAAAACAAGTTTGACCCTTGTTCTCTATATCTGATTTCTAAAGCTTTACTTAAATACTAAATTCAGTTATATATGTAATATTGTATCCTAATAGAAGTACAATCACCTGATGGATCTCCTTTCTTACATAATTTTAAGTTGCACAAGGAAAAAGATGAATTAGGAATCATTTCTTTCGATGAAAACATCAAAATCTGAATTCAAATGCTGCAATTTATTTCTTCCTTACGAACAAGGAACCACTAACGAAAAACAATATTAGTCGTAACGAAGGTAGGAACATCTTTGGCATTTCATTTACCACATCATCTCTACCTACATCACAGATTTTTTGTTTGTAAATTAACGACCTGCATCACAGATTTATTGCATTGCCTGTAAAACCATTTTGTGAATGACAATGAATTATGCTGAGAATAATTGAGGGAATATTGACTTGGCAATCAAGTTAATGAAATCTCTAGGACTCTCGGTGCCTTAAGGAAATAAACATATTGGAGTCCTAATTACATGCAATCAATTAAGGGCTTTTATTAAGTAAATACAAGGAATAAGAGTCATGATGGGACTATAATTGATGAGATATGATTTGGGTTGATATCCTTTCCGATAATAGGGAGGAATTGATTGAAACCCTAGCTATATAATCTAGGAGCCGTCCCTGCTTCCATACTGACAGAAACTCACAAAAACTATAAGCCTATTTCGATAGTAGAGTTCATTTAGAGGTACTGGAAGTAGAAGACTACTTCTACTTTGTTCGCAAGGATCAATGGCTTCACCGTCATAACCATGTCTTCCGAATTCTACAGATAAGTTCAATATAATTAGTCGATCTCTATTTCATATTAATTTGATTTATTCGTGATCCTAATATCTTGTTGTAGAATATGTCTTACATTGCCTACCTGCATCACAAATTAGTTGCATTATTTACCTACACCACAGTTTAATTAGATATGACCAAGGACAAACAATAAAAAAAAATGTTTAAACCCCTTTTTAATAGCTTACATAACAGAAGACACGACCAAGCAATAACAATTTCTGCTCATTACACCACAGTTTAATTAGATATAAGTTCCTTATCATTACAAGTCTGATAATCATTCTGCAATTACAATTTTTGCAACATCCAGTCTTGTTTGTACTATATCATCATCACTTGACTTGTTTTCTATATCTTGTGCTGTGTTGAGGTCTTCTATATCTGTAACGAGCATGTTGTAAACGTCTCATGGCTTTGTCTTGGTAACAACAAACCAATCAGTGTCAATAGGATCTTGAACATAAAATACTTGCGTTGCTTGTGACCCCAGTATGAATGAGTCATCCAGAGGTGAACGATGTTCACAATTAACTAAAGTGAAACCAAACTAATCCTTCTTAGTACGAAACCTTTTGCTCTTGACATCAAACCAATCACAGTCCAATAGTATAACCTTTCGACCATTGTGATAATCTAACTCGATATATGTCATAACACCATAATAATCCACATCTCCATACCTTGGATTCTTGTCGACGGTAGTAGCAAAACTATTAACTTCTGATGCTAAAAATACACCACTATTTTGGGTTCGTGCATGTCGATCAGCAGAAGCAACCTTAAATCGATTTCCATTCATGATGTACATGGTATAACGGTTTACCCACTACATTGGTCCAGCAGTCAATGCACGTATATTGTCTTTAATAGCTACCTTATTATTCGCCCCTATGTTATGTACTTGCATTGAATTAAAACATAGTTACAAAAATACACCATAATTGAGTGCTACATTTAATACTGTTTATACCATACTTAGAGCCTCCATATTTAGATCTTGTATAAATACTCGAGGGACTTAAATGTAATTATGTAATAAAGAAGGGGCAAATATGTAATAAGTGAGGAGCCTTTATTCTATAAAAGGACTCCTCACCCTCACAATTAGGAGAGGCCAATTCCTAGGCCCTCTCACCCCCTCTCAAAGCTCTCACTCTCAGAGCTCTCTCTCCATCAAATAAATACATAATTAGTGTGGACGTAGCCCAAACCTTGGGGTGAACCACGATACATCTTGTGTTATTTACATTTCTTGCAGATTTACGGTCGGATTTACGTTGTTCCAAGACCTCCAGTTTTGTGCATCAACATTTGGCGTCGTCCGTGGGAATCAGTACAAAAGGCTATGTCGGTTCTCTCTCATTTTTTCACCTCCGCAGTGAATCTACAAAATTTGCAGAATCTGCAAAATCACAAAAACCCAGAAACAGAAAAGATTCAGATCTCAGACACTCCTCAGCTCTCTTTCTCTCTCTCTCATTGTCAGTAACGTTAAACTAGAAATGGAGTAGCTCAAACCACTTTGCCGTCCCCATGGCGGGAGCCATCCTCAACAACATCAACACCCGTCTTGATGCCTTTAAATAATCGAAGCCCACGACGTCATATGTGCGCCGCCCCCGTCGTCCTCAACATGCTCGTCAACACCCGGAAATCTGACCCACTCCGAAATCCAGTTAACATTCTCACCGGTGGGGCTCCGCCTCCTTCAAGCGTTTTGCTCCGGGCTGACAAGTTCACAGCAAGATCAAAAGGCTATGGTTTTTCCCTCCAATCATTCACTCTCCGGCTCGCTCCGCTCGACCCGATTTGGAAAAAGATCCCTCATCTCCACCACATCTGATCTGGTTTCCGGTGGTCACATAAATCCGACCGTGAGAAGTTGATGGGGACCTCCGCACAGGCGCTAAGCAAATCCGTTACAAAATCTGCACATCTCCGCCTCTCCGCCTCATGGCCTCATCTACGTTGGTAAATAGGTCATCACTTCCTCTTAACTCCACGAGCCTCCTGCCTCCTCTGGCTATGTCCAGTACCGGTCCTGATCCAAGCCGTAAGTTGATGTCAAGGGTTTCCCAGAAGAACCGATAAATATGCTTACTGCGAACAGTGAAGGCTCATACATTGTTGGCGGAGGCTCAATGAGGGGAGGTTATGTTGGAAATGTGCCCTAAAACCAATCATATGATGATACTTTACGGACATTTCAAATGTTAAACTAATCTAGTTTAACATATAAAGGGCAAAGATTATTGTTTGAGCCGTCTCATATAAATGTTATATGCTTAAACGATAAAGTCCAAGGAATATGTGATTGGGAGAATGCAATCTAATGAAGTTAGATTAATGAGACCATTCTTTCGTAGACACATCCTAAATGTTCCTGATCATAGGATTACCAATTGGGCATTGACAGTCCGTTAAGATCAGTACGTACTGTGTCTTCTCTCAGGGAGAGTGACTAGTCTCGAGTCATTGGTGTGTGTGACATCAAGACAAGTACGTAGGTGCTCAATAAGAGAATGAGTTCACTGAACGTGATCAACGAAGAGTTCTTATATTCCATGTCACATGAGAACTCATGGTTAGGATAATGCAAAGTAGTCCTTTGACCTGAGGCATCACAGTTGTCTTGTGGTTAAGTCCTTAATCTTTGATTATGTCTAATTCACCCCCTAGGGGTGTCACGGCATCGTTGGGGTTAAGCCACTTAGCTATGGAGACAAGTAAATGCGCAACAAGGGATCTCTAACCTTCAAACAGTTGAGGGAGAATACTCTATGATATGATTTGGAATCTCTGGCCAGAGTATGAATGAGATTGGGGAATGCGTTCCAAATCACATTCAAGGAAATCATATAAGCAAACGATTCACATTGGATAGTAGACATGAGTAAATAAACTATCATACCAAACAATGTGGTCAAGAGTATTAGATTAGAGAAGGACCGTATTGCATTTGTAATCCCGAACTGAATAGGTTCTCTAACCTCTTCTGATTAGCTTGGGTAACCATGACATGCTGCTAGGCGTCAACCATGGTTTGTGGAAGCCCTATACGTGTATAACCACTAAAGGGAGAATTGAAAATTGTTTCAATTCACAATCGATGTAAAATTGTTTTAATCACCCACTGCCTCGCTAAAAGGAACCTAATGGATCGCACACCATAAAAGGTGGAGATTGAAGATTAAACGGAAATGAGTAAGAATGATTAAATGGTTTAATCATTTATTTATGGCAAGGATTAATTAATATGTTAATTAATCAAACGAATAAGTTCGTTAAAGACCTCGGGATAGTTTTGGACCTTAAGGCCCAATGGGCTTCGAACGTCAAGCCCATTAACTTAAGTTGTATGACAATTTAATGAATAAAGATTCATTAAAGCCCAAAAGCCCAAAATTCCTTAGGTGGCCGGCCATATGGTGATGAATTAGGGTTTTGGTTGTTTAGGTCACTTAAAGAAGTGACTATATAAAGGACTTTATAGCCAAATATTCATTAATGTAATTAAGGGTTTATTTTGGGTGAAAATGGGTGAGAATTGTCTCTCCATTTTCTCTCTAAAGAGGCCAACACCTTGGAGGGTACATCTAGCAATCCTACTACTCCAAGGTCACTCATTTCTTCTACAATCAAACCTTGGTGAAGAGACTTAGAGGTTCTCAATTTTGGGAACTTGGAGAACCTATTCTTCCATCCAAATCCATGGATCTAAGAAGCAAGGAATGAAGGCCCTATCTCTTTGGGTGATTAGCCTTTGCTTATGCAAAGAGGAATCTACAAAGGTATTAATTTCAACTCACTTTGTTTTGAGTTGATTATTGGTTCACCAATCTACTAGGCTTTGAATTTCATGGGTAATGTTTTGTTTTTGAATGCATACAAGCATGATTCCGCCTTTAATTTGTTAATTGCATGCTATAGATGTTATTCAAATGAATATGTTTTTCAAAATAAATCCTTCAGGTTAATGTTGGTAGACTGCTTAAGAAATGGCATGCTCACTAGTCACTACAGAGGTCTTAGTTGCTGGGTATTTTCAGATGATGGCTTCGTACTGATTGCAAGGAAAGCAACATGTGCATGCATAACTTTACGGAGCACACTCTATTTAACGGTTGTTGTCGTGAGATATGGTGTATGCAAAGCCATTATCATGTCAGCATCTCAGGATCCCACGTGTTTGGAGCGTAGGAAGTGGGAGATTGTTGAGAAATATTGTTTTCACGGATGGCAACCATGCTTCCTGCAATGGCAGAGTTGTAGGAGTTGAAAGCATGGATGTTTTGCTAATGAAAGATGAGGAGGGGCATCATCAAAACTGAGAAAAGCAGTAAAGAAAATAGTTGGGCAAAGTGCTTTGGTTCAAAATTCCAGGATCCTACGGAGAGCTTTAGCTTTTCTGTCTCTTTTGTCTCTTTATGGGTCTAAAAGCAGTGGGAACAGAATCGAAAAAGGAAAAGAAAAAGAGACTGGGTGAGAGAGGTGCGGTGGAAAAAAGGAAAGCAAAAGTGAAAAAAAAAAGCAGACAGGGTGATGGCATAATTATGGGCGTGACCCATTAAGCAGGCCCTGCCCCTTGTAAGCACATGCTATCCCACTATTCAACCATCTGCCATACCCACCTTCTGCAGCAACTTTTCTATCTTTTTGAATGATGTAATTTATTTTTCTTATCTTTTCGAAGATATCTGTATAAACCCCATCAGAGGGTAATAAAAATAAATAAATAAAAAATTTAAAAAAAAAACTGAAAATCCCAAAATAAATGGGTTGGAATGTTGTGTAGAGGGCGAAGGCCCACAAGCCCAAAATAGCTCTAACCAAGCAATCAAAAGTACGCCCAGTACTCCACAATTATCCGGCAACCTACCGCTATTACCACCAACCAGGTGATGAAATGTAGAACCCGTACTCTACTATCATTTGGCAACTAGCCATTCATGCCACCAACCAGGTGATGAAATGTACAACCCGTACTCTCCTTCATGCCACCAACCAGGTGATCAAAAGTACGCCCAATACTTCAAATTATACATGAGCATTACTCATGTCAATCATACATAAACATACATGAGCATTACTCATGTCAATCATACATAAACATTTATGAGCATCACTCATATCAATCATACATAAACATTCATGAGCATCACTCATGTCAACATTCATGAGCATCACTCATGTCAATCAACATAAACATTCATGAGCATCACTCATGTCAATCAGCTTCAAAAGCTTCATTTACAAAAACTCTAGCTTCAAAAGCTTCATTTACAGAGCTCTAGCTTCAAAAGCTTCATTTTCAAAGCTTCACCTACAAAGCTTCAGTGCAGGGTATACAAATACCGCATTCGAACAACCGCCACTTCGGCCCATACATAGATTCAATTTAAAGTCTCGAGCCAACAGACTCTATTGACCGAAGACTTGGGGGACTACATTATGTACCATATATGGGGCCTCAACTGGGCCTCATGAAAAATACTTGGGGGACTTAGCCCATTATTCATGTACTGAGGAGCAAGCCCTTATTTTATAAAAGGGACTCCCTTACCTTTATTAGAGAGCAATGCCGCCAGCTGAGCAACCGCCTCGCCACGAGCATCACTCCTAGCCTATCACTTATGTATTGAGGAACGAGCCCTTATTCTATAAAAGGGACTCCTTCACCTTGATTAGAGAGCAACGCCGCCAGCTGAGCAACAGCCTCGCTGCAAGCATCACTCCTAACCCATCACTTATGTATTGAGGAGCGAGCCCTTATTCTATAAAAGGGACTCCCTCACCACCATTAGAGAGCATTGCCGCCTACTGAACAACCGCCTCGCCGCGAGCATCAACTCTTAGCCCATCACTTATGTATTGAGGAACGAGCCCTTATTCTATAAAAGGGACTCCCTCACCTTTAAATGCCACAAGCCGAGCTAACCAAGGCAACATAAGCCACAAGCCAAGCAGCTTCGTAACATGTGCTACATCTAGTTGAGCCTCATTTCACATTGACCGCCGCCTCATCTCGAGTATTCAGCTCTAGACGACATCTGGTTACTTCGGCCCACACATGGACTAAATTTCAAGTCTCCAGCCAAAAGACTATCTTGACTGAAGACTTGAGGGACTACTGCTTATACTGTACTTAGGGTCTCTGTATTTAGATCTCGTATAAATACTCGAGGGACTTAAATGTAATTATGTAATAAAGAAATGGGCAAATATGTAATAAGTGAGGAGCCCTTATTCTATAAAAGGACTCATCGCCCTCACAATTAGGAGAGGCCAATTCCTAGGCCCTCTCACCCCCTCTCAAAGCTCTCACTCTCAGAGCTCTCTCTCCCTCAAATAAATACATAATTAGTGTGGACGTAGCCCAAACCTTGGGGTGAACCACGTACATCTTATGTTATTTACATTTCTTGCAGATTCACGGTCGGATTTACGTTGTTCCAAGACCTTCGGTTTTGTGCATCAACAAATACTGAAACTTAATACGAATATAAGGTACATTATCCCGAAACCATTGAGGGAAACTATCTAAAGCTTCTCTTTCTGCATAATATATAGTAGTTCTTTTGCCACGAGTGGAAATTACATGTGACATATGTCTCCTACAAGACCAACACATAAATCAATTCAACATCCAAGCTAGTCCATTAAACATGTACTAAGGTAATGTCATTGTTATAACCGTACTTTAAGTATTCTGCCATTTGCGGACAATTTACTAGGACATAGCGATGAGCCATTTCAAACCTCAGAAGTTCTAGTAAAATAGGTTTAACAGCGCTTACTGGTTTGCCTTGGCTACTAAATAAAGGAAGTTTTTGTCGTGCATCACCTTGCATCACATCATAGTTACGTCCAGGCCTATTGCAACGGGTAACAACAGAGTCTTCCATGTACATGGAGCAAAATGATACACACTCATCTAAATTAACAGCCACTGCAATTCATCATTCTGGCTGACTCTTGTTGCCCACTTACGTTTTTAGAAGATGTAGGTACCTGATTGTTAAACAAAAATCTTTAAGCAAAATGTAATGATGAAAAAAAAATTGCTAAAATTACAAAGTGAACTGAGGAGGTGTTTTATGAAGCTGACACCTTTCAAAGGGGTACATCTATCGGTATGGGACCGAACCAGCAACAACAGCTTCATCTGGAAGGTGAATTATCAAGTGTGCCATAACAGTAAAGAATGATGGCGGAAATAACTTCTCCAGATGGCATAGAGTTAAGGCAATGCTTTTTGACAAGCCATTAAACAATCCTTCAGTTCCAGTTTTGAACAAAGGTGGCAGAAAAATCTGCTCAACTTTTACAACATTATAACAACCGATTTCGGTAACACTTTTCGTATTGCAATAGGGAGGAAGACCTGCATTAGCATATGATAATCGTGGCTTTTCAAGCCAATTAACTTCAATTCTTGAATATTAACACCGTTGTTGACATTAGAAGAGTAGTTGTCTGGCACCCGAATTGATTCCAAAACCTGGCACAACATTATTTTCTCCCTAGGTTTCATATTATATTCCACCGCTGGAAGCTTTGTATGGGCACCATCTGCCCGTGGGTGGAGATCATGCCTAATGCCCAACTCTACGAGATTAGCCCTTGCCTAATAACATCATTAGTCTTCCCTTCAATTTCCAAAAGAGTGGCAATAACATTTTCAGCTACATTTCTCTCTATATGCATGACATCCAAGTTATGTTGTAGTAGGAGATACTTCCAGTAAGGCAATTCAAAGAATATAGTCTTTTTTGTCCACTGACCATGTACGTGTCCGTCATCATTCGACCCCCACTTACGACCACTTGCCCTTGCACCCTTGCCAAATCTAAAGGTCACTTCTAATAAACAATCCATGGCACTTCTTGGTTTAGAGGGGTTTCAAAATTCTTGAGATCCATTAAAAGTTTTTTTATGTCTCCGATACCTGTGTGACATCGGGAGCCATCGTTTATGTCCCATGAATGCAAACTTTTTCCCATGCTTAAGCCGTAAAGAATCGGTGTCATCGCCACAAGTCGGACAAGCTTTCTCACCACTAGTGCTCCACCCTGAGAGTCCACAACAAGGAAGCACGCATGGTGAAGGTTTCTTGACGGTGACTATCATATGTTCGCAAACCTGTCATCCACAAATGCCACAAGTCATCAATTAGCGGCTGCAAGAAAACATCAATTGCATCACCGGGACTGTTTTTGCCTGGAATTAGGAGGGACATCATGATATAAGGTTGTTTCATCCACATCTAAGGTGGAGGATTATAAACTACAACTAAAATATGCCATGTGCTGTGGGGTTTGCCATGCATACTGTTTATACCATATTTAGGGTCTCGTATTTAGATCTCGTACAAATACTTGGGGGACTTAAATGTAATTATGTGATAAAGGAAAGGGTAAATATATAATAAGTGAGGAGTCCTTATTCTATAAAATGACCCCTCACCCTCACAATTTGGGGGGGCCAATTCCTAAGGCCCCTCACCCTCTCAACGCTCTCACTCTCAGAGCTCTCTCTCTCCCTCAGTTCTCAGAGAAATTCAATACAATCAATGTGGACGTACCCCAAACCTTGGGGTGAACCACGATACATCTTGTGTCATTTACATTACTTGCAGATTCACGGTCGAATTTACGTTATTCCAAGACCTCCGGTTTTGTGCATCAACATTTGGTGCCGTGTGTGGGAAACGATACTAAAAGTTGTGTCGGTTCTCTTTTATTTTTTCACCTCCACTGTGAATCTACAAAACCCCAAAAAACCCAAAGCTTTCTCAGAAAACCCACGGAGCCACTTTCTCTCTCAGTTAGTCGCACACAAACCAAAACAAAAAGAAATCCTCAAATTTCGTACTCTCTCTATAGATCACTTTCTCTTTTTTAATTACTCTCTCTGTCTCTCTATCTCTCAACCCAGAAATATCCCCCAAAAGTCGATCCACTGTTGACTCACTGTGCAGTACAAGGAATTGGCCTTTCCAACATCGGAGTCCTTATTTTCCAACGTTAGAATTGGCCTCTCCAACACCGGTCAAACTCTTCCGAGGATTCAAGCTTCTAGAGAGAGAGATGATGACGATACGCAGATTCCGCTGCAATGACCTTCTTCGATTCATCTCTGTGAATCTCGACCACCGTACGGAAACCTTCAATATGTCGTTTTACATGACGTATTTGGCGAGATGGCCCAACTACTTTCACGTTGCCAAAGCACCTGGACACCGAATCATAGGTTAAACCGTCCGATCAAATGGTACGAGCACAGATCCGGAGCTCCGAACCCCGACTCGAATAAATAGAACTCACCGATTCAACTGCCAACGAACTCAGAGTAGCGGCAGCCGCCGCCGCCAACACCACCGAGCCATTGCTACAATTTATAAAGGACATCATTGATATTGGCAGTGGCTGGTCGTGATCTACAGAGAGGGCAGATGATTCCATTTGACGGCGATGTTTCTGCCTTTCTCTGGCCTTGTCATTTTGGAACCAACATAACACATTCTTCCCTTCTATCTTTCCATATTTCCGAAGCTGAGCGGTGATGGGCTAAATCTGCTACACGGACGGTGTTCGAGTCCCTCGTCTGTATAATTCCTCAAGAGCCCTCAACTGCTCCGGCGTAGGGTTCCATCCTAATAGACTCTGGGCTGCCTCTACCTGATTGGACACTGCTTGTCATGATCCGGTTGGCTCGTGTTGCAGGCACTGGTTCTGAAGAAGTACCCGGCCCGGCTCTCAGTAACATTGTACACATGTTCCTTTGGGCTGATACAGTTCATCATAATCGCTGCAGTTTTTTAGAGAAACGGTCAGGCGCATATTACTGGAAGCGAGCCTCGCGAAAGGAGCAGATCAGGGCTCTGCATACTCTTCACAGTGAAACACATCAGCCCCACAGCTCCCTTCAGTCTAGGTTTCTCATCCACCGACTCATTAGAGCCCGAGTCACGAAATCGCCTCGGCTGGAGTTTGCTTGGCTCCCCAAAGCTTTGAAAGTTGCAGGAAAAGTCAGTGGGAACAAAGCGAAAAGAAGAAAGCAAAAGCTCGTGCAAAGCAAAAGAGGAGATAAAAGTATTTTCTTATTATCAAATATATCATCATTCCTTGTCTGCCAACTGGAAAAGGGAGTGGACCAAAATTATTCGACAAAAAGAAAAGAAAGCAAAAAAAAAAAAAAAAAAAAAAAAAAAGAGAGTACGTGGAGATTCGATGGGAGAGAGTAAAAAGCAAAAAAATTGCCGATCGTACGGCTCTGGTTAAGGGCTGTCAAAATTATTCCGCAATCACCGCGTAGGCTATCTTCCCACCATCAGATATCTAATGGCAGCTTGGTGTCGGCACATCGTGTGTTGATTTCTTGGCCTCAGTGGCCTCTTATCCTAATCCGGACGACAAGATCAAAATAATCAGCTTCAAGGTTCAAGCAGGTGGGAAAACAGGCAATGCTTTAACATGTGCAGCTCGTCTGCGATTAAGTCCGAGGTTGATTTCCAAGGTTCAGATGATACACAAGGCAGGGCTATACTACAGGAGCTACAAGCCGACAGCATAGATACTTCTTTTATTACGGCATGGACAAGAGCAGCATATGTTCCTAGTGCTCTTGCTTCGATGCTTTTACGTCCACACTGCGATTGCCAAATATTAAATTCGCAATTGCTAGAGAGTCCGGCTCCCTATGATGGTGGTCCTCAACGACTGCTTTATCTTTTGTCATGGGCTTTTATTTATGTCAGGATCATCCACTATCCCACTACAAAAGAAAAAACCCACGGGATAACATGCAAAAGATAAAGACTAGTGCAAGGTTCCCACTACACTGCACCACGGGATAACATGCTTTATGTTTTTGTATGATGTAATTTATTTTCCGTATCTTTCGGAGACATTTGTATAAATCCTATCAGAGGGTAATATGTATAAACCCCATCAGAGGGTAGTAAAAAAAAAAAAAAAAAAAAGGCAAAAGCCCAAAATAAATGGGCTGGCATGTTGTGGAGGGCGAAACCCCTAAGCCCAAAATAGCACCAACCAGGTGATCAAAAGTACGCCCAACACTACAAAAAGTTATTCGGCAACCCGCCGCTATTACCATCAACCAGGTGACCAAAAGTGCGCCCAGTACTCCACAATTATTTGGCAACCCGCCGCTATTGCCACCAACCAGGTGATGAGATGTACAACCCGTACTCTAATTTGGCAACTAGCCATTCATGCCACCAACCAGGTGATCAAAAGTACGCCCAATACCCCAAATTATACATGAGCATTACTCATGTCATTTATACATAAACATTCATGAGCATCATACATAAACATTCATGACCATCATTCATATCAACATTCATGAGCATCACTCATTTTAACATTCATGAGCATCACTCATGACAACATCCATGAGCATCACTCATGTCAATCAACATAAACATTCATGAGCATCACTCATGTCAATCAACATAAACATTCAAGAGCATCACTCATGTCAAACAGCTTCAAAAGCTTCATTTACAGAGCTCTAGCTTCAAAAGCTTCATTTACGGAGCTCTAGCTTTAAAAGCTTCATTTACAAAAGCTCTGGCTTCAAAAGCTTCATTTACAAAGCTCTAGCTTCAAAAGCTTTATTTACAGAGCTCTACCTTCAAAAGCTTCATTTACAAAAGCTCCAGCTTCGAAAGCTTCATTTACAGAGCTCTAGCTTCAAAGCTTCACTTGCAAAGCTTCATCCACAAAGCTTCAGTGCAGGGTATACAAATACCGCCTCCAAACAACCGCCACTTCGGCCCATACATGGATTCAATTTGAAGTCTCCAGCCAACAGACTCTATTGATCGAAGACTTGGGGGACTACATTATGTACCATATATTGGGCCTCAACTGGGCCTCATGAAAAATACTTGGGGGACTTGGCCCATTACTTATGTATTGAGGAGCGAGTCCTTATTCTATAAAAATGACTCCCTCACTTTCATTAGAAGGCACCCATTGTTCATGTACTGAGGAGCGAACCCTTATTTTATAAAAGGGACTCCCTTACCATCATTAGAGAGCAACGCCGCCAGCTGAGCAACCGCCTCGCCGCGAGCATCACTCATAACCCATCACTTATGTATTGAGGAGCGAGCCCTTATTCTATAAAAGTGACTCTCTCACCACCATCAGAGAGCATCGCCGCCTACTGAGCAACCGCCTCGCCGCGAGCATCACTCCTAACCCATCACTTATGTATTGAGGAGCGAGCCCTTATTTTATAAAAGGGACTCCCTCACCTCCATTAGAGAGCATCGCCGCCTACTGAGCAACCGCCACGCCGCGAGCATCAAATCTAGCCCATCATTTATGTATTGAGGAACGAGCCCTTATTCTATAATCATTATGTGTTTAAGTTTAACCTCGTTGAGCCTTGTTAAGCCTATGTTCTTTGTTAACCCATACTATCCTTACCTAGCCTAGTTTTAGGATCATTCATACCCTTGTTCTTGAAGCATAGTAAAGCATGACCTAAAATGAACTCATTTTTTATCAATGTATTGCAGAAAGCAAGTGTGGGGGAAGTGATTCTTGTGTGTATGTGTACCAAAGTCCTTAATAAGGCACAGGTAAAGAAAAAAAAAGAGTATGAAAAAGAGCTCTAAAGTGTTGTTTGTTAAAAAAGGGTCCAAAACATTGAATTTGGCCCTAAGTGTTGCATGAATCTTCCCTTTGTATGTAAAAGTTGATTCTGCATTCTAAAGTGAATTCCAAGTGTCTATTTCATTGCTTTGCTTGCTATTGCTTTAAGAACGTTTGTTATTCCTATCCTTTCTTTGTTAGCCATTACCCCCAAGCCCTGTTACAACCCTTGACTTCAATCTTGAGTGTTGTGTGTTTCAATTTGTGGAGTTCGAAATTGGTATGAGCATATGGTGTCATTGGTTCTCGCATCTAAGTAGTAGCATACCATTCATGAGATCATATCTAAACATGCTTAATAACTCCAGAAAATTGCTTCCTTTGTTATAACATATGTGAGTCCTAGTCTCTAGTGTATGGTGTGTAGTCAGAAAATGTGTGTGAAAATAGAGAGTATCTTGTAAGGAATTGAGCAAATTCTCTAAGGCATGTTACTACATTCAAAACATTATTTTAATTTCTAAATTGTGAACTAGTAAGTAGTGACTGTGATTAAGTTTGCACTCAAGTGTGAAGATAACCAAAATCTGTAGGAATGATGATTTTTAACATGTCATGTGCATTAGAAATCCCTGAGGCAAATGTTGGAAGGTTAGGTCGTCTTTTGTTTGTTTTGTTTCGTTTTGTTTCTTTTGTTTTGCTCGAGGACTAGCAAAAGTTAAGTGTGGGGGAATTTGATAGGAGCATATTTATGCAACTTAGTTAGCTTGTTTCTTAGCATTTACTTAGTTTAATTCTAGTTATTTTAGTACTTTAAGCTATTTTTGTGTGTTTGTAGGTTCAAATAACAAAGTTAGCAACAAAGTGCTATTTGGAGCATTTTGGACCAAGATTGGATAGTGCAAGCATGAAAACATGAGGATGGACGTTTTTTAAGATTTGAAGGCTAGAAATCAGCATATGTGTGTGGAAGTGTGTTAACCTACAACTACAAACATCCATCCACTACACCCATTACATCCACTCATTACCAAACATCCATCCACTACACTCACTACATCCACTCATTACCAAACATCCATCCACTACACCCATCACATCCACTCATTACCAAACACTCACCCACTACACCCATTACATCCACTCATTACCACAACACTCACCCACTACACCCATTACATCCACTTATTACCAAACATCCATCCACTACACCCATTACATCAACTCATTACCAAACACTCACCCACTACACCCATTACATCCACTCATTACCAAACATTCATCCACTACACCCATTACATCCACTCATTACCAAACATTCACCCACTACACCTATTACATCCACTCATTACCACAACATACACCACTACCACCTTAATTAGATGATGGTCTTCTCCCTAGCCTATAAATACATCCACCTTTCACCATAACAGGAGGGGGAGATCCATCCAAAGACATATTCACACTAACAGTTTAGGGAGAAGGGAGAGACACATTTTGCTGCAAGGCAGAGTCTTTTCTTCTTAACCATTCTACACATTCCCACAACAAAAACACAATTCCATGCACCTTCATTTCCCTTTCCTTGCCGTGACCTCCATCCAACCTAAACACATTTAGCCATTCCCTTCCATATATCCATATGCATCCATCAAACCACACCTGGTGCCGCAACAAAGAGAAGAAGGAGTACCCTTGGACGTGCTTGCCATTCAAGTTGGATTGTTTGAGCGTTTTCAGGTGTTTTCATTCTTTTGTTTTCAATGTCTAAATTTGTTTGTCTTTGCTTTATGAGTATGAAAAACTAAACCCTCCTTAGCTAGGGGGAATTCGAAACCATGTTCATGCTTGCAATATGATTTGATTACTTTCAGTTGTGATTCATAAGTTGTGATTTCAATTTACTTATCCATTTGAATTAAAACTGATTTGTGTATGTTGGTTGAGAGTGAACGCTTAATTTTCATGCATAAATCTGATGCTAGGATATAAGGGAGTTTCACCTAATCGTTATGAACTTATATTCACAAGTAGTGAAGGTTGCTCGTCACAACCGTGTTAAGTAAATTCTTGGCATAAGTTTCATGCAATTCATAGTTACAAGTGTTTCGTCAATGCTTATGATTTTCATAGAACTTAATGATTCTTGCTTGTATCTCTATTATGCAATTCATGTAAGGAACCTGTGGGGACTGCTTTGGGTTGTTGTATGCAATCATCCAATTCAATGAAATTAGGAAAATCTAAGGGTTAATTAGTGCAATTCACAGTTAATCTGGGGCGTTGAGAATTCGTAGTTTATTGAAAAGCAACTGGAAATCGTTTTGTTTGCAAGTGTGTCATGTGTGGAGAAGAACCTCCTAGGTAGCGTTCCATCCATTCAATATACTCAAATTCGTGCAGATTTCATTAGTTCTTTAATTTACTTGTTTTGTTTTCAAATTCATCAAAACCAAAACCCCTTTTACCTTGTTGAGTCATATTAGTTAGAAACTGATTTAGTTTGTGTTTTTAAGTATTTCGAACCAAGTTGAAACCAAAATTCGTCCAAAAGTGTGTTTAGAGTCCAAATCTGCCCAGTTTATGTTTTTAGGCAGATTTGAGTCTTTTTAGCTTGTTTTGAGTTCTTTGTGTTTGTTTTGAATTCTTTGAGTCTATTTTAGTGTTTTTAACTTTGTTTATATGTTTTTAAGTCAGTTTAGAGGTTATTAGCAAGCCCTCCTAATCCCCGGTCCAGAACGATCCCTACTTACATTCTTTACTACAATTGATACAAGAGGGTTTAATTTGTGTGTTAAGTAAATTCGCATCATAGACCATCTCTTTGGTAGGCCGTTTAACTTGGAGTTTGCTGAGAAAGACTTCGAGGCTTTTTCTATTTCTTCGGAATACTTGCTTGCCTTTACTTTTGAGGCTTGTATTGGTGAAGTAGTCGGAGAGGTTGGTGCCCAAGCTAAAGCAGCCAAGGGTGAAACGTCGAATTATGCCACTGCTGAGAGTGTCGCGGCTGCTGAAAGTGTGGCAAGTTTGTAGTCGTAGGATGTCCAAGCAGCTGAAGAGTAGTCTTTTAGGTAGTCTTTAGGATTTTCTTTGTTTTCCTTGTTGGTTTTTGCTTTGCTTGAACTCTTTCGACCTTTGCCAGTTGTTTATCAATTTTGCTAGAAAATTTAATAAACTTGCCTCATTCGCTTTTGTTCATCTTTGATTCTTTTGTTCATGCTCAACCTTTGACGTCCAAACTAGCGGCAAGCTTGCTACTTTTTAATAAGCAGAGAGGCCCGCGTAGCTTATGCAGTTGTGGGTGTTGTGTGGATTTTGCAAAGTTATTAGCCATAGGGTCAGCAGTCGGACACTTTGCTTACAAAAACAGGCAAATCCGCATGACCATTAACTTGTTAACCTTGGCTTTCTTCAATCCTTTGAGCTGTGTGGCCTGCATCACAATGTACTAAAGATTTTTGGGTTATGAAATTCGCTAACGTTTTGTATCTAAAGTACGCGATTGTATGGAATTTCGTAAGTAAGGGTTCTAGAAAACTCCTTGATTTTATGTAACCAATTTCGTAGGTTATGTAGTAAGTATCACAAACTTTAGGAATTAGTGTAGATCCAAATGATCATTATGCACTTGGCAAAGGTGAAGCTTATCGACTGCGTAGCATGTCGACATTGGATAAAGCTTTGTATATACACAATAACTTGTTTAACCTTTCACAAAAATGTGCGATTGTGTAAGTTTAGCACAGCTTACTGCACGAAGAGCAAGCTGTAGGCAGTCTTCTAAAAACCGTAGGCTACCTTAGTGCACTTGGTAACAGCTTTAGGGTTCCAGGGCAGACGTTCATAGGGCATACTGCGTAATATGCCCCCTTCGTCTTTGGGGCCCGATTCCCCGAGGATTAGGCCAAGAGACCCAAAATCCTTCAGTTAGCTAAGCCTTGAAAAATACCATTGTGGCTACTTCTAAGAATCTCGGCACAAGCCATCGTGCATATAGTTATACTAAGGCAGACCGACTCATCCACGTCTGGATATTTAGAGTGTAAAGTTTATCCTTCCGTATTGGAGAGCCGACCCATGTGTGTATCGGGAAATTGGTTTACCCTATCGCATTGGAGAGCATGGTTGGTCCATTGGGAGGTGCAATTCTTGCGATAAGTCTCTAAGAATGGTGCGGTCTTCTTTTGAAGTGCATAAGTGATTAGTTGTAATCATACAGTCGAGCCAAGTTGTAATTACTTCTAAATTCTTCATTGAAAAACGAGTGAAATGAACGAAAACTTAGCTGTAAAGTAGAAATTGCATAACAACTAAATAGTCCTCGGCTTGCGAGGTGGCGTCCGTTGAGCTGCTTGAGTCTTCGGGCTTTGGTATAGCAAGAGGGTATGCATGGTACTTCCTTAGATTGTAGGCATTCCACTATTTTTCGATCTTTTTGTCGTTCATAGTGGCGATGGTGTAGCTACCCTTACTGCCTACTTTGTTTATCTTGTACGGACCTTCCTAGATATGATCCATCTTTTTTTAGCCTTCTCTTCAGGCAGTGATGAAAGGTTTCCTCAGGACTAGGTCTTTGGGTTAGAATTGCCAGATCTTAGCCCTTTTGTTGTAGCTAGAGAGGAGCTGCTGCTGCTAGGTTGAGATGCGGGTGATGACCTTCTCACGATTCTTCTATGCCAGATCTAGATTTGTGGCCATCTCCTTTCCATTTTCCTCTATGCTTGGCAATAAAGTGTTGATACTTGGCACGATGACATTGGGATGAATGATTGCTTCTAAACCAAATGCCAAAAAGAAATGAGTATCACTGGTTGCTCGTCGTTTAGTGGTGCAATATGCCCATAGACATACGGGGAGTTCGTTTGGCCATTTTCCCTTCTTGTCGAAGAGGGACTTCTTGAGGTGGTCAAGAATCATCTTGTTAGATGCTTCAGCCTGCCCATTGCCTTGAGCATACCTTAGCGTGGAGATGCGCTACTTGATGCCATATTTTTAGAAGAACTTCGCCAAATCTTTGCCTACAAATTGTGGGTCGTTGTATGTGACAATGGATTGAAGGATGCCAAATTGGTAAATGTTGTTCCTCCATATGAAGCGCTTTCTGTCCGTCTGAGTCGCGGTTGCCATCAGCTCTACTTTTACCTATTTGGTGAAGTAATCAGTTGCCACGATCATCATGCATCTACCCCCAGTAGCGGGCAGCATTGGCCTTACCAAGTTGATTGCCAACTGCATGAATGGCCAATAACTCGTCTACGAGTGTAGTTCACTAGAAGGCAATGTTGGTACCGGCTTATAACGTTGGCAGCGGTCGCACTTTTGGACTAACTCATTAGCATCTTAATGCATAGTAGGCTAATAATAACCTACGTTAAGAGCCTTATGTGTTAAGGATCGACCTCTGGAGTGATTTCCATAAATGCTTTCATGGATTAAGCTTAGAACCTTTAGGTCATCGGGAAGCGCTCGGCAGTGAAAATGTAGACCAGTGTAGGATCTTCAGACAAGAATGTCATTCCACATGTAGTAGCATGTTGCCTTTATTTGGAGCTTTCTAGACTCCAACCTTTCCGTGGGCAGTGTGTCATTGACCAGGTAGTCTATAATGGAACTTTGCCAGTTTGGAGTTGTACTAACCTATGACACCTCAGCAGTTGGCTCCGCCTCTATGTTTGGCTTGTCTAGATACTCCACCGGAATAGAGCATTAAGTTGGTGGTCAAGGGTAAAGCCTAGGCCAGCTAGAGCGTCCGCGTAAGCATTGTCTGCTTGCAGTACTTGAGTGAGAGTATAAGTCTGAAATGCCTCAAGCTATTTTCGTACCTTTTCTAGATATTGTGCTATCCTTTGATGTTTTATCGTGTACTCCCCAGTAGTCTGACTGATTATTAGCTAGGAATCGGAATGAATTGCCAGCTTTTTCACCGCCAAGTCTTTATCCATTTAGAGGCCTACTAGTAGGGCCTCGTACTTTGCTTCGTTATTGGATTCTTTGAAGCCTATAGTGATCGTCTGCTCGAGCATTGAACTGTCTGGGGTAACAAGGACCATGCTTGTTCCCGAGCCTTTGTAGTTGGATAAGCCATCGACATGCAAATGCCAGAAGTCTCATTCGGGTGGAGCAGGCACGGCTAGGGCATTTATCGCCTTGTGGGGTCGGTGTGAATTCCGCTATGAAGTCCGCCAAGGCTTAGGCTTTTATCGCCTTGTGGGGTCGGAAAACTAAATAGTATTGGCCAAGTTCCAATACCCATTTCATCACTCGTTGAGAAGTGTCTAGACCATGTAAGATTGATCATAAAGGATACTGAGTCATGACGATGACTGTGTGAGCTTGAAAATATGGACTAAGTTTTCGAGCCGTAACAACTAGCGCCGAAATTAATTTCTTAATCTTTAGATATCTAGTTTCCTCATCTAGAAGAGCTTTAGAAATGTAGAATACCAGTAGTTGGGACCCCAGTTCTTCTTGTATGAAGGCAAACCTCACAGCTACTTTTGAGACTGCCAAGTAGATGTATAAGTCCTATGCTACTTCCGACTTGGATAGTATGGGCAGTGATATGAGATACTTCTTTAGATCTTGGAAAGCTCTTTCACACTCATTTTCCTATTTGTCTTATTGTGACCTCTTGATGGCCTTGAAAAAGGGTTGCATCGATCGGTGGATCACAAAAGAAAGTGGTTAAGGGCTGCTACTCGTCCGGTCAAGCCTTGGATCTTCTTCAAGGTAGTTGGAGATTTCATCTTTAGGATTGCTCGGATTTTCTTAGGATGTACTCCTAATAATCTACCTGAAGATACTCCAAATGTTCATCTAGCGAGATTAAGCTTCATCTTGTATTTTCTAAGGATGTTGAAAGTTTCTGCCAAGTTGCTGATATGGTCTGATCACTGCTTGCCCTTCACCATGATGTCATCAACATAGATCTTCATGGTTACTCCAATTTGGTTCTTAAACATCATGTTTACTAACCTTTGGTAAGTGGCTCCTGTGTTTTTTAGGCCAAAGGGCATGACCTTGTAGCAGTAGGTGCCTCGATTAATCACGAACACAGTTTCTTATCAGGCTTATACATGGCTATTTCGTTGTAGCTAGAGTATGCGTCCAAGAACTGAGCAGCTGATTCCCAGAAGTTGAATCTACTAATAGATTGATTCGGGGAAATGGATAAGGATCATTTGGGCATGCTTTGTTGAGGTCGATGTAGTCTACTCAAACCCTCTATTTGCCATTCTCTTTCTTCTCCGGCAGCTGGGGATCAAGAATGATGTGTTCGGCATCCTCTTCGGGTTTCCATCCCGTCTCGTATGTTGGTGCATTGGTTTGGACATCATCTTCTTGACTCGCTTGGTGTAATTGCTATTTGGTAGCTTCATTGTCTCTTTGTGAAGGAAATATATGTGAAAACTAGTTAAGTTGAGCAATATCTATGCATGCAATTAACAATTAAAAGGCAGAATCATGCTTGTATACACTTAAAAACAAAACTTAACCCATGAAATTCAAAGCCTACTAGTTATGGTGAACCAAGACTCAACTAAAAAACAAAGTGAGTTGAGATATATTACTTACTTCTTGCTCCATGGATTTCTTGGAGGAGGATGGATGAATGGATTCTCCAAGTTCCCAAAATAGAGAACCTCTAAGTCTCCACACCAAGGAGAGCATTGATGAATAGATGAGCATCCTAGAGGAATGAAGATTGCTAGCTATGTTCCTTTTGGGTGGCCGGCCTCTTAGAGAGAAAATGAGAGCTTATGTTATCTCCAATTTCCTCAAGAAAACCCTAAAGATGAAATGGCTATAAAGTTGTCTTTATACCACCTCACATGGAGTGGCAAACTTGCAATTTAGCCAAGTTCACTACCCCTCACTATTATGGCCGGCCATATTGGGTTCTTTGGGCTTTGAGGCCCTTTGTGCTTCAAGTTGTCATACAACTTAAGTTATTGGACTTGATATTCAAATCCCATTAGGCCTTGCAGCCCAAAACTAACCCGAGGTCTATAATTAACTTATTCGCTTGATTAATTAACATATTAATTAATCCTAGCCATAAATCATTAAACCATTTAACTATCCTTACTTATCTCCGTTGTTTCTTCAATCTTTACCTTATTCGGTGTACGATCTATTAGGTTCATTTTAGAGAGGTAATGGGTGATTAGAACTCTTCAAATCGATTGTGAATTGAAACTTACTTTCAATTTTCCCTTTAGTGATTATAGACCTTTAGGGCTTCCACAAACCATGAGTGAAACCTAGCAGTATGTCATGGCTACCCAAGCTAATCAGAAGAGGTGGAGAACCTATTCAGTTTAGGATTACAATGCAATACGGTCTTTCTCTAATACAATACTCTTGACCACATTGTTTGGTTTTATAGTTTATTCATGTCTACTATCCAATGTGATTCTCTTACTTATATGATTACCTTGAATGTGATTTGGAATGACTTCCTAAATCTCATTCATACTATGGCCAGAGATTCTTAATCATATCATAGAGTATTCTTCCTCAAACAGTTTGAAGGTTAAAGATCCCTTGTTGCATATTCACTTGCATCCATGGTTAAGTGGCTTAACCCCACCTATACCGTGGACATCCTATGAAGAAGTGACTTTAACATAGTCAAAGATCAATGACCTAACCAGAAGACAACTATGATGCTTCAGGTTAAATGACTACTTTGCATTATCCCAACCATGAGTTCTCATGTGAAATGAGTATGAGAACTCTTTGTTGATCGCGTTTAGTGGACTCATTCTCTATTGAGCACCTACGTGCTTGTCTTGGTGCCAGTCACACTAATAACTCGAGACCAGTTACTTTCCCTAAGAAAAGACATAGCACGAACTGATCTTAACAGACTGTCAATACCCAATTGGCAATCCTATGATCAGGAACGTTTAGGATATGTATACGAAAGATAATGGTCTCATGAATCTAACTTCTTTAGATTACATTCTCCCAATTACATATTCCTTGAACTTATCGTTTAAGCATATAACATTTATATGAGATGGCTTTAAACAATAATTTTTTCCCTTTATATTAAACTAGATTAGTTTAACATGTGAAATGTCCGTACAGTATCATCATATGATTGGCTTTAGGGCACATTTCCAACAATTTGGACCTCAGTAGCCTCTACGGGGGTAAAGGTCTTCTTTCTTGACTCTTTCAATACTTGCACAGTGCATCGTCGAGATACGACCTGGTCAAACTTGATTTCTCCGACTTCTTCTCCCAGGATGCAGAATCAAATTTTTTGGTACTTAACGGAAGTGACGACGTCCAACTTTATCAACCAAAGTCGCCCTAGAATCCCATTGTAGGGATACAGGTCGCTTACTATCTTGAATGTTTGCTTTGAGACAACTGGCGGTGTTTTCACGTCAAGTGTGATGTGGCCGATAGAAGTCAAGGTATGTTTATTGAATCTGATGAGTACTTCCTCTCAGCGTATGATTGTGTTTTCCAGGCCTATCATCTGAATTACTGAAAGCTGAAGTAGGTTTACTACACTTCCTTTATCAACCATCATTCTGTCAACTTGTCGACTATAGCATGAGCAGTTGGACAGATACTACTAGTGCGTCGTCATGCGAGAAATCAGCTCCTTCGGCATCCTACTCGGTGAAGCCAATGATGATTCTAGGTTGGGTATTGATTGCCTAGACCTGCGAGACTAGTAGAGCCTGTTGGATCTTCCTCTTTTTTGAATTGCTGGTGGCCCCCAAGTGCTCATATTTGACGAAGATGTCATCGTCTTGTTGAGCGATTCTTCGTCAGCATTCATATTATTTCTAGGCTGCGCAGCCGGGTTGTTTAAGTATATGTCGACTTTGCCTTTGTTCATAAGCTTCTCTAGGTAGTTCTTCCAAGTGTAGCAGTCATTAGTTGGGTGACCGGGACCTCGATGGAATACGCAATACTTGGTGTGGTCCAACTTTGAAGTATATCCCTTTGATTACTTTAGCTGCTTGAACCATGGTTTGCTCTTGATATACGGATGATTTGGCCTCCTACCTGCTTTCGTTCTGCTCGCCGAGCCTCATCCCAAAATGCATGCTTCTCTACCAGAACGAAAGAGTCTGCCAGAGTTAGATCTTCTTTCATGATCAATTCTCCTAATAGTGGGTTATCTTCTAGGAATCTTTTTTGGAAGGCTACACTCGCTATCAAGTCGTCGCATCCGATTATCTTTGCTTTCTCTGCTTTGAACCTTCACGTAGTCGTGGAACGACTCCTTTAGGTTCTTCTTCATGTTGAACAAATGGTCAGACTTCTTCTTGATCGAGCGGCATGACGAATATTCTTTGGTGAAAACCAAAGAAAGGTCATTGAAACTCCGAATAGACTGTGGCGGCAAGGTGTGGAACCAATCTTGCGCCTCGCCTTGCAAAGTGGTGAGTGAATATCTTGCACATAAGGGCATCGTTATTCCGATAAAGGACCATCATGTTTCGATAGTGCTTCAAGTGTCTCTTCGGATGTCCATCTCTTTTGAAGGATGTGAAATGTTGCATGCTGAACTTGCATAGAGGCTATGCCTGCTCGATCTCGTCCATAAAGAGTGACCTGCTTATGTTAGTCATGTCTCGTCGTAACGCCTCATCGGTGACCTCATTGCATTGGAAATCACACAATCGCTGGATCAAGAGCCTCACTACTTCTTCTTGAATTTGCCTTTGTTGGGGTAGCAAAGCTTTCGGCTACCCCTATCTTGACCTATCAGTCTAGGCTGTTCTTCTATATGTTTGGCTTATCTATGAGTAGTTACGGTGCATGTGGTATGTTCCTGGTAGGGGAGTGATTTCCTCGTATACTGCTAGTTGAACTTGAGCTGGATTGAATGACTGCTTCTGTCCGTCATTTGTGTTGCCTATTCCGATGTGAGGTGGAGGAAGCTCCTTGCGGACCTAGCCTCGAATGAACACTTCGCCTGGAAGGTTGCTCATGTTGATTGTCGGAGTATGGTCCCAACCGTGAGTTTATGCTTGTCTGTGAGCCTAATCGAGAGTGCATGCTCCTCCGTGTGCTAAGACGGGAGTATACTCTATCTTGGGGGTGGTGTAAACTTGCAAGTGCACAAGATAGTCGTAATATAACGTTTTGCAAGTCCAAGTATCGTTCCCACGAGGATTCTAATTCAATCTCCAATTAGATAAACTAAACCAAATCTAATTATATTAAAGACACACAAACCCAAACAACGAACTAGACTCGATCTTAATTAATAAGTCAATCAAAGATGTAAAGAAATTGTTGTGATGATTTTATAAATGAACAAAAATAGAACCTCAAGTAAAAACTGAAATTAAAGAAAACAAAACGGTTGTGTTTTAAGGCAAGTGATGAAAATCTAGGGATTCAGAATCAACCACAAGCAATCTAGTTTAGGTTTCAATGCATTCAATGGATCTTTCAATTCTTTATATGATAATTCCCGTATCTAAGTCCTTGTCAGGCACATTAGACCATAGTTTTCCTTATGTGAATGATTCTCTCCTAGTTTAGGCAGAGGTCATATATCCTAACATGCAGTCTATCCTGGTTAAGGCATAAATTTAACAAGTAGGACTCTTTACGCTCGAGAAAACAAAGGACCCAAACAAACCATTATTCTTTTTCAAGCAATAATGTAATTTACCACACTTAACCACAAGAAGCTAATTGAATTATATTGCTAGTTCAGCCTCAAATTCATCTTCCAATCTTACTAGATGCAAAGTCCTAAGGTGATCAATCAAAGAACTCAAACAAAGAGTAACAATTCAAATAGTGATTAAGCATTCATCTAAAAGAAACTGGAAATCCAATGAATAACATTAAAAACCATAAACATCCATGCTAGGGCATCATCCTAACCCTAGAAAAAGAGTTTAGTTACTCATAAAATCTGAAAACATAATTAAAATTCTGAAAAACATAAAATACTTCCACACGATGGTGATGGATTACCTAGATGATCGGCGACTCTGTTTCACTCCTTGCTGCGACCTCTTCTCTGCACCTTCGAAAACCCAAAAACTCTCTCTGTCCGCTCCTAAAGTCCCCCGGTCTGCCCTCCTTTATTCCTTAATAAAATGCTGGAATACTTACTTGAATGGGACTTTTGAATTTCTCTTCTGGCTTGGATTAGTTTATTGATGATGTGGCACACTAAACTATTAAATATCTATATATACTACAGCCCAGTTCCAAAATCACTGTTCATCGTGTGAGTAGGAGTACTGTTCACCAACAGTGAAAGGGCGGAAATGCCCTCTCATTCCGGCTCTTTTCCCTCATCGGTACAGTTAAATGGCAAACTTGCCCCAGAGATCCACGCGTCAGTCCGCTTCAATACGATGGAAAAGTCAGGCTATGCGTTTGGTTCCAGACTCCTATACACGTGTTGCTCATCGGAAAGGAAAGACGGATGAAAAAGCCGAGCTCTCTGTCAAGCATGCAAGAAGGTTCCTCTCTCTCTCTCTCTCACCCATCTCTCGCTCTCAAACCTCAACTTCTCTCTTTCACTTTCTCCGTTTTGCCGAAATACCACCCAACCAGTAAACGCTTTCGGTTTGATTCGAAGAAAAATTTTACCCATAAAGGATAGCGTTTCTTTGTGAGTTCTTCGGATCTTACATCTGGGGTTTTCTTTTGTTCAAATATGGGGTTTTGTGATCGTGGTTTTCCTTTTCCTTTTTTTTTTTTTTTTTTTTTTTGTAATTTGAGATTTTGTTTGGGTTCTCTGTTTTCAGATGATTTTTGCATCCCTGTAAACCTAGATTTCTCGGCGCTTTGTGGAAGGTCATAAAATTGGTTTCCAAGGTTTTTTTTCCTGATCTTGTGATTGCTGATGCAAGGGTTTCAGAGTATTTCCCGATCTCTCCTTACACAGGTAACTAAATCTCACTTATTCTCAAATACCCAGAAGCCAAATATTTAATTTGTCACTGTACTTAGAGGGTGTATTCAATTGGGATTTTAAGGGATTTTAATTCTTTTAATGAATTTAGGGGTATTCAATCAGGATTTTAAGTGATTCTCTGAAATTCTAGGTGTATTCAATTAGAATTTTAAAATAATTTATTAAAATCCTTAGAAATCCAGGTGTATTCAATTAAGATTTTAAAGAAGTTTATAACATTCTAGGTGTATTCAATTAGAAATTGATTTTAAAGAATTTTAGTAAGTTGAGGAATTAGAGGGAATTTAAGAGATTTCATAGTGTATTTTAAGTATCCACACAAATCTCACCTCTTCCCATGAGATTTCGAGGGAATTGAATCAAAATTTTATATGAAATCTCTATAAATCAATTAAACTCCATAAAAATTCATGGATTTATAAATCCATTAAAACATCTCACATTCTCAATTGAATACACCCCTTATCTCTTTTAGCAACCTCCAGTTGTCCTCTGCTTTTCTCACTCTCCAGTGTTCATCAACACCATCAGGTCTCTCTCTACCTCTACCTCTTTCTATATCTCTGATATGTTTATACATGTCGTTGTGTATCTATATATCAGGTTGAAAAAGTTGTTAATTTGATTAATTTTGTTAGGGAAATTATTTGTTTTGGTGATGGATTTGTGGGTTTTAACCGTGTTTTGGATATACTAACAATTTTGTTTTGCAGTAAATTGCAATGGGTTGTCCACGGTTTGCCTGGTAAAACCAGATTTTGCGTGTGGGTTTATTCGTAGACGAGTCTATGATTTTTCAGGAGTTGGAGCGCTGTTGGTGAGGCTTGAGCATTTTCATCACATTAGCTATTCCGTACATCAGTCCAATATGTTCTTATCCCTTGCACTCCGTTGTTTATGTTTGGAATGTGTGATTAGAAATTAGAGAATTAACTTCTTGATAATTGCATGTGTTTATGCCCCCTCATGATATCATGAGATCTAATGAGATTGTTTGCGATCTGGTTAAATACATAGTAATAAGGACAATAGTTCATAGTTTTAATGAGGGTTAATGGTTCTGGGTTTTTACATTTATTGTTAACAACTATAATTGTTATGGTTGATTATCGTTCTCTTAGTCTTACTGGGTTTCTTTTAGCACTTTTTCTTTGATTGGAAATTTGGCGGTTTCTTAAGATACAATGATATCAAATTAGATTTTTCTAATTTTCTGATTTTGGTGTTTTGCAGGGAGTACTAATATACTGATATCTGAGATTTTTTATCTTTCAAATGGGTAAGTGCTATTTTTAATGTTTCAGTTCTGGCATGTTTGGTTCTTTGAATTCTGTAGTTTGCTCGCTTCTTCGTTGCTTCGTGATTTTCATTTTTCAGTGTTGGTGATGGAAATTTGTAAAAATTGTAGTAGTTTTCTGAGAAAGTTGGGATTTTTAGTTATATTTTCTGTGTAATCCCTATTGAAAGACTGGAAAATGATATTTTTTTTTTAGGGAGACTGGAAAATGATTGAAATGATGGTTTTCCTGGGATTTAAAATTATATTTTCCTGGTTGGTTACAATCGTTTTGTTCATCTCTCCATTCGTTTTTTTTTTTTTAAATTATTCTCTCCAACATTTTTGGCTAATTTTATGTCTCATTTTTTGGTGGCTTTCTGCAGAAGTTAACATGAGCTTTTCACATGACATGGATGTTGAGTACAAGAAACTCATCCAAATAGTGAACCCACCAAGGTATGTGCAAAAATCATACCTTAAATTCCTCAAAGCCACCTCAATTATTTACCATATTCCTTCTTCAAATTTACATCCATTTGTCCGAAGTTGTTTTGTTTCAGGGTTGTAATAGATAACAAAACCTGCAAGATGCAACGGTGATAACGGTATCTTTGATCTACTCCTCTCTGCACCTCCTCCTAAACCCCTCTTGGTAAACTTTCAAACTTTACCCTAAATTGTATTTCCTTTCTCTTTCTACGCTTTCAAAAGGTTTCATTTTTTCGAGTTCTTATGCTTATGTCTCTGAAAGCACCTTAATTTTGTGTTTAATTTAGGTTTTGGCATTGTGAATTTTGAATTTTCCGTTTAATTTGGATTTTCATGTTTTGTATTTTGAATTCGTAGCCTAATTTGAAAATGAATTAGGATAAATGATTGCTACCTAAACTGATGACCATGATAGAGCAAAAAATATATTGAGTCATTTTTTTTTAAGAAAAGGTCACTTTAGCAAAACAACAATTATATATATTTTTAAAATAGTTTTCGGCTTCAAATTTTGGTTTTTGTGTTTGCAGAGGAAGGAGAATTTGACCCGATTAGCTCCAAAGCTTGCAGTAAACTTTTCTATTTGTTCAGGGTTATGAGAATTCTTACAAAAAGAATTAAAGCAACTCAGATTATAATTTTCCATTTAAAACTGTTTTTAATTTGGTCCACCATGTTATGTTTGTTAATAGGAACCCAGAAGAGTCTTGAATTCAGTTCCAACTGTGACATAAAATGGAACTTGGTGTCATTAAACTATCGTCCTCAGCCCGCAGAATTCAGGTAGCCCCATGACTTTTACATTACTGCTTTCTTTTTATATACTAATTATTGTTCTATGAATTGTATTCTTCAGTTAAATAATGATTAATTAGAATGCCCAAAAAAAAAACCTGGGCATAATATGACTGACACTGCAAAAGGTTTCATTTTTTCGAGTTCTTATGCCTATGCTATAATATTGATTCAAGAGAAAAGAGATAATAATTTCACTCTGACTGACACTGCAAAAAACTTCTGTTCCAGTCTGTTGCAACAATTAGTCCCCCCAGCATTTTTGGTTTTCACAAGCCTCAAGGTTAAACAATTTACATGCCAATGACTGCAGTTTCTAATTAAATAATTATTAGTTTCAAATTAACACTGAGACATTTGAAAAATTGGTTTGGCAAGGCATAGTTTAATGTTCTTTTTCATTTTATGCATTTTAATTTGAGAGAATTTGGCTTATTTGTCTTGATGTAATTAAATTCTTGAATTTTGCAAATTGAACTAATGAAGTTCATTCTGAATTTCCAATTCAACATTATAGCATTATAAAATTGTTTTGCAAAGAAATTGTGTGTTGCTCATGTGCATTCTTCATTGTTTGTGCTTTCAATTCAAGATAATGCAGTATATTTTCAACAGTAACCAATAATATATTCTCAGATAATCATGGCGGGATGGCCATGATATGTTATTTAGGGTACTTTGAGTGGAGTAATTTTGTGATAGTTATTAGTTTGAAGCATTGATGTTTTTTAGTTATTTGACCACCTCTACATCTCTTTCATTTAAAATACTTGATTGGGAGCTTAATCTTTCTTTTGGTATTTGCTTAGTGTACTTTTGTTGGCCGTGTTTTGTATCTCATTAACGACAAGCAAGTGAAAGCTATAAGTTATCTATTACAAGTATCCATTTTAAAAAATCATATGTATGATAGTTGGTAGATTTTATTATTTGAGATTTCTTATTATTTTAGTGGTGTTGTGTGAACATTTCTTTTGCAATTTGATACTTTTCTATTTACACATTTCTTTACATGCAATTTAATCTGCATATTTGTGCTTCCGCAAATTGATAAAATTGATATTTTGATTCTACAACTTTGTAACTGAATGAAAATGGTTTCAACTCTGCGATTTGCGAGCTTTTAATCCAACAAGAAAGATGAAGGTTCGTGCCTGTTGAGTGTGCAGGAGTTAAAGTAGGTGAGTTCGAAAAATGTAAGAATGCAGGAATGTAAGTAAGATTAATCTTTTTTCACATGCACATCATCTTTTGTATATAGATTGTATCAATCAAATCTTTCGTATATAAAGATTTATTCAGTATTTTCTGTCATACAATATTTTATATCTTTGAAACAAATTTTTCACACAATTTGTCATCCCGCAGCAACGCGCGGGCAAAAACTATCTAGTATTAACTATGCACCGTTTAGAATAGTCCTTAACTTTTCTAAAAGCTTCCTCTTTTTTTTCTCTCTGCTTGTTTCCTTTAATTAAACTTTGTAAATCTGAAATCTCTTTGCAAATCCCGCGTAAAACCTTGCTGGCGGACGTCTGGTACAAAAACCACTATAACGTCTTCTAGGAAACTCGGAATCACGAACCGTAAAATTCTTTTGAAAGCTAACTTTCATATCTTTCCAATGGTATAAGACTCAACAGCTGGTTCATTTTGAGGAAGTACAGTTTAATCCGTAAAGTTGGCTGATCCGCACAAACAGCCTCTACTTCCAGCACGCCAAACTCATTTCAATCGCTAAAAATGCTCTTTTTTCTTCTTTCTTCATCTTCACACTTCAAATCTAAGAAAAACATAAAACTAAGTGAAACAAACTAAATTCACTCCAAAGGATAACAAAAATCTAAACTAAAAGGGCATGAAAATGTACGCAATTATGATTATATCAGGTGGCCCAATCGAGAGTACACTACCAGAACGCTCAATTCATGGTTGGTCGAGTGGTTGCTTGCCAGGACGATACTGGAGAGGTTCCTCGTCTGCCCTTGGGCCGCTGGGTTATTGGGCCCGTGTAGGTTGGAATGGCACGGCTTGGGCTTGTGGGCCTTGGGCCGTTGTCTTGGCACCGTGGGTATGGGCTTTGTCGAAGGTGGCCATGGCAACTGCTGTCGTGGTGGCTACCATGGTGGCTACTACGGTGGCACCCAGTGGTGGTGGTGCCTCTGCACTTGTCGTTGCGTTGAGCCTTGTGGATCGTCGTGGTCCCAATTCTTGAACGTTGGAATTTTCGTTCGTTGTGGTTTCCGAGTTTCTAGTCATTGTGCTTTTCTTTTACGTTTTATCAAAGAATTTTTATAAATAAAAATTTCAAGAGTAAGAACATACGAAAAATCTACAAATGAACAAGAAAACAAAAACCTTGCATGCGAGAGTCTTTTATGAGCGTTTGAATCAAGATTCTCTATAAAGGCACCAATTTGTGGATTCAAATTTCCGTCTTTTTCTTCTTGGACCAAAATGTACCTATAAAACAATTAACACCTAAGGTCAAGGCCAAGAACCTCACGCAGACTTAGGTTTTTTGGAGAAAATGAGGCTACATATAGGGGTGTGGCCGGCCCTATTTGGAGAAATAGGGACCGGCCACTTATGGTGGTGATTTGAGTGTAATTGCAATTAATTTGGTAATTAATCAATTAATTTTCCAATTAATCCCAATTTGAAAGGAATAATTGGGAGTTACCTTGTGGGGAAGATTTGATGAGGATTCATGAGAGTGTTTTGAATAAATATCATTTTGATCACCTTTGACCTTGATTGAGCCGTTATTGTCCATTGCATGCGCATAGGAATCCTGTTGTGCCTCGAGGGTAATTTTATTTTATTTTTTACTCAAAGGTCTGCATGTCGCCTCTATAATTTTTTTAATTATTTTTTGCTCTATTGTTAATAACCCAAAGGACTGAGAGAAGCTCACCGCTTAGCATAATCGCCAGCATCGAGCCCCCAACTACACTCTTTTAATTAGAAATTTAGATTAAATTTAAGCTTAACTTGTTTGATGACCATTTCATTGTTGATATTTGATTTCTATTTTTTGTGCTCGAGAATTTGAGGTGGTATTCATTAGAAAAGATGGATAAACAATGATAATGAACAAAAGGGTGATGTGTTGTATCGATCGTTATAAGCCTAGCAACTTCCAGTAGTGGTGCAGTTACATATATTGATACTAGAAAACATTCACTTAAATCAAACAAGGTCACTTAGTACTACGGTCTAGTGGTATTCCTCTTCACTTGTAAGTGAGAGGTTTTAGGTTCAATTCTTGCTAAAGACGAATTTGAACCATATTATTATTAGATCATTGTGAGGCTTAGCTTACTCTCCACCCCCTTAGTCTAGATACTATCGTTTGTTAAAAAAAAAATCAAAACAAACTTTAGTACTCACTGATTGCATGTTTACAAATGACCTTAATCATAAGTAAAAAGAGCTACATACATAACATTCACTAAATAATAAAAAAAACAGTTCTATCTTTGTTTGTACCATACTTCACCAATCCCTAAACTATTAAGCACTGGTCAACGTTATACCATCAAGGACCCAGAAGAGTTTCCCTCCAACCAGGAGGCCAATCACAGCACGACACGTGTCGACATCAGAAGCCAATCATAGCGCGACACGTATCAACATCAGAAGCCAATCACAACACGACACGTGTCAATGTCAGAATGAAACTAGAAACTCTCTTCTATAAATAGAGATCATTCTTTCACAATATTTCCTAATGTCATTTGTATTAAATCATTCACTAGTACTCACTAAAAGAGAGCTTGAACCTATGTACTTGTGTAAACTCTTCACAATTAATGAGAACTCCTCGACTCCATGGACGTAGCCAATCTGGGTGAACTATGTACATCTTGTGTTTGCTTCCCTATCTCTATCCATTTACATACTTATCCACACTAGTGACCGAAGCAATCTAGCGAAAATCACAAACTTGACACTTTCTGTTGTACCAAAATCCTCACTGATTTTGTGCATCAGCATTTAGAGCCGTCTGTGGGAACGACACTTATTCCCACTCTCTTCAGCTTTGTTAAGCTGGTTTCCACCATTCGTACACTCTCTTTTGACCAAGCATCCCTTTCCAACATGGGGAACGAAGGAAGCCACAGCACACATAATGACACTCATCTTGCATCTGGTGCGAAACAACGAAAGAAGGAACAAAAGAAGTTTGCTCTTCAAGCTAAAATCGATGAGCTAGAGGCTCAAAACAACAAGATAGCGATGAAGAATGAGATCCTCTAAGAGCAGTATGAGAAGGTCTTCGATATGCTCCACGAGGCTAGATATACTAAAACACACGAGCTCATCACCCATGTGGAAGTCAACCATCAACTGGATGCCCCCAACACAGAAGGTCATTTGCCATCAACATGGGTATTTCTGTTGAGGAGTGAGCTACTCATCAAAATGGTGACCAACAAGAGACTTCTCTTAACCCACCTGCTTCGATCCGAAGCAGGAAGAGTGGAGGAAGGCACCTCGTTACAGAAGAAGTGGAAGGATTGAAAGCCATCTTTCGCGACTGTCGAGACTTCCTAAAGCAACGTCGAGACAATCCCATCCATGTAAGCTCGAAGATCAATGACCCCAAGGGTCTCTGAAAGACTCGGTCCCCTCTCATGTCCCAGGCCGGCTACTAATTTGGGGAAAGGGCAACAAGTCCTAGAGAAACATGAAGGTATTGTGGACTCAGAGGTGTTCCGACAGACATACCTTGGAAATCAGTACGACGAGTCCAAGGAAAAATCACATGCTCTTGATCAAACCTTCCTACTTCCAAGAAAAGATGGAGATTTACGAAAGAAAGCTCTAGTGGTACATGACTCCACTCAGGACCCTCTTGTCCTACACCTCCTTAAGGAAGTAAACAAGTTGAAGGTCGAACGACAAGCTGAGATACCTGATTAGAACCAACCTAGGTCTGGCTCTCTTACAAGGAGGATCCTCGACACCCCCTTCAAGAGAACACAAAACAAAAGCTTGGTTTACAACTCTATACTAGAACGAAGGACCCAATTGAACACCTTAACCTCTTTGAATCCACCATGGCATATTGGATGCACACCGACGAAAAACGATGTCTTCTCTTCCCCTCCACCCTCTCTGGCAGAGCTCTAAACTGGTATTGCCATCTTCCACCTAAGACAGTAGACTTATTTGAGGAACTCAGGAAACTATTTGTCTCTCAACACATCTTCCAAACCGATTGCTTGCATTCTGCAGATGACTTATACACTATTAGCCAGAAACCGGACGAGTCACTACGAGAGTATGTCGGTCGTTTCAGCCATGAGTATTCTCGCTGCGCTGAGGCAGATAACAAGACCGCCCTCAAGGCCTTCACGGCAGGCCTACGTGATTGTTTCTTCAAGTACATGATTTATGCCAACACTTGGAAGACTTACTCTGAGGTGATGGCACAAGCTTACAACCATGCCTTCGCCAAGGCAAGGACATATCAAGGGAAACCCCCCACAACCACCCTTTATCGGCAAGTAGGGAGTGGAAGCTAGATCCAACAAAATGAGAAGACCTCGACCTTCCACACGGCGGTGGTGCCTCCCCCTGCCTTACTTAATACTTTGCCAAGTCAACAGACATATCAATCTCAGGGCAAAAAGAAAGATTTCCATCTTCACCAGTCTTATTTTAGTAAAAAAAGTAAGGGACACTACCACGATAACCAAGGGTATCGCCATGATAATCCCCGACCCCAGGCAGTCAACACAATGGGTCAAGCACGTGTCAAGACAGCCCCTACCCCGAGGTATGAGGCATACACACCTTTGAACGCCACATGCATGGCCATTTACCCCATCATAGCACACCTGATACCGAAGCCAAAGCCAAGGCATCCGGATTACAAGCCCACGAAGAACACGAGCATGTTTTCCTGCTACCACGAGCATAACGGCCATGACGGTGAAAAGTGTATCACCCTTTGTAATCATATTGAAGCTTTGGCACGGGAAGGAAAAATTGATCAATTCCTCCTTCACCCCCTACAAGGGGTAACCGTAACCAACGCCAGGTGAATGTGATGTATTCTATAAGTGGTGGCACACCCATATCTAAATCTTCTAACAAGGCCATGAAAAATAGTGAACGAGCTTTAAGGTCTGGCCACTAAGTGTTCCACATGGAAGACATCAGGGGAGGCAAGTATCAAAAGCCTAACTAGGATCCAATATTTTTCTACCCTAAGGAAGAAAGATGTATCATCTACCCTCACAACGACCCACTGATCGTGGAAGCTCACATAGCCAACTTTGAAGTACGACGAATCCTGGTAGACATGGGGGCTTTAGTCAATATCATGTTTGTTGAAGCTTTCAGGGCACTTAATGTAGCTAAACACTTGCTCGATCGCTCAATTTCCCCTCTGATAAGCTTCTCTGGTGATATCGTGCAACCTTTGGGGAACATAGACTTACCTTTCACCATTGATACAGACCCTTACACAGTTACCATTACCACTAACTTCCTGGTGGTTGATTGCCCAACGGCATACAATGTCATCTTTGGACGCACAGGCATCAATGATCTCAAGGCCATGGTATCCACACATATGTTATTGATGAAATTTCCAACCCCCTATGGCAATGGTTACATCAGAAAAGATCAACTTAGTGCACGATCATGTTACAACACTTCGGTCAAGTAACAACACTTGCCTATGCCCAAGGATACCCTTTCTATACATGACCAAGTCATAAAGACTAGCCCAGACGAAGCTAACTTGGATCTTCACGGTGGCAACAGTCAACCCGACGATTCTCAAGATGACTCTTTCACCCAGCAAGCATAACCCGTTGAAGAGTTGGAGAAGGTCTCTATCTTAAAAGATTATCCAGATCGCATGGTGAAGATTGGCACCACCTTGTCACCACCCATTCGGTTGGCATTGATCTTTTTTTTTGCAAGAGAACACTGAGGTCTTCGCCTGGTCATACGAAGACATGCCAGGCATCTCTCACGATATCATCTGTCATCGCTTAAGTATTGACCCCAAGACCAAACCAGTGAGACAAAAGCGAAAATCTTATGACGCTAAATGGTACGAGGCAATGAAAGAAGAAGTTGAAAAACTCAAAGGCATAGGCTTCATCCGCGAAGTCAATTATCCAACGTGGGTAGCAAATGTTGTCCTTAATAAGAAGAATCCGACCAAGGAAAGTCTCCTGCTCCAAAAGGTCTTGTGGAGAATGTGTGTTGATTACACCGACCTAAACAAAGGATACCCGAAGGATAGTTTTCATCTTCCTCTCATAGATAGACATATAGACTCTACGGCAGGGTGTGAACTCCTGAGCTTCATGGATGCTTACTCAGGATACAACCAAATCCTCATGAACCCTCCGGACCAAGAACACACAGCCTTCACTATTGACAAGGGACTATATTGTTATAAAGTCATGCCCTTCGACCTAAAGAATGCAAGAGCGACTTATCAGAGACTGGTCAATTCAATGTTCACCGAACAGATTGGGAAGAGCATGGAAGTTTACGTTGATGATATGCTAGTTAAAAGCAAACATGATGACCAACACATCACCAACCTATCTGAAACTTTCACCATTCTGAAGAGGTATCAAATGAGGTTGAACCCCAACAAATGTGCCTTCGGCATAGGCTCTAGTAAATTCTTAGGCTTCATGATAAGCCAACAAGGCATTGAGGCACGATACTCCAACCTTGAGAAATTGGCTCTAGCATTGGTTATGTCTGCTCGAAAACTTCGCCCTTACTTCCAAGAACACTCCATCACCGTGCTTACCAATCATCCTCTTTGACAGATATTCCAATGTCCTGACACTTCTGGGTGAATGATAAAATGGGCGATAGCATTGGGTGAGTTTGACATCTCCTACCAACCAAAGCCAGCTGAGAAGGGCCAAGCAGTGGCAGACTTCATCGTCGACTTCACATATCCTGTTGACATTGTTTATACGCCTAAATAAGTGGTTTCATTACCGTCAGAAGTTTAGAAAATAGAACCAACAACCCCAACATGGAGTCTATATGTCGATGGCTCGTCCAACCAACAGGTTTATGGAGCAGGACTAGTCCTTACGACCCCTGACAAAGTGGCGATAGAGTATGCTCTTCGTTTCAAATTCAAGGCGTCGAACAATAAGGCTGAATATGATGCCCTCCTAGCAGGCTTACGTTTGGCCAAACACCTTGGGGTTAAACGAATTGATATCTTCAGTGACTCCCAATTGGTGGTTAACCAGGTCACCAACAACTTTGACACTAAGGATTGCTCCATGGCAGCATATCTGGTACAAACACAATTGTTACTCCAGTACTTCCACTACCAGATCACCAGAATTCCTCGAGCGGTAAATAGTCATGCAAATGCTTTGGCTCGCCTCGCCTCAGAGGTGGAAGACAAGATTGGGAGAAAAATTCAGGTTGAATTGTTTGCAACACCAAGCACCATGGCTGCGAAAGTGTGCAACTTACAACAAGGGGATAGTTGGATTACCCCGATTTATAGATTCCTTGCTCATGACACCCTTCCAAATGACAAAGTCCAAGTTAAACAGATTCGATACAAGGTTACCTGTTACTTGATCATTAATGACCAACTTTACAAACGGGGTTTTAACCTACCATACCTAAGATGCCTTACGCCCGTAGAGGCGAAAATTGTCTTTCGGGAAATACATGAAGAAGTCTGCGGAGATCATGCTGGATCTCGATCCCTAACACACAAGGCTTTTCGCCAAAGATATTACTGGCCATCACTCCACCAAGATGTCATCAAAATATCTCGCTCATGTGATAAGTGTCAACGCTACGTAACTATTCCTCACTCCCCTCCCGAGCCGCTCATTCCTATGATCAACCCTTGGCCCTTCGCCCAATGGGGACTTGATTTGATCGGCCCAATGCTTGCAGGGAAGGGTAAGGTCCACTATGCAATTGTTGCAGTTGACTACTTCACAAAGTGGGCTGAATTAAAACCCTTGGCAACCATTACTGAGGCAAAAATAGAAAACTTCATATGGAAGAACATCCTTTGTAGATTCGGCATTCCCAATACGATAGTCACTGACAACAAGTGACAGTTCGACAACAATAAGTTCAGGATGTTCTGCTCAAAGTTCAACATCAATTTATGTTTTGCCTCCCCAGCTCATCCTCAGTCTAATGGACAAGTTGAAGCCATCAACAAAATAATCAAGCGAACTTTGAAAACTAGTTTGGACAAGGCTAAAGTTTGTTGGCCAGAATGTGTACCCCAAGTTCTTTGGTCATACCGCACTTCGTATCGAACATCAACAGGAGAAACCTCATTCTCACTTGCCTTTGGTACAGAGGCAATTGTCCCAGTTAAGCTTGAGCAAGCAACATTCCGAGTCCAGCACTACGTGCAAAGCGAAAATGATAAACAACTTACCCTCAACTTAGATCTAGTCGAGGAACACAGAAACCAGGCTCACTTGAGGAATGTCGCCTAGAAGTAGCGTATCTCCAACTATTATGACTCAAGGGTCAAACCTCGTTCTTTCAAAGTGGGGGATTGGGTATTGAAGAAAAGATTACTCTGCGACAGAGTCCCGAATGAATGAACACTTAGTCCAAACTAGGATTGACCGTTTGAAGTTGTTGGCATCAGTCGCCCTAGCTCCTACAAGCTTAGAAGCTCCGATGGCAAGATCCTTGGCCATCCATGAAATGCTGATCACTTGAGGTACTATTACAAGTAAACTCACATTGTACAAGTGTTAAGCTTCAGTCGTTTGACATCCTATGTAACGAAGACTATTTAGCATGAATTCAATAAAGAGGTGATTTAGACAAATCGGTCCTAATCCTCTTACATTCCTAGCAATGAAACACTCGGGTTCAAAGCTTCAGCATGAATGCTTCCAACATGAAACAAAGTTTAAGTATATGTCAACAAAACTATATAAATAAACGAACAGCTTCACAGTATATTCGTTCAATCATACATTCCAACATATTCATACATAAGCCAACTGTGCTTCGAAAGGGTTCAACATACTTTGTGTCATTCGACACTTGCTACAATGTGTCTCGACACCTTGCCCTTATTCTCACCAACCAGGTGATGAAATGTAAAGAAGATCTTCATGCCACCAACCAAGTGATGAAATGTACAACCCGTACTCTCCTTCATGCCACCAACCAGGTGATGAAATGTACAACCCGTGCTCTAATATCATTTGGCAACTTGCCACTCAAGCCACCAACTAGGTGAAGAAGGAACTCATCTTCATGCCACCAACCAGGTGATGAAATGTACAACCCGTACTCTCCTTCATGCCACCAACCAGATGATGAAATGTATAACCCGTACTCTAATATCATTTGGCAACTTGCCATTCATACCATCAATCAGGTGATGAAATGTACAACTTGTACTCTCCATCATGCCACCAACTAGGTAATGAAATGTACAACCGGTACTCTAATATCATTTGGAAACTAGACACTCATGCCACCAACCAAGTGAAGAAGGAACTCATCTTCATGCCACCAACCAGGTGATGAAATGTACAACCCGTACTCTCCTTCATGCCACCAACTAGGTGATGAAATGTACAACCCGTACTCTAATATCATTTGGCAACTTGCCATGCATGGCACCAACCAAGTGAAGAAGGAACCCATCCTCGTGCCACCAACCAGGTGATGAAATGTGATGAAGGAACTCACATTCGTACTATCAACCAAGTGATGAAATCAACTCACCATTCATTCCACCTACCAGAAGACGAATGGTACAACATGTACATGTGAACTCCTAGCATTCACAAATAATAAAAAACCCTCAAGCTTGACGATTCAACTAGGGGAGCACTTATGCCCAACAAGAGTTATAGTCACCAACAAAGTCTTATTGCAAGCCAACAACAACTTCAGTGCATGGCATACGAAGATCAAGCAATTCGGCCCTCTTGCATCTGCTTCAGACATTTCCCTTTTGTAACAATGCAAACACTACAACTCATAGAAAACTTCACACATTCTTGATCAAGACAGTGTGAAGCAAAACCAATTTATGGTGCCAACAAGAGCTTCATCAAATGAGTTTAACCACAATTCTCAAAAGCTTCACACACTCTTGATCAAGATAGTGTGAAGCAAAACCAATTTATGGTACCAACAAGAGCTTCATCAATGGAGGGCAACCACAATTCTCAAAAGCTTCACACTCTTGATTAAGACAGTGTGAAGTAAAACCAATTTATGGTGCCAACAAAAGCTTCATCAATGAAGGGCAATTACAACTCGTAGAAAGCTTCATACACTCTTGATCAAGACTGTTCGAAGCAAATTCAATTTATATGGTTCATCCAAACCTTCGACTACTACAAGGTGTGCCTTGCATCACAATCTCTTGCTCAACAGTGTGGAAGCAAAATTTGTATATGTTGTCTCTCCCACATTTTCAAATTTCTAATTTTCCCGAAGAAAAAAAAAGGAAATTGGGAAATTCAACAAAGTTTCACCACAAAAGCTTCACCAACAAAAGCTTCATCAATGGAAGACAACTACAAATTCTCAAAAGCTTCACACTATCTTGATCAAGATAGTGTGAAGCAAAATCAATTCATGGTACCCAACAAAGCTTCACCACAAAAGCTTCATCAATGGAGGACAATTACAAATTCTCAAAAGTTTCACACTATCTTGATCAAGATAATGTGAAGCAAAATCAATTTATGGTACCCAACAAAAGCTTCAACTCCAAAGCTTCACCTACAATGCTTCAACTCCAAAGCTTCACTTACAAAGCTTCAACTCCAAAGCTTCACCTACAAGGCTTCAACTTCAAAGCTTCACCTACAAAAGCTTCACCCATAATAGCTTCAATTACAAAAGCTTCATCAATGGAGGATAACTACAAATTCTCAAAAGCTTCACACTATCTTAATCAAGATAGTGTGAAGCAAAATCAATTCATGGTACCCAACAAAAGCTTCAATTCCAAAGCTTCACCTACAAAGCTTCAACTCCAAAGCTTCGCCTACAAAAGTTTCACCCACAAGAGCTTCACCTATAAAAGCTTCACCCACAATAACTTCACCCACAAAAGCTTCACCAACAAAAACTTCACCAACAAAAACTTCACCTACAAAAGTTTCACCTATAAAGCTTCAACATAAAAGCTTCACCTACAAAAGCTTCACACTATCTTGATCAAGATAGTGAGAAGCAAAATCAATTCACGGTACCCAACAAAGCTTCACCTATAAAGCTTAATATATATATTTTAGAAATTCAAAAATTCAAAAATTCAAAAATTCAAAAATTCAAAAATTCAAAAGAAAAAAAAAACAAAACAAAAAATCAAAAATTCAAAAGAAAAAAAAAATTGCATAGGCCTCCTCTTCTTTAGGCCTAACAACTTTCATAACAAATATATATGAAGGATGAGTTTTGGGCTACCACTTAGAAAGGAAAATGGTGAAGTTTTGTTACTTTGGAAACTTGGCTACTAGCAAGACACCTCATTCGTTCACTCCCTTGACCGGAGACTTGGGGGACTCCTACCATATGCTACTGCACCTTGATACCCGGAAGTCTCACGACCACTCAATGACTTAAACTTTTCAAGTCTTCAACCGAGAAGTTTTCCTCACTTGGGAAATTAAGGGAGGACTACCTCAACCTACATGCTTCACTCACAAAACTTCAACATACAAGCTTCAACAAAAGGAAAAATTCAAAGAACTTAGTGAAGAATGCCTTGGTGTATTTAACACAATACGTTGAAATGAAGTAAAGCTTGTTTATTGATATCTTCGATAAGTTACAAATATGTACATATATATGAATCAAAATAAACAAACAAGAGAGAGCCTTCACAAAGGTTGCTCAGGAGAAGTCTCAACAGTCGGCAGAGCCCCAGAAAGATGAGGCACTAGAGGGTGATTATTCGGAGCCTCAGTACTAGGCAGAACCTAGAAGGATGAGGCACCGAAGGTTGATCATTTGGAGCTTCATTACGCGGTACAGTCCCAGAAGACGAAGGCAATAAATGCCTTTGGAACAAACCCATAAACCTCTGATGATCAAGTAAAATCTGACCATTAGATTCCTGCAGCTGGTCGAGCTTCCTCTTCATGTTTGTAGCATAGTCATGTGCGAGCATGTGCAACTGTTTATTCTCATGCTTGAGCCCTCTAATTTCCTGTTTGAGACTTATCACTTTAGCCGTCAATGATTCAAATTGGCGGGTTTGAGCAAATAGGCGTTGGGCCATATTAGACACAGAACCTGCACACTGAACACTGAAAACTAGAGAATCCTTAACAACCAACTCATCAGACCGTTTGGAAAGATATCTGTTATCTTTGGGAGTGAAAAGGTTCCTGGCCACCACCGCAGTGGTCATATCGTTCTTCATCACAGAGTCCCCAACGGTAAGAGGACCAATATGAGTTAAGAATGATGGGTGACATATGTTGTCTTGAGAAAGGGCAACAGGGTTGTTGGTTCAAAAATCAAAGAGGCACCATTTTCCACACGCAACAGCAGCTCCTCGGGTACCACAGATAACTTTACCAAAGATCTCTGACAAAGTTTAGACACATAAATTTTGAAGGTTCAGCTACCCTACCATTACCCACAAGGGTAAAGAAATAGCACAATTGCTTGATAACTGGAAAGTCCCTGTGTGTGTCAACCTCCGTGCTCCGTGACAAGGCAGACTGGCAAAAATGCCAAACCTTTACTCACATTGAGAAAACACTCCCAATAGGATTACTTGCTCAAAAATCAAAGAGGCACCGCTCCCTGAATCTCGAAAGCCAAACTCCCATCAGGATTGCTTTCTCAAAAATCGAAGAGGTACCGCTCCCCGAATCTCGAGAGCCAAACTCCGACCAGGATTGCTTTCTCAAACATCGAAGAGGCACCGCTATCCGAATATCGAAAGCCAGACTCTCAACAAGATTACTTGCTCAAAAATCGAAGAAGCACATTTCTCCGAATCTCGAGAGCCATACTCCCAACAGGATTACTTGCTCAAAAATCGAAGAGGCATCGCTCTCTGAATCTCAAGAGCCAGACTCCCAACATGATTGCTTTCTCAAAAATCGAAGAGGCACCGTTCTTCAAATCTCGATAGTCATATCCCCGACAGGATTGCTTGTTCGAAAATCGAAGAGGCACCGCTCTCTGAACTTTGAGAGCTAGATTTCCTTGGATAAAGCTTGTCTGCAATCTTCACACGCAACATCAGCTTTCCAGATACCACAGACCACTTTTTCAAAGTGCTCTGACAAAGTTAAAACATATGAATCTTGCAGCTCCCACTACATTGTTATGACCGAGAAGGGTAAAGGAACAATGTTACCACTCGCTGTTAGGACAATTTCTATATATGTCGACCTTCATCCTCCATAGCCAGGCAGATCTGCAAATAAAAAAATGCTAAACTTTTCTTCACATCCGAGAGGGCACTCTCAGCAGAGTCTCTCGAAATACTCAGCTTCTTTTCCCCCCGATAATACCTCTGTAAACAAGCCACACCACAGCAAGAGTATCTCATATCATCAGGGTTAAAAGCAAGAGTATCCCATATCATGCTATTTCCCTATCTTTTCCTTTGGCCTTGTTCTTACCTACAAGACAAGGAGAAAGAGAGCAATCAGTCAGCACTTAGAATCAAGCTTCAAGTCAGGAACTGACTGCCTGGAACCCCTTGCCTGACTACTTACCTGGCATTGCTCTCGAGTACTCATCTTCAACATCTTATGCTTCCAGAGAAGATACCACATCTGCCTGAGGAACAGATAGGGTAAGTGAGAATGATACAAGGAAGCATGTGGAGACAAGTGTAACAGAACACGTGCCGATACATCCACTACTTTGTCAACAGCAAAAGTATCTCATATCATCAGGGTCGAACGTACTCTAAATTTGATAGACTTATTTTGACCATCAAATTCTTGAGTCGACCTTATACTCTGGAGGAAACCAGAAACCCCTCCAGCCCAGTTCAAGAATAAGCCTATGGAAAGTTATTTCTTCAAAAGAAAAAGTATCTCATATCATCTATTCTCCATTTGCTTCTCCTTATCCTTGTTGATGTTTACGACACAAGGAGAAAGAGAACAGTCAACCGAAAGCCGAAGTCGAACCTCCGATCCAGGTTGCTTGCTTGGAAGTCTGATTGCTTAACTTGTCTGTTACCTCATTCCGTAAATCTCCTAGCTCGGCGACTTGGGGGACTTCTACTATAGGGTTTGTATCGCACTTGACCAAGCCCGAAACTACAAGTAAGCTTCAAGTGAAATTGATACATTACCTTATGCATCTTCATTGGTTAAAGATACCACCCCTAAATGGAGGAAAAGTACTTCCAGAGAAGATGCCACATCTACATATGAGACAGATAAGGCAAGTGAAAATGATACCACACTTCGGTACTTAGAAGTTTCGTGATTACTCAATGGCTTGGATCTTGCAAGTCCCCAACCGAGGAGCTTCCCTCACTCGGGAACTTAGGGGAGCACTGTTTATATCATACTTGACCAATCCCGAAACTACTAAGCACCGATCAATGTTATATCGTCAAGGACCCAAAAGAGTTTCCCTCCAACCAGAAGGCCAATCACAGCGTGACACGTGTCGACATCAGAAACCAATCATAGTGCGACACGTGTCAACATCAGAAGCCAATCACAACACGACACGTGTCAATGTCAAAATGAAACTAAAAACTCTCTTCTATAAATAGAGATCATTCTCTCACAATATTTCCTAATGTCATTTGTACTGAATCATTCACTAGTACTCACTAAAGGAGAGTTTGAACCTATGTACTTGTGTAAACCCTTCACAATTAATGAGAACTCCTTTACTCAGTGGACGTAGCCAATCTGGATGAACCACGTACATCTTGTGTTTGCTTCCCTGTCTCTATCCATTTACATACTCATCCACAGTAGTGACTGGAACAATCTAGCGAATGTCACAAACTTAATACTTTCTGTTGTACCAAAGTCCTCACTGATTTTGTGCGTCAACAATCTTAAACAACCAAACATGAAAAATAAACTTCAAACCTCTAACTTTAAAGTTTCACTTGAATATATAACATTGTTATATAATAAAATTAAGAAACTGTCATTTTTTATGATGTTATTATTGACACTTAAAATATCTCATTGTACTCAAAGTTTTTATATTTAGAAAGAAAAAAAAATACTCTTATAAAGAATGCACAATGCGGTTTTAAAGTGCTAACAAAATCAATTTTTGAATATAGAACATTATTACATGATATTAGATGGTAAAAATATAGGAGCCCTTTCAAATTTGGGACCCTATACGACTACACATTTCACTCCCCCTTAACGCCCCCTCTGTCATGGACATGAAGAATCTAACAGAATACGATCTCACATCTCGTAACATGGTGTAATAGGGTTTTTGCAGAGCCATCCAATCAATAAGCTCAGACATAGAAGCTTTTCCTATCCACCCCTCTCTTTAAATCTCGTTTAAGTACAAACTGTTTTTGCTCGTGTGTGTGTGTCATATCAGATCTTGTGTCTATGCTACATACGAAATCGGCAAAATATTAATAAATAAATAAAATCAACATTTTTAATGATACAAATTCACAATCGAATAATATAAACATGTATTAATGTTGTCAGAAAATATCACGACAATAACATTTTGGGTTTTGACCAGTCCAAAAAGTATAGGTTTCTTTTTTCTAGTTTATGAACATGATACACGCACAGGAAAAATTAGTATACGATCCCTACTTTTTAATGTGCATTGGCCGAGATCTTATCAATTTTTAGATTTTGATCAAAGTCCTTAACATTAATGTGTTAGTGAATTACATGTCAGTTACATAATTTTTAAAAATAAAAATTAGTAATTGATTTATGGCTTTAATATTCACACCCTTATTAAACTCCTAATTAATTTTCAATTTAAAACAATTCCAAAATATGAAAGATAAAATTAGAATAAGTTTGTACCCATTCATATAATTTTTTTTAATTTTTTTCTAATTTTAAATGTACCCATTCTTAAATATACTAGTTTGTAACCAATTTGTTATATGTAAAATATACTAATTTGTTATATGTAAAATGTACCCTTTTTCAATATAAAATGTACCCATTTTTTATATAACATTCATTCAATCTTTTTTCTAATCCATTTTTTAAACTTAAATTGGTACATTCTATTTCATTGATTTGATAATGTATTCATGTCAAATTTAATAGAAGATAATTAATAATGTTATTAAGCCTAATATCTTTTTTTTGTGCTTTGAAAAATGTATCCATGTTTTGGTACAATAATTTTTGGTTAGTTTTGATGAATGTACCATGTGTATATATATACACTTACATATACAATATATTGGAGAGTATAAATTATCTTTAAAAATTTTAACCCCATAAATTATGGGTTTTATTTAAAATCTCATTAATATAAATAACTACAAATTTCATTTTTAATTTAAAAATATAATAACCTATATAGAATACATTATTATATTAATGTCAGGCATTTTGATCAAAAATTAAAAACTATAAAGGTTTCAATCAAAGAACATTGATAGTTATCAACCGTATCCAAAAGTCCCCCGTATATGTATATGCATGAAATTATACTAATTAACCGATGCAATTAATTTGAGTTTTGGTCACCAATTCCATAAAAAGATAATACATTGACCCCAAAGAAATAAAAAAGCCTCTGGAAAAAAGAAAAAATAAATAAACCAAAGATAATGATTAATCAACCTCGAGTTGGTTGTCCAGTGATAAAGGGCGAGCTGGCTTCCTTCAATCACTACAAAAAATGTGTAGAGGTATTGGATTTGAAACTCACTGTTGGTGTGGAAGTCAGACTTGTGACCAAGGAAATGTTGAAATATCTATGTGAGTCTTTTCGGCCCCTGAAAAGAGTGAATAACTGTGATTTGCCACTTGTTCCCCATTTAAAAATTAAAAATTAAAAAAAAAAAAGAGAAAAAAGATAATGATGAATCAGAAGTTGGGAAAGAATCTTATTCTTGAGTTCCACTGTACAATATATACACACATGCAACCCAGAAGGTAACCATGTAGGTGCCCACTTACCAATTCATGATGATGTACATCTATATGTTTATTCTTAATATAATACACACACACACACACACAAGTTAAAAATTTACTATTTTATTTCACAATTCAAGCAACGAGCCCTGTGCCTCTGGGCTGGCCAATTCCAGGAGAATGTCGGTTGTGTAAAATTTAGGAGGGAGGGCATGGCATGCGGTGAAATTTAAAATTTAAAAAATATAGGAATCCAATTTCCAAAAATCCCAAGTAATTGAGTTTGGTTTTGCGTTTTCCAGTAGGGAAGCTTAGGCCTGATAATTCCTGACACGACTTGATAACCCGACATGATACGGTACGAAATTAACAGGTGTTTAGGTCGACACAATAGCGAATCAGGTCATTATCGGGTAACCCGATAAGCACCTGTTAAGATAACGGGTTGGTTCGGGTATACACGTGGGTAACACGATACACGATAAGCAGAATATTAATTTTATAATTTTATAACCCTAAAAAAATACTATAATAATTATATATATTAATTTAACAATTTTATACCCCTAAAAACTATAATAAATATATATATTAAATTAACTATAATAATTTTATATATATATATATTAAATTTTAAATTAAATTTTATACCACTAAAAACTATAATAATTATTAATTAATATGCATCCACCGTTCCACCCTTTGAAGAAAAAGGGAGGGAAAAATGAAAATGATAAGAAAATGAAACAAAAAAGAGAGGGAAAGATAGGAGTAAAAACTATAATAATGAATCTGCTTGTTGATGCATCTGCCCTTTGAAGAAAAAGGGAGGGAAAAATGAAAATTATAAGAAAATGAAAAAAGAGAGGGAAAGATGGGACCTAGTGGTATTTTGCTTGCTACTAGTAGTAAGGTAGTTTTTTCCACCGTAGTTCTCTCATTCTCAAGTGTGCTGACACACCCCGACCGTAGGTTTTTCCACCGTTTTTCCACCGTATTGTTATTGATAGGATAAGATCCAATAACTGTGTTGACACACCCCGACCGAGATCAAATGTTGGCCGTCACGTGAGAGTGACATAGCCATGTGCACAGTGCGGAAGCAATAAAGATAAGAATTATATGAATAATTAAAAACCGAAATACTAGGGTACACTACTAAACAGAAAGTGATAGGAGTTAGTTACAAACGTAAACACTCCTAATCAGAGCAGAATAAGTCTAGGTGCAGTCCAGTAGGACAAGTACTAGTTATACAGTACCAGGAATATCCTACTATTATTTAGATAAGTCAGAACTGCCGACGTCCTCAAGCCACCAACAGCAAGCCTACTTAAAACCTTGGGGGGCGCAAAACGGAAAACGTGAGTGGGCAAAAACAAATGTTTTACAAAATCATTTTCTTTATCAATATAATAACCCCTCGCTATAAAACATGTATAAATTTTCCCAGAATCAGAATATAAGCATATACATAATATATATATATATATATATATATATATATATATATATATGAAATCATATCAATTCAATTCATGCTTCACATAATCATATTCAAATATATGCCATGCCAAGATATAACAAAGTAAGCAATTCAGGTAAGAATAAATTCATAGAAATATGATATGTTAGCCGGAACCCCTGTGGTAGTTTGTACAGCTGAATTCATATCTCAAGCTACTCTAGCCGGAGTCACTACAATGACCTATACGGCAACAAACTGCACATGAATCGAAACCACTAAAAAGGGGTATGTACGACAAGATTGGGTGTAATATAATTATGCTCAATTCTACTATCTCATAATAGCTGGACGATAAATCGCTAGTCACCTACAAGTCGGAACCATAAGTAAGCTCTGTACGACAAGATTGTGCACTTAAGTTAGATCCAATATGAGCATATAGTGCGAGAGGTGAGATAAATAAACAGGCATGTACTTCATATCTCTGGTTAAATTACAATCACCCTAGGTGCAGTTTATGAGCTCAACATTATTCAATCACATATCACATCATCGATGATTAACATAACCAAACATAACTTACCTGAACTTACATGGACATCCACATCACCACATTTATATATATAAGGTATCACACACCAAGTCATATACGAAACATAATTGTATATGCATTGCATTTATGGCATATTATCATTTAAACATATTTTTCTGGGAAAATATCAAGTATATAAATATATACTGAAAACCAAAAGATCACTCACTGGTATGTCGACGGGTCGTAACCCCCGAGTCACCCGTGGATACGCTCGTCCTCGGGATAAGTCTCACCTGATCATCCCCAAATTTTTAGATAAATTTTTCAAGCTCCCACGCGCCGGCAAGGGCACGGCAAAACGCACCCCCACGCGGCCAAACCTGACGCATTCCTTAACCACCGTTAGGGAATATTCCATTAAAGCCTAATAGATTCCATTAAAACTGACTGACGGCGTCAGCTTATTCTATCCAAACTGACGGAATATGCCATCATCTTCTCCGACTAGTCGCCGGTCATCGGAAAACTGGGTAAAACTTTAAAATCACTATTCTCCTTCAATTCTTCACCATTTTTCATGAAATTGGTACCAAAATGAAGCTAATAACATGTAGAATCACGTTATACAAGTTTCAAGGCTTAAATTCTACTAGATTTTACCTGAGAAAGCTCGATAATCCGATCAACTTTGAAAACCTTCGATCTCGGCCCTCCGACGTCAAAACTCTTTCAACGAACTACCCCGAGCTTCCTTAGGACCTCCTAAAACTCCCTGTGAGATTGAAATCTTCTGAAACACAAGGTTTTACGTCCACATGAATAGTGCATGAAAAAATGAATTTCGGGTTCACAAGTTTTCGAAGGAATCCTTACCAGAAATTGGTACATTGAACTCGTAGGGTCCTCATGAACACAATGGTACCATTTTCTTCCTTGATCTATGAGTTTTGAGAGGTCCTTGGTGTTGTCCGTACAAGAAGAAAGAGAGAGTGAGTGCGAGAGAGATGAGAGCACGGGAAGGAAGAGAGAGGGAGTGGGTGTGGTGTGTGTGGTGTGTGTGGTGTGTGTGGTGTGTGTGATCCACGTGGTCACCAATCCAAAACCACACAATAAACTCTAAGTCTCAATATGTCACACATACACGCTACAATTTCCCTGTCCAAGGATAAAACTGTCATTTCACGTCATCGAAAATTAATTATTCGGGACGGGCTGTGACATGTGTTCCTGACACATGTATGCCATTTACCTCTCTCTCTCTCTCCTTTTTTTTCTTGAGAAATTTTTCATTGTAACGGGAACACAAATTACACCATGTGTTTTAATAGAAGTGGTGAGAAATTTTATTGTTTAAGTTATTAACTCTTTATCACACATATCCCACTATTTTTATAATGACATGTGATGTACTACTCCATGTACCGGTCAATTATACGTACAAAATAAATAGATTTAAATCAACATAATAAATATATATATACACACACACACCATTGAACTTGGTGGGATACGAATTTTACGAAACTAATTTCAACGATCCAACTGTCAAACTTGTTTGTATATGCTTCGAGATCGCATCAGCAAAAATCG